>NW_026527686.1:0-343962 GCF_022682495.2 Desmodus rotundus | reverse complement strand
GGTCGCCCCTTACGGATGGAAGAACAGGGGGGATGCCCCCAGGAGATGGCATTTGTCAGAGCCGCAGCTGGCCGGTTTCGGGCCAAGACGCGGGACCCGGCAGGTAGAGGGCAGGCAGCCCCACCACAAGCCTCCCTCGGGGCAACGGGCCCCACCCTGGACATATCAGGCCTGCTTCACAGGGTCCCTGGGGTCCTGTCCGTGGAACTGGAAGCTCTCCCCGCCACCCAGAGGTCCGTTCCTTTTCCCGTGGACCACACTTGCCAGCGCGTCTCCCACCCCGGCACAGGCAGAGTGCCAGGGAAGAACTAGGGACCCGGGGCCTGGATGAGGGGCGCGCCAGGGTTCCGCGCCTGGTGGGCAGGGGCCGAGCGGGCCGGACCCACGCCCAGGGACCAAGTCTCCCGGGGGGACTCGGGCCTGAGACCTGCCTGGGGGGCTAAGGGTCTTTCTTGGCTCAAAAGGCCCCACCCTGCCCCGAGGCGGCAAACGTGCACCGAGACGCTTCTACTCTCTCAAGTCTGGGCTGGACTTCGCGAGAAGGGACTGTGTCCGCTGGGACCCGGGTCCCACAGAGCTCGAACCCCCCTCCCCGTGAAGGCGTCCGCGGCCTGTGGTCCTTGGTGTCCGCAAAAGGCATTCACCTGCGGAGAACCTGGGCCCACGTGAGCGGGACCAGGCCCCACGGCAGGAGCCTAGGGAGGCCACTGGAGCCACGGGGGCCAGGGCTGGGCATTTTCCCGGGTGCTCTCTCGGGTCCCGGGCGCCCTCTCTCGCCCGGGGAGTGCCCACGCCGTCCCTTGACCCCCGCAGGACGCCTGCATCCCGCCATAAGCGGCCCACCTCCTCCATGGAGCTCGCACGCATGGGGCCGGGGTGCGAGCAACTGGCCTACGTGGCGGCAAACCCGCAGACCCCTCCGTCCCGTCCCCGCCACTGCGAAGATCCCCCTGTTCTTCCATCCGTAAAGGGGTCCCCCTTTACGGATGGAAGAACAGGGGGGAGGCGCCCAGGAGATGGCTTTTGTCCGAGCCGCGGCTGGGTGGTTTTCGGGCCAAGAGGCGGGGCCGCGCAGGCGCAAGCAGGCCCCCCCACCACAAGCATCCCTCCGGGCAACGTGCCCCGCCCTTGAGATATCAGGCCAGGTTCACACGGTCCCTGGGCTGGTGTCAGAGTTAACGGAAGCCCTCCCTGCCACCCAGAGGACCGTGCGTTTTCCCGTGGACCACACTTGCCAGCAGCTCTCCCACCCCCGCAGAGGCAGAGTGCCAGGGAAGAACTAGGGACCTGGGGCCGGGAAGAGGGGCCGGCCAAGGTTCCGCGCCAGGTGGAGCGGGTCCCGGCGGGCGGGCGGGCGGGCGGGCGGGACCCTCGTCCACGGACCGGTTCTCCTGTGGGGAGTCTGGCCTGTGCCCCGCCTGGGAGGCTAAGAGCCTTGCTTCGCCTGCAACGCCCCCACCCTGCCACAAGGCGGCAGACTTGGACCCAGCCGCTTCAACCCTCCAGTCTCCGCTGAACCACCCAAAAATGGAGTGTGACCGCTGCGACCTCAGTCCCCCAGAGCTCGAACCCCCACCTCTGCGAGGGGAATCGGCGGCCTCCTGTCCTTGGCGTCCGCAAAAGGCATTCACCTGCGGTGAACCTGGGCCTCGGGCGAGCAGGGCCAGGCCCCATGGTAGGAGCCCGGGGGAGGCAATGGCAGCCTCTGCGGCCAGGCCTCGGGCTCTCCCCGGGGCTCTCTCGGGGCACGGGCACCCTCTCTCGTCTAGAGAGTGCCCACGCCGTCCCTTGACCCCCGGGAGACACCTGCTTCCCGTGATAAGAGGCCCCCGGCCTCCATGGAGCTTGGAACTCGGGGGCCGGGCGGCGGGTCACTGGGCTAAGTGGCTGGAAACGCGCAGACCCCTCCGTCCCGACCGCCCCACTGCGAAGATCCCCCTGTTCTTCCATCCGTAAGGGGGTCGCCCCTTACGGATGGAAGAACAGGGGGGATGCCCCCAGGAGATGGCATTTGTCAGAGCCGCAGCTGGCCGGTTTCGGGCCAAGACGCGGGACCCGGCAGGTAGAGGGCAGGCAGCCCCACCACAAGCCTCCCTCGGGGCAACGGGCCCCACCCTGGACATATCAGGCCTGCTTCACAGGGTCCCTGGGGTCCTGTCCGTGGAACTGGAAGCTCTCCCCGCCACCCAGAGGTCCGTTCCTTTTCCCGTGGACCACACTTGCCAGCGCGTCTCCCACCCCGGCACAGGCAGAGTGCCAGGGAAGAACTAGGGACCCGGGGCCTGGATGAGGGGCGCGCCAGGGTTCCGCGCCTGGTGGGCAGGGGCCGAGCGGGCCGGACCCACGCCCAGGGACCAAGTCTCCCGGGGGGACTCGGGCCTGAGACCTGCCTGGGGGGCTAAGGGTCTTTCTTGGCTCCAAAGGCCCCACCCTGCCCCGAGGCGGCAAACGTGCACCGAGACGCTTCTACTCTCTCAAGTCTGGGCTGGACTTCGCGAGAAGGGACTGTGTCCGCTGGGACCCGGGTCCCACAGAGCTCGAACCCCCCTCCCCGTGAAGGCGTCCGCGGCCTGTGGTCCTTGGTGTCCGCAAAAGGCATTCACCTGCGGAGAACCTGGGCCCACGTGAGCGGGACCAGGCCCCACGGCAGGAGCCTAGGGAGGCCACTGGAGCCACGGGGGCCAGGGCTGGGCATTTTCCCGGGTGCTCTCTCGGGTCCCGGGCGCCCTCTCTCGCCCGGGGAGTGCCCACGCCGTCCCTTGACCCCCGCAGGACGCCTGCATCCCGCCATAAGCGGCCCACCTCCTCCATGGAGCTCGCACGCATGGGGCCGGGGTGCGAGCAACTGGCCTACGTGGCGGCAAACCCGCAGACCCCTCCGTCCCGTCCCCGCCACTGCGAAGATCCCCCTGTTCTTCCATCCGTAAAGGGGTCCCCCTTTACGGATGGAAGAACAGGGGGGAGGCGCCCAGGAGATGGCTTTTGTCCGAGCCGCGGCTGGGTGGTTTTCGGGCCAAGAGGCGGGGCCGCGCAGGCGCAAGCAGGCCCCCCCACCACAAGCATCCCTCCGGGCAACGTGCCCCGCCCTTGAGATATCAGGCCAGGTTCACACGGTCCCTGGGCTGGTGTCAGAGTTAACGGAAGCCCTCCCTGCCACCCAGAGGACCGTGCGTTTTCCCGTGGACCACACTTGCCAGCAGCTCTCCCACCCCCGCAGAGGCAGAGTGCCAGGGAAGAACTAGGGACCTGGGGCCGGGAAGAGGGGCCGGCCAAGGTTCCGCGCCAGGTGGAGCGGGTCCCGGCGGGCGGGCGGGCGGGCGGGCGGGACCCTCGTCCACGGACCGGTTCTCCTGTGGGGAGTCTGGCCTGTGCCCCGCCTGGGAGGCTAAGAGCCTTGCTTCGCCTGCAACGCCCCCACCCTGCCACAAGGCGGCAGACTTGGACCCAGCCGCTTCAACCCTCCAGTCTCCGCTGAACCACCCAAAAATGGAGTGTGACCGCTGCGACCTCAGTCCCCCAGAGCTCGAACCCCCACCTCTGCGAGGGAAATCGGCGGCCTCCTGTCCTTGGCGTCCGCAAAAGGCATTCACCTGCGGTGAACCTGGGCCTCGGGCGAGCAGGGCCAGGCCCCATGGTAGGAGCCCGGGGGAGGCAATGGCAGCCTCTGCGGCCAGGCCTCGGGCTCTCCCCGGGGCTCTCTCGGGGCACGGGCACCCTCTCTCGTCTAGAGAGTGCCCACGCCGTCCCTTGACCCCCGGGAGACACCTGCTTCCCGTGATAAGAGGCCCCCGGCCTCCATGGAGCTTGGAACTCTGGGGCCGGGCGGCGGGTCACTGGGCTAAGTGGCTGGAAACGCGCAGACCCCTCCGTCCCGACCGCCCCACTGCGAAGATCCCCCTGTTCTTCCATCCGTAAGGGGGTCGCCCCTTACGGATGGAAGAACAGGGGGGATGCCCCCAGGAGATGGCATTTGTCAGAGCCGCAGCTGGCCGGTTTCGGGCCAAGACGCGGGACCCGGCAGGTAGAGGGCAGGCAGCCCCACCACAAGCCTCCCTCGGGGCAACGGGCCCCACCCTGGACATATCAGGCCTGCTTCACAGGGTCCCTGGGGTCCTGTCCGTGGAACTGGAAGCTCTCCCCGCCACCCAGAGGTCCGTTCCTTTTCCCGTGGACCACACTTGCCAGCGCGTCTCCCACCCCGGCACAGGCAGAGTGCCAGGGAAGAACTAGGGACCCGGGGCCTGGATGAGGGGCGCGCCAGGGTTCCGCGCCTGGTGGGCAGGGGCCGAGCGGGCCGGACCCACGCCCAGGGACCAAGTCTCCCGGGGGGACTCGGGCCTGAGACCTGCCTGGGGGGCTAAGGGTCTTTCTTGGCTCAAAAGGCCCCACCCTGCCCCGAGGCGGCAAACGTGCACCGAGACGCTTCTACTCTCTCAAGTCTGGGCTGGACTTCACGAGAAGGGACTGTGTCCGCTGGGACCCGGGTCCCACAGAGCTCGAACCCCCCTCCCCGTGAAGGCGTCCGCGGCCTGTGGTCCTTGGTGTCCGCAAAAGGCATTCACCTGCGGAGAACCTGGGCCCACGTGAGCGGGACCAGGCCCCACGGCAGGAGCCTAGGGAGGCCACTGGAGCCACGGGGGCCAGGGCTGGGCATTTTCCCGGGTGCTCTCTCGGGTCCCGGGCGCCCTCTCTCGCCCGGGGAGTGCCCACGCCGTCCCTTGACCCCCGCAGGACGCCTGCATCCCGCCATAAGCGGCCCACCTCCTCCATGGAGCTCGCACGCATGGGGCCGGGGTGCGAGCAACTGGCCTACGTGGCGGCAAACCCGCAGACCCCTCCGTCCCGTCCCCGCCACTGCGAAGATCCCCCTGTTCTTCCATCCGTAAAGGGGTCCCCCTTTACGGATGGAAGAACAGGGGGGAGGCGCCCAGGAGATGGCTTTTGTCCGAGCCGCGGCTGGGTGGTTTTCGGGCCAAGAGGCGGGGCCGCGCAGGCGCAAGCAGGCCCCCCCACCACAAGCATCCCTCCGGGCAACGTGCCCCGCCCTTGAGATATCAGGCCAGGTTCACACGGTCCCTGGGCTGGTGTCAGAGTTAACGGAAGCCCTCCCTGCCACCCAGAGGACCGTGCGTTTTCCCGTGGACCACACTTGCCAGCAGCTCTCCCACCCCCGCAGAGGCAGAGTGCCAGGGAAGAACTAGGGACCTGGGGCCGGGAAGAGGGGCCGGCCAAGGTTCCGCGCCAGGTGGAGCGGGTCCCGGCGGGCGGGCGGGCGGGCGGGCGGGCGGGACCCTCGTCCACGGACCGGTTCTCCTGTGGGGAGTCTGGCCTGTGCCCCGCCTGGGAGGCTAAGAGCCTTGCTTCGCCTGCAACGCCCCCACCCTGCCACAAGGCGGCAGACTTGGACCCAGCCGCTTCAACCCTCCAGTCTCCGCTGAACCACCCAAAAATGGAGTGTGACCGCTGCGACCTCAGTCCCCCAGAGCTCGAACCCCCACCTCTGTGAGGGAATCGGCGGCCTCCTGTCCTTGGCGTCCGCAAAAGGCATTCACCTGCGGTGAACCTGGGCCTCGGGCGAGCAGGGCCAGGCCCCATGGTAGGAGCCCGGGGGAGGCAATGGCAGCCTCTGCGGCCAGGCCTCGGGCTCTCCCCGGGGCTCTCTCGGGGCACGGGCACCCTCTCTCGTCTAGAGAGTGCCCACGCCGTCCCTTGACCCCCGGGAGACACCTGCTTCCCGTGATAAGAGGCCCCCGGCCTCCATGGAGCTTGGAACTCGGGGGCCGGGCTGCGGGTCACTGGGCTAAGTGGCTGGAAACGCGCAGACCCCTCCGTCCCGACCGCCCCACTGCGAAGATCCCCCTGTTCTTCCATCCGTAAGGGGGTCGCCCCTTACGGATGGAAGAACAGGGGGGATGCCCCCAGGAGATGGCATTTGTCAGAGCCGCAGCTGGCCGGTTTCGGGCCAAGACGCGGGACCCGGCAGGTAGAGGGCAGGCAGCCCCACCACAAGCCTCCCTCGGGGCAACGGGCCCCACCCTGGACATATCAGGCCTGCTTCACAGGGTCCCTGGGGTCCTGTCCGTGGAACTGGAGGCTCTCCCCGCCACCCAGAGGTCCGTTCCTTTTCCCGTGGACCACACTTGCCAGCGCGTCTCCCACCCCGGCACAGGCAGAGTGCCAGGGAAGAACTAGGGACCCGGGGCCTGGATGAGGGGCGCGCCAGGGTTCCGCGCCTGGGGGGCAGGGGCCGAGCGGGCCGGACCCACGCCCAGGGACCAAGTCTCCCGGGGGGACTCGGGCCTGAGACCTGCCTGGGGGGCTAAGGGTCTTTCTTGGCTCAAAAGGCCCCACCCTGCCCCGAGGCGGCAAACGTGCACCGAGACGCTTCTACTCTCTCAAGTCTGGGCTGGACTTCGCGAGAAGGGATTGTGTCCGCTGGGACCCGGGTCCCACAGAGCTCGAACCCCCCTCCCCGTGAAGGCGTCCGCGGCCTGTGGTCCTTGGTGTCCGCAAAAGGCATTCACCTGCGGAGAACCTGGGCCCACGTGAGCGGGACCAGGCCCCACGGCAGGAGCCTAGGGAGGCCACTGGAGCCACGGGGGCCAGGGCTGGGCATTTTCCCGGGTGCTCTCTCGGGTCCCGGGCGCCCTCTCTCGCCCGGGGAGTGCCCACGCCGTCCCTTGACCCCCGCAGGACGCCTGCATCCCGCCATAAGCGGCCCACCTCCTCCATGGAGCTCGCACGCATGGGGCCGGGGTGCGAGCAACTGGCCTACGTGGCGGCAAACCCGCAGACCCCTCCGTCCCGTCCCCGCCACTGCGAAGATCCCCCTGTTCTTCCATCCGTAAAGGGGTCCCCCTTTACGGATGGAAGAACAGGGGGGAGGCGCCCAGGAGATGGCTTTTGTCCGAGCCGCGGCTGGGTGGTTTTCGGGCCAAGAGGCGGGGCCGCGCAGGCGCAAGCAGGCCCCCCCACCACAAGCATCCCTCCGGGCAACGTGCCCCGCCCTTGAGATATCAGGCCAGGTTCACACGGTCCCTGGGCTGGTGTCAGAGTTAACGGAAGCCCTCCCTGCCACCCAGAGGACCGTGCGTTTTCCCGTGGACCACACTTGCCAGCAGCTCTCCCACCCCCGCAGAGGCAGAGTGCCAGGGAAGAACTAGGGACCTGGGGCCGGGAAGAGGGGCCGGCCAAGGTTCCGCGCCAGGTGGAGCGGGTCCCGGCGGGCGGGCGGGCGGGCGGGCGGGACCCTCGTCCACGGACCGGTTCTCCTGTGGGGAGTCTGGCCTGTGCCCCGCCTGGGAGGCTAAGAGCCTTGCTTCGCCTGCAACGCCCCCACCCTGCCACAAGGCGGCAGACTTGGACCCAGCCGCTTCAACCCTCCAGTCTCCGCTGAACCACCCAAAAATGGAGTGTGACCGCTGCGACCTCAGTCCCCCAGAGCTCGAACCCCCACCTCTGCGAGGGGAATCGGCGGCCTCCTGTCCTTGGCGTCCGCAAAAGGCATTCACCTGCGGTGAACCTGGGCCTCGGGCGAGCAGGGCCAGGCCCCATGGTAGGAGCCCGGGGGAGGCAATGGCAGCCTCTGCGGCCAGGCCTCGGGCTCTCCCCGGGGCTCTCTCGGGGCACGGGCACCCTCTCTCGTCTAGAGAGTGCCCACGCCGTCCCTTGACCCCCGGGAGACACCTGCTTCCCGTGATAAGAGGCCCCCGGCCTCCATGGAGCTTGGAACTCGGGGGCCGGGCGGCGGGTCACTGGGCTAAGTGGCTGGAAACGCGCAGACCCCTCCGTCCCGACCGCCCCACTGCGAAGATCCCCCTGTTCTTCCATCCGTAAGGGGGTCGCCCCTTACGGATGGAAGAACAGGGGGGATGCCCCCAGGAGATGGCATTTGTCAGAGCCGCAGCTGGCCGGTTTCGGGCCAAGACGCGGGACCCGGCAGGTAGAGGGCAGGCAGCCCCACCACAAGCCTCCCTCGGGGCAACGGGCCCCACCCTGGACATATCAGGCCTGCTTCACAGGGTCCCTGGGGTCCTGTCCGTGGAACTGGAAGCTCTCCCCGCCACCCAGAGGTCCGTTCCTTTTCCCGTGGACCACACTTGCCAGCGCGTCTCCCACCCCGGCACAGGCAGAGTGCCAGGGAAGAACTAGGGACCCGGGGCCTGGATGAGGGGCGCGCCAGGGTTCCGCGCCTGGTGGGCAGGGGCCGAGCGGGCCGGACCCACGCCCAGGGACCAAGTCTCCCGGGGGGACTCGGGCCTGAGACCTGCCTGGGGGGCTAAGGGTCTTTCTTGGCTCAAAAGGCCCCACCCTGCCCCGAGGCGGCAAACGTGCACCGAGACGCTTCTACTCTCTCAAGTCTGGGCTGGACTTCGCGAGAAGGGACTGTGTCCGCTGGGACCCGGGTCCCACAGAGCTCGAACCCCCCTCCCCGTGAAGGCGTCCGCGGCCTGTGGTCCTTGGTGTCCGCAAAAGGCATTCACCTGCGGAGAACCTGGGCCCACGTGAGCGGGACCAGGCCCCACGGCAGGAGCCTAGGGAGGCCACTGGAGCCACGGGGGCCAGGGCTGGGCATTTTCCCGGGTGCTCTCTCGGGTCCCGGGCGCCCTCTCTCGCCCGGGGAGTGCCCACGCCGTCCCTTGACCCCCGCAGGACGCCTGCATCCCGCCATAAGCGGCCCACCTCCTCCATGGAGCTCGCACGCATGGGGCCGGGGTGCGAGCAACTGGCCTACGTGGCGGCAAACCCGCAGACCCCTCCGTCCCGTCCCCGCCACTGCGAAGATCCCCCTGTTCTTCCATCCGTAAAGGGGTCCCCCTTTACGGATGGAAGAACAGGGGGGAGGCGCCCAGGAGATGGCTTTTGTCCGAGCCGCGGCTGGGTGGTTTTCGGGCCAAGAGGCGGGGCCGCGCAGGCGCAAGCAGGCCCCCCCACCACAAGCATCCCTCCGGGCAACGTGCCCCGCCCTTGAGATATCAGGCCAGGTTCACACGGTCCCTGGGCTGGTGTCAGAGTTAACGGAAGCCCTCCCTGCCACCCAGAGGACCGTGCGTTTTCCCGTGGACCACACTTGCCAGCAGCTCTCCCACCCCCGCAGAGGCAGAGTGCCAGGGAAGAACTAGGGACCTGGGGCCGGGAAGAGGGGCCGGCCAAGGTTCCGCGCCAGGTGGAGCGGGTCCCGGCGGGCGGGCGGGCGGGCGGGCGGGACCCTCGTCCACGGACCGGTTCTCCTGTGGGGAGTCTGGCCTGTGCCCCGCCTGGGAGGCTAAGAGCCTTGCTTCGCCTGCAACGCCCCCACCCTGCCACAAGGCGGCAGACTTGGACCCAGCCGCTTCAACCCTCCAGTCTCCGCTGAACCACCCAAAAATGGAGTGTGACCGCTGCGACCTCAGTCCCCCAGAGCTCGAACCCCCACCTCTGCGAGGGGAATCGGCGGCCTCCTGTCCTTGGCGTCCGCAAAAGGCATTCACCTGCGGTGAACCTGGGCCTCGGGCGAGCAGGGCCAGGCCCCATGGTAGGAGCCCGGGGGAGGCAATGGCAGCCTCTGCGGCCAGGCCTCGGGCTCTCCCCGGGGCTCTCTCGGGGCACGGGCACCCTCTCTCGTCTAGAGAGTGCCCACGCCGTCCCTTGACCCCCGGGAGACACCTGCTTCCCGTGATAAGAGGCCCCCGGCCTCCATGGAGCTTGGAACTCGGGGGCCGGGCGGCGGGTCACTGGGCTAAGTGGCTGGAAACGCGCAGACCCCTCCGTCCCGACCGCCCCACTGCGAAGATCCCCCTGTTCTTCCATCCGTAAGGGGGTCGCCCCTTACGGATGGAAGAACAGGGGGGATGCCCCCAGGAGATGGCATTTGTCAGAGCCGCAGCTGGCCGGTTTCGGGCCAAGACGCGGGACCCGGCAGGTAGAGGGCAGGCAGCCCCACCACAAGCCTCCCTCGGGGCAACGGGCCCCACCCTGGACATATCAGGCCTGCTTCACAGGGTCCCTGGGGTCCTGTCCGTGGAACTGGAAGCTCTCCCCGCCACCCAGAGGTCCGTTCCTTTTCCCGTGGACCACACTTGCCAGCGCGTCTCCCACCCCGGCACAGGCAGAGTGCCAGGGAAGAACTAGGGACCCGGGGCCTGGATGAGGGGCGCGCCAGGGTTCCGCGCCTGGGGGGCAGGGGCCGAGCGGGCCGGACCCACGCCCAGGGACCAAGTCTCCCGGGGGGACTCGGGCCTGAGACCTGCCTGGGGGGCTAAGGGTCTTTCTTGGCTCAAAAGGCCCCACCCTGCCCCGAGGCGGCAAACGTGCACCGAGACGCTTCTACTCTCTCAAGTCTGGGCTGGACTTCGCGAGAAGGGACTGTGTCCGCTGGGACCCGGGTCCCACAGAGCTCGAACCCCCCTCCCCGTGAAGGCGTCCGCGGCCTGTGGTCCTTGGTGTCCGCAAAAGGCATTCACCTGCGGAGAACCTGGGCCCACGTGAGCGGGACCAGGCCCCACGGCAGGAGCCTAGGGAGGCCACTGGAGCCACGGGGGCCAGGGTTGGGCATTTTCCCGGGTGCTCTCTCGGGTCCCGGGCGCCCTCTCTCGCCCGGGGAGTGCCCACGCCGTCCCTTGACCCCCGCAGGACGCCTGCATCCCGCCATAAGCGGCCCACCTCCTCCATGGAGCTCGCACGCATGGGGCCGGGGTGCGAGCAACTGGCCTACGTGGCGGCAAACCCGCAGACCCCTCCGTCCCGTCCCCGCCACTGCGAAGATCCCCCTGTTCTTCCATCCGTAAAGGGGTCCCCCTTTACGGATGGAAGAACAGGGGGGAGGCGCCCAGGAGATGGCTTTTGTCCGAGCCGCGGCTGGGTGGTTTTCGGGCCAAGAGGCGGGGCCGCGCAGGCGCAAGCAGGCCCCCCCACCACAAGCATCCCTCCGGGCAACGTGCCCCGCCCTTGAGATATCAGGCCAGGTTCACACGGTCCCTGGGCTGGTGTCAGAGTTAACGGAAGCCCTCCCTGCCACCCAGAGGACCGTGCGTTTTCCCGTGGACCACACTTGCCAGCAGCTCTCCCACCCCCGCAGAGGCAGAGTGCCAGGGAAGAACTAGGGACCTGGGGCCGGGAAGAGGGGCCGGCCAAGGTTCCGCGCCAGGTGGAGCGGGTCCCGGCGGGCGGGCGGGCGGGCGGGCGGGCGGGACCCTCGTCCACGGACCGGTTCTCCTGTGGGGAGTCTGGCCTGTGCCCCGCCTGGGAGGCTAAGAGCCTTGCTTCGCCTGCAACGCCCCCACCCTGCCACAAGGCGGCAGACTTGGACCCAGCCGCTTCAACCCTCCAGTCTCCGCTGAACCACCCAAAAATGGAGTGTGACCGCTGCGACCTCAGTCCCCCAGAGCTCGAACCCCCACCTCTGCGAGGGGAATCGGCGGCCTCCTGTCCTTGGCGTCCGCAAAAGGCATTCACCTGCGGTGAACCTGGGCCTCTGGCGAGCAGGGCCAGGCCCCATGGTAGGAGCCCGGGGGAGGCAATGGCAGCCTCTGCGGCCAGGCCTCGGGCTCTCCCCGGGGCTCTCTCGGGGCACGGGCACCCTCTCTCGTCTAGAGAGTGCCCACGCCGTCCCTTGACCCCCGGGAGACACCTGCTTCCCGTGATAAGAGGCCCCCGGCCTCCATGGAGCTTGGAACTCGGGGGCCGGGCTGCGGGTCACTGGGCTAAGTGGCTGGAAACGCGCAGACCCCTCCGTCCCGACCGCCCCACTGCGAAGATCCCCCTGTTCTTCCATCCGTAAGGGGGTCGCCCCTTACGGATGGAAGAACAGGGGGGATGCCCCCAGGAGATGGCATTTGTCAGAGCCGCAGCTGGCCGGTTTCGGGCCAAGACGCGGGACCCGGCAGGTAGAGGGCAGGCAGCCCCACCACAAGCCTCCCTCGGGGCAACGGGCCCCACCCTGGACATATCAGGCCTGCTTCACAGGGTCCCTGGGGTCCTGTCCGTGGAACTGGAGGCTCTCCCCGCCACCCAGAGGTCCGTTCCTTTTCCCGTGGACCACACTTGCCAGCGCGTCTCCCACCCCGGCACAGGCAGAGTGCCAGGGAAGAACTAGGGACCCGGGGCCTGGATGAGGGGCGCGCCAGGGTTCCGCGCCTGGGGGGCAGGGGCCGAGCGGGCCGGACCCACGCCCAGGGACCAAGTCTCCCGGGGGGACTCGGGCCTGAGACCTGCCTGGGGGGCTAAGGGTCTTTCTTGGCTCAAAAGGCCCCACCCTGCCCCGAGGCGGCAAACGTGCACCGAGACGCTTCTACTCTCTCAAGTCTGGGCTGGACTTCGCGAGAAGGGACTGTGTCCGCTGGGACCCGGGTCCCACAGAGCTCGAACCCCCCTCCCCGTGAAGGCGTCCGCGGCCTGTGGTCCTTGGTGTCCGCAAAAGGCATTCACCTGCGGAGAACCTGGGCCCACGTGAGCGGGACCAGGCCCCACGGCAGGAGCCTAGGGAGGCCACTGGAGCCACGGGGGCCAGGGCTGGGCATTTTCCCGGGTGCTCTCTCGGGTCCCGGGCGCCCTCTCTCGCCCGGGGAGTGCCCACGCCGTCCCTTGACCCCCGCAGGACGCCTGCATCCCGCCATAAGCGGCCCACCTCCTCCATGGAGCTCGCACGCATGGGGCCGGGGTGCGAGCAACTGGCCTACGTGGCGGCAAACCCGCAGACCCCTCCGTCCCGTCCCCGCCACTGCGAAGATCCCCCTGTTCTTCCATCCGTAAAGGGGTCCCCCTTTACGGATGGAAGAACAGGGGGGAGGCGCCCAGGAGATGGCTTTTGTCCGAGCCGCGGCTGGGTGGTTTTCGGGCCAAGAGGCGGGGCCGCGCAGGCGCAAGCAGGCCCCCCCACCACAAGCATCCCTCCGGGCAACGTGCCCCGCCCTTGAGATATCAGGCCAGGTTCACACGGTCCCTGGGCTGGTGTCAGAGTTAACGGAAGCCCTCCCTGCCACCCAGAGGACCGTGCGTTTTCCCGTGGACCACACTTGCCAGCAGCTCTCCCACCCCCGCAGAGGCAGAGTGCCAGGGAAGAACTAGGGACCTGGGGCCGGGAAGAGGGGCCGGCCAAGGTTCCGCGCCAGGTGGAGCGGGTCCCGGCGGGCGGGCGGGCGGGCGGGCGGGCGGGACCCTCGTCCACGGACCGGTTCTCCTGTGGGGAGTCTGGCCTGTGCCCCGCCTGGGAGGCTAAGAGCCTTGCTTCGCCTGCAACGCCCCCACCCTGCCACAAGGCGGCAGACTTGGACCCAGCCGCTTCAACCCTCCAGTCTCCGCTGAACCACCCAAAAATGGAGTGTGACCGCTGCGACCTCAGTCCCCCAGAGCTCGAACCCCCACCTCTGCGAGGGGAATCGGCGGCCTCCTGTCCTTGGCGTCCGCAAAAGGCATTCACCTGCGGTGAACCTGGGCCTCGGGCGAGCAGGGCCAGGCCCCATGGTAGGAGCCCGGGGGAGGCAATGGCAGCCTCTGCGGCCAGGCCTCGGGCTCTCCCCGGGGCTCTCTCGGGGCACGGGCACCCTCTCTCGTCTAGAGAGTGCCCACGCCGTCCCTTGACCCCCGGGAGACACCTGCTTCCCGTGATAAGAGGCCCCCGGCCTCCATGGAGCTTGGAACTCGGGGGCCGGGCTGCGGGTCACTGGGCTAAGTGGCTGGAAACGCGCAGACCCCTCCGTCCCGACCGCCCCACTGCGAAGATCCCCCTGTTCTTCCATCCGTAAGGGGGTCGCCCCTTACGGATGGAAGAACAGGGGGGATGCCCCCAGGAGATGGCATTTGTCAGAGCCGCAGCTGGCCGGTTTCGGGCCAAGACGCGGGACCCGGCAGGTAGAGGGCAGGCAGCCCCACCACAAGCCTCCCTCGGGGCAACGGGCCCCACCCTGGACATATCAGGCCTGCTTCACAGGGTCCCTGGGGTCCTGTCCGTGGAACTGGAGGCTCTCCCCGCCACCCAGAGGTCCGTTCCTTTTCCCGTGGACCACACTTGCCAGCGCGTCTCCCACCCCGGCACAGGCAGAGTGCCAGGGAAGAACTAGGGACCCGGGGCCTGGATGAGGGGCGCGCCAGGGTTCCGCGCCTGGGGGGCAGGGGCCGAGCGGGCCGGACCCACGCCCAGGGACCAAGTCTCCCGGGGGGACTCGGGCCTGAGACCTGCCTGGGGGGCTAAGGGTCTTTCTTGGCTCAAAAGGCCCCACCCTGCCCCGAGGCGGCAAACGTGCACCGAGACGCTTCTACTCTCTCAAGTCTGGGCTGGACTTCGCGAGAAGGGACTGTGTCCGCTGGGACCCGGGTCCCACAGAGCTCGAACCCCCCTCCCCGTGAAGGCGTCCGCGGCCTGTGGTCCTTGGTGTCCGCAAAAGGCATTCACCTGCGGAGAACCTGGGCCCACGTGAGCGGGACCAGGCCCCACGGCAGGAGCCTAGGGAGGCCACTGGAGCCACGGGGGCCAGGGCTGGGCATTTTCCCGGGTGCTCTCTCGGGTCCCGGGCGCCCTCTCTCGCCCGGGGAGTGCCCACGCCGTCCCTTGACCCCCGCAGGACGCCTGCATCCCGCCATAAGCGGCCCACCTCCTCCATGGAGCTCGCACGCATGGGGCCGGGGTGCGAGCAACTGGCCTACGTGGCGGCAAACCCGCAGACCCCTCCGTCCCGTCCCCGCCACTGCGAAGATCCCCCTGTTCTTCCATCCGTAAAGGGGTCCCCCTTTACGGATGGAAGAACAGGGGGGAGGCGCCCAGGAGATGGCTTTTGTCCGAGCCGCGGCTGGGTGGTTTTCGGGCCAAGAGGCGGGGCCGCGCAGGCGCAAGCAGGCCCCCCCACCACAAGCATCCCTCCGGGCAACGTGCCCCGCCCTTGAGATATCAGGCCAGGTTCACACGGTCCCTGGGCTGGTGTCAGAGTTAACGGAAGCCCTCCCTGCCACCCAGAGGACCGTGCGTTTTCCCGTGGACCACACTTGCCAGCAGCTCTCCCACCCCCGCAGAGGCAGAGTGCCAGGGAAGAACTAGGGACCTGGGGCCGGGAAGAGGGGCCGGCCAAGGTTCCGCGCCAGGTGGAGTGGGTCCCGGCGGGCGGGCGGGCGGGCGGGCGGGACCCTCGTCCACGGACCGGTTCTCCTGTGGGGAGTCTGGCCTGTGCCCCGCCTGGGAGGCTAAGAGCCTTGCTTCGCCTGCAACGCCCCCACCCTGCCACAAGGCGGCAGACTTGGACCCAGCCGCTTCAACCCTCCAGTCTCCGCTGAACCACCCAAAAATGGAGTGTGACCGCTGCGACCTCAGTCCCCCAGAGCTCGAACCCCCACCTCTGCGAGGGGAATCGGCGGCCTCCTGTCCTTGGCGTCCGCAAAAGGCATTCACCTGCGGTGAACCTGGGCCTCGGGCGAGCAGGGCCAGGCCCCATGGTAGGAGCCCGGGGGAGGCAATGGCAGCCTCTGCGGCCAGGCCTCGGGCTCTCCCCGGGGCTCTCTCGGGGCACGGGCACCCTCTCTCGTCTAGAGAGTGCCCACGCCGTCCCTTGACCCCCGGGAGACACCTGCTTCCCGTGATAAGAGGCCCCCGGCCTCCATGGAGCTTGGAACTCGGGGGCCGGGCGGCGGGTCACTGGGCTAAGTGGCTGGAAACGCGCAGACCCCTCCGTCCCGACCGCCCCACTGCGAAGATCCCCCTGTTCTTCCATCCGTAAGGGGGTCGCCCCTTACGGATGGAAGAACAGGGGGGATGCCCCCAGGAGATGGCATTTGTCAGAGCCGCAGCTGGCCGGTTTCGGGCCAAGACGCGGGACCCGGCAGGTAGAGGGCAGGCAGCCCCACCACAAGCCTCCCTCGGGGCAACGGGCCCCACCCTGGACATATCAGGCCTGCTTCACAGGGTCCCTGGGGTCCTGTCCGTGGAACTGGAAGCTCTCCCCGCCACCCAGAGGTCCGTTCCTTTTCCCGTGGACCACACTTGCCAGCGCGTCTCCCACCCCGGCACAGGCAGAGTGCCAGGGAAGAACTAGGGACCCGGGGCCTGGATGAGGGGCGCGCCAGGGTTCCGCGCCTGGTGGGCAGGGGCCGAGCGGGCCGGACCCACGCCCAGGGACCAAGTCTCCCGGGGGGACTCGGGCCTGAGACCTGCCTGGGGGGCTAAGGGTCTTTCTTGGCTCAAAAGGCCCCACCCTGCCCCGAGGCGGCAAACGTGCACCGAGACGCTTCTACTCTCTCAAGTCTGGGCTGGACTTCGCGAGAAGGGACTGTGTCCGCTGGGACCCGGGTCCCACAGAGCTCGAACCCCCCTCCCCGTGAAGGCGTCCGCGGCCTGTGGTCCTTGGTGTCCGCAAAAGGCATTCACCTGCGGAGAACCTGGGCCCACGTGAGCGGGACCAGGCCCCACGGCAGGAGCCTAGGGAGGCCACTGGAGCCACGGGGGCCAGGGCTGGGCATTTTCCCGGGTGCTCTCTCGGGTCCCGGGCGCCCTCTCTCGCCCGGGGAGTGCCCACGCCGTCCCTTGACCCCCGCAGGACGCCTGCATCCCGCCATAAGCGGCCCACCTCCTCCATGGAGCTCGCACGCATGGGGCCGGGGTGCGAGCAACTGGCCTACGTGGCGGCAAACCCGCAGACCCCTCCGTCCCGTCCCCGCCACTGCGAAGATCCCCCTGTTCTTCCATCCGTAAAGGGGTCCCCCTTTACGGATGGAAGAACAGGGGGGAGGCGCCCAGGAGATGGCTTTTGTCCGAGCCGCGGCTGGGTGGTTTTCGGGCCAAGAGGCGGGGCCGCGCAGGCGCAAGCAGGCCCCCCCACCACAAGCATCCCTCCGGGCAACGTGCCCCGCCCTTGAGATATCAGGCCAGGTTCACACGGTCCCTGGGCTGGTGTCAGAGTTAACGGAAGCCCTCCCTGCCACCCAGAGGACCGTGCGTTTTCCCGTGGACCACACTTGCCAGCAGCTCTCCCACCCCCGCAGAGGCAGAGTGCCAGGGAAGAACTAGGGACCTGGGGCCGGGAAGAGGGGCCGGCCAAGGTTCCGCGCCAGGTGGAGCGGGTCCCGGCGGGCGGGCGGGCGGGCGGGCGGGCGGGACCCTCGTCCACGGACCGGTTCTCCTGTGGGGAGTCTGGCCTGTGCCCCGCCTGGGAGGCTAAGAGCCTTGCTTCGCCTGCAACGCCCCCACCCTGCCACAAGGCGGCAGACTTGGACCCAGCCGCTTCAACCCTCCAGTCTCCGCTGAACCACCCAAAAATGGAGTGTGACCGCTGCGACCTCAGTCCCCCAGAGCTCGAACCCCCACCTCTGCGAGGGGAATCGGCGGCCTCCTGTCCTTGGCGTCCGCAAAAGGCATTCACCTGCGGTGAACCTGGGCCTCTGGCGAGCAGGGCCAGGCCCCATGGTAGGAGCCCGGGGGAGGCAATGGCAGCCTCTGCGGCCAGGCCTCGGGCTCTCCCCGGGGCTCTCTCGGGGCACGGGCACCCTCTCTCGTCTAGAGAGTGCCCACGCCGTCCCTTGACCCCCGGGAGACACCTGCTTCCCGTGATAAGAGGCCCCCGGCCTCCATGGAGCTTGGAACTCGGGGGCCGGGCTGCGGGTCACTGGGCTAAGTGGCTGGAAACGCGCAGACCCCTCCGTCCCGACCGCCCCACTGCGAAGATCCCCCTGTTCTTCCATCCGTAAGGGGGTCGCCCCTTACGGATGGAAGAACAGGGGGGATGCCCCCAGGAGATGGCATTTGTCAGAGCCGCAGCTGGCCGGTTTCGGGCCAAGACGCGGGACCCGGCAGGTAGAGGGCAGGCAGCCCCACCACAAGCCTCCCTCGGGGCAACGGGCCCCACCCTGGACATATCAGGCCTGCTTCACAGGGTCCCTGGGGTCCTGTCCGTGGAACTGGAGGCTCTCCCCGCCACCCAGAGGTCCGTTCCTTTTCCCGTGGACCACACTTGCCAGCGCGTCTCCCACCCCGGCACAGGCAGAGTGCCAGGGAAGAACTAGGGACCCGGGGCCTGGATGAGGGGCGCGCCAGGGTTCCGCGCCTGGGGGGCAGGGGCCGAGCGGGCCGGACCCACGCCCAGGGACCAAGTCTCCCGGGGGGACTCGGGCCTGAGACCTGCCTGGGGGGCTAAGGGTCTTTCTTGGCTCAAAAGGCCCCACCCTGCCCCGAGGCGGCAAACGTGCACCGAGACGCTTCTACTCTCTCAAGTCTGGGCTGGACTTCGCGAGAAGGGACTGTGTCCGCTGGGACCCGGGTCCCACAGAGCTCGAACCCCCCTCCCCGTGAAGGCGTCCGCGGCCTGTGGTCCTTGGTGTCCGCAAAAGGCATTCACCTGCGGAGAACCTGGGCCCACGTGAGCGGGACCAGGCCCCACGGCAGGAGCCTAGGGAGGCCACTGGAGCCACGGGGGCCAGGGCTGGGCATTTTCCCGGGTGCTCTCTCGGGTCCCGGGCGCCCTCTCTCGCCCGGGGAGTGCCCACGCCGTCCCTTGACCCCCGCAGGACGCCTGCATCCCGCCATAAGCGGCCCACCTCCTCCATGGAGCTCGCACGCATGGGGCCGGGGTGCGAGCAACTGGCCTACGTGGCGGCAAACCCGCAGACCCCTCCGTCCCGTCCCCGCCACTGCGAAGATCCCCCTGTTCTTCCATCCGTAAAGGGGTCCCCCTTTACGGATGGAAGAACAGGGGGGAGGCGCCCAGGAGATGGCTTTTGTCCGAGCCGCGGCTGGGTGGTTTTCGGGCCAAGAGGCGGGGCCGCGCAGGCGCAAGCAGGCCCCCCCACCACAAGCATCCCTCCGGGCAACGTGCCCCGCCCTTGAGATATCAGGCCAGGTTCACACGGTCCCTGGGCTGGTGTCAGAGTTAACGGAAGCCCTCCCTGCCACCCAGAGGACCGTGCGTTTTCCCGTGGACCACACTTGCCAGCAGCTCTCCCACCCCCGCAGAGGCAGAGTGCCAGGGAAGAACTAGGGACCTGGGGCCGGGAAGAGGGGCCGGCCAAGGTTCCGCGCCAGGTGGAGCGGGTCCCGGCGGGCGGGCGGGCGGGCGGGCGGGCGGGACCCTCGTCCACGGACCGGTTCTCCTGTGGGGAGTCTGGCCTGTGCCCCGCCTGGGAGGCTAAGAGCCTTGCTTCGCCTGCAACGCCCCCACCCTGCCACAAGGCGGCAGACTTGGACCCAGCCGCTTCAACCCTCCAGTCTCCGCTGAACCACCCAAAAATGGAGTGTGACCGCTGCGACCTCAGTCCCCCAGAGCTCGAACCCCCACCTCTGCGAGGGGAATCGGCGGCCTCCTGTCCTTGGCGTCCGCAAAAGGCATTCACCTGCGGTGAACCTGGGCCTCGGGCGAGCAGGGCCAGGCCCCATGGTAGGAGCCCGGGGGAGGCAATGGCAGCCTCTGCGGCCAGGCCTCGGGCTCTCCCCGGGGCTCTCTCGGGGCACGGGCACCCTCTCTCGTCTAGAGAGTGCCCACGCCGTCCCTTGACCCCCGGGAGACACCTGCTTCCCGTGATAAGAGGCCCCCGGCCTCCATGGAGCTTGGAACTCGGGGGCCGGGCTGCGGGTCACTGGGCTAAGTGGCTGGAAACGCGCAGACCCCTCCGTCCCGACCGCCCCACTGCGAAGATCCCCCTGTTCTTCCATCCGTAAGGGGGTCGCCCCTTACGGATGGAAGAACAGGGGGGATGCCCCCAGGAGATGGCATTTGTCAGAGCCGCAGCTGGCCGGTTTCGGGCCAAGACGCGGGACCCGGCAGGTAGAGGGCAGGCAGCCCCACCACAAGCCTCCCTCGGGGCAACGGGCCCCACCCTGGACATATCAGGCCTGCTTCACAGGGTCCCTGGGGTCCTGTCCGTGGAACTGGAGGCTCTCCCCGCCACCCAGAGGTCCGTTCCTTTTCCCGTGGACCACACTTGCCAGCGCGTCTCCCACCCCGGCACAGGCAGAGTGCCAGGGAAGAACTAGGGACCCGGGGCCTGGATGAGGGGCGCGCCAGGGTTCCGCGCCTGGGGGGCAGGGGCCGAGCGGGCCGGACCCACGCCCAGGGACCAAGTCTCCCGGGGGGACTCGGGCCTGAGACCTGCCTGGGGGGCTAAGGGTCTTTCTTGGCTCAAAAGGCCCCACCCTGCCCCGAGGCGGCAAACGTGCACCGAGACGCTTCTACTCTCTCAAGTCTGGGCTGGACTTCGCGAGAAGGGACTGTGTCCGCTGGGACCCGGGTCCCACAGAGCTCGAACCCCCCTCCCCGTGAAGGCGTCCGCGGCCTGTGGTCCTTGGTGTCCGCAAAAGGCATTCACCTGCGGAGAACCTGGGCCCACGTGAGCGGGACCAGGCCCCACGGCAGGAGCCTAGGGAGGCCACTGGAGCCACGGGGGCCAGGGCTGGGCATTTTCCCGGGTGCTCTCTCGGGTCCCGGGCGCCCTCTCTCGCCCGGGGAGTGCCCACGCCGTCCCTTGACCCCCGCAGGACGCCTGCATCCCGCCATAAGCGGCCCACCTCCTCCATGGAGCTCGCACGCATGGGGCCGGGGTGCGAGCAACTGGCCTACGTGGCGGCAAACCCGCAGACCCCTCCGTCCCGTCCCCGCCACTGCGAAGATCCCCCTGTTCTTCCATCCGTAAAGGGGTCCCCCTTTACGGATGGAAGAACAGGGGGGAGGCGCCCAGGAGATGGCTTTTGTCCGAGCCGCGGCTGGGTGGTTTTCGGGCCAAGAGGCGGGGCCGCGCAGGCGCAAGCAGGCCCCCCCACCACAAGCATCCCTCCGGGCAACGTGCCCCGCCCTTGAGATATCAGGCCAGGTTCACACGGTCCCTGGGCTGGTGTCAGAGTTAACGGAAGCCCTCCCTGCCACCCAGAGGACCGTGCGTTTTCCCGTGGACCACACTTGCCAGCAGCTCTCCCACCCCGGCACAGGCAGAGTGCCAGGGAAGAACTAGGGACCCGGGGCCTGGATGAGGGGCGCCCCAGGGTTCCGCGCCTGGGGGCAGGGGCCGAGCGGGCCGGACCGACGCCCAGGTACCAAGTCTCCCGGGGGGACTCGGGCCTGAGACCTGCCTGGGGGGCTCAGAGTCTTTCTTGGCTCAAAAGAGTCTTTCTCCGAGCCGCGGCTGGCTCCTTTCGGGCCTATACTTGGGACGCGCATGCGCACTCAGGCTCCCAAGCACACGCCTCCCTCGGCTCACCTGACCCACCCTTGAGCTGTCAGAACATTTGCACAGGGTCCCTAGGCACCTGTCTGGAAACGGAAGCCCACCCCGCCACCCAGAGGACCGCGCGATTTCCCATGGGCCACACTTCCCAGCAGCTCTCCCAGCTCCTCAGACACGGTGTGAGCAGGAAAGACTTGGGGAACGGGGGCCTGGGCGGGGGATTTTCCAGGGGGCTGTCTTTTGGCCAGGCGTCCTCTCTCGCCCGGTGAGTGTCCAAACCATCCCTTGACCCCCGCAGGAGACCTGATTGCTGCCATAAGCGGCCCTCTAGCCACATGGGGCCGGGACACCTCGGCCCGGTGTGCCAGCAACTGGCCTACATGGAGGCAAACAAACAGACACCTCAGGCCCGACCCCACCACTGCGAAGATCCCCCTTTTCTTCCATCCGTAAAGGGGTCACGCTTCAGGAGTGGAAGAACACGGGGAGGCCCCCAGGAGATGGCTTTTCTCCGAGCCGCGGCTGGCTCCTTTCGGGCCTATATGTGGGCCGTGCATGGGCACTGAGGCTCCCCACCACAAGCCTCCCTCGGGTCACGGGACCCACACTAGAGGTGTCTCCTGACCCACCCTTGAGGGGTCACGTGACCCACCCCTGAGGAGTCTCGTCACCCACCCCTGAGGGGTCACGTGACCCACCCCTGAGGGGTCACGTGACCCACCCCTGAGGGGTCACGTTACCCACCCCTGAGGGGTCACGTGACGCACCCCTGAGGGGTCACGTGACCCACCCCTGAGGGGTCACGTTACCCACCCCTGAGGGGTCACGTGACGCACCCCTGAGGGGTCACGTGACGCACCCCTGAGGGGTCTCGTGACCCACCCCTGACGGGTCACGTGACCCAACCCTGAGGCGTCACGTGACCCACCCCTGAGGGGTCTCGTGACCCACCCTTGAGGGTCACGTGCCCCACCCTTGAGGGGTCTCGAGACCCACCCTTGGGAGGTCACCTGTCCCACCCTGGAGGGGTCAGGTGACCCGCCCTTGAGAGGTCACAGCAGTTTCAGAGGGTCCCTGCGCACCTGTCCGTGGAAACAGAAGCCCTCCCTGCCACTCAGAGCACCGCGCCATTTCCCCTAGGCCACACTGCCCAGCAGCACTCTCAGCCCCGCACAGACAGTGTGCTAAGGACAGACTTGGATACCGGGGGCCTGGGCGGGGGATTTTCCATGGAACTCTCTAAGGGCCCGTTGCCCTGTGTCGCCTGGGAGTGCCCATGCCCTTCCTTGACCCCGCAGGACACTTGCATCCAGCAATAAGCAGCCCTCTGCCTCCACGGGGCTCAAACACCTGGGCCCGTTGTGGGGGCACCTGGCGTACGTGGAGGCAAACCCGCGGACCCCTCTGGCCCGAACCCACCACTGCGAAGATCCCCCTTTTCCTCCATCCGTAAAGGGGTCCTCCTTGGGGAGTGGAGGAACATTGGGAGGCCCCCAGGGGATGGCTTTCCTCTGAGCCGAGTCTGCCTGGTTTCGGGCCAACACCTGGGCCGCGCATGCGCACTCAGGCTCCCAAGCACACGCCTCCCTCGGCTCACCAGACACACCCTATAGAGGTCACAGCAGTTCCACACGGTCCCTGGGCACCTGTCCGTGGACACAGGAGCCCTCCCTGCCACCTAGAGGACCACGCGATTTCCGCTGGGGAACACTGCCCAGAAGCACTCCCAGCCTGGCACAGACACTGTGCGCAGGATAGACTTGTGGACCAGGGGCCTGGGCGGGGAATTTTCCAGGGAATTCTCTAAAGGCCAGGTGCCCTCTGTCGTCCTGGGAGTGCGCACGCCGTCCCTTAACCCTGCAGGACATTATCATCCAGCAATAAGCAGCCCTCTGCCTCCACGGGGCTCAAACACCTGGGCCCGTTGTGCGAGCACCTGGCGTACGTGCAGGCAAACCCGCCGACCCCTCTGGCCCGAACCCACCACTGCGAAGATCCCCCATTTCTTCCATCCGTAAAGGGGTGCTCCTTGGGGACTGGAGGAACATGGGGAGACTCCCAGGAGATGGCTTTTCTCCGAGCCGCGGCTGGCTCCTTTCGGGCCTATACTTGGGCCGCGCATGCCCACTCAGGCTCCCAAGCACACGCCTCCCTCGGCTCACCTGACCCACCCTTGAGCTGTCAGAACATTTGCACAGGGTCCCTAGGCACCTGTCTGGAAACGGAAGCCCATCCCGCCACCCAGAGGACCGCGGGATTTCCCATGGGCCACACTTCCCAGCAGCTCTCCCAGCTCCTCAGACACAGTGTGCGCAGGAAAGACTTGGGGAACGGGGGCCTGGGCGGGGGATTTTCCAGGGGGCTGTCTGATGACCAGGCGTCCTCTCTCGCCCGGTGAGTGTCCAAGCCGTCCCTTGACCCCCGCAGGAGACCTGATTCCTGCCATAAGCGGCCCTCTAGCCACATGGGGCAGGGACACCTGGGCCCGGTGTGCCAGCATTGGCCTACAAGGAGGCAAACAAACAGACACCTCAGGCCCGACCCCACCACTGCGAAGATCCCCCTTTTCTTCCATCCGTAAAGGGGTCACGCTTCAGGAGTGGAAGAACACGGGGAGGCCCCCAGGAGATGGCTTTTCTCCGAGCCGCGGCTGGCTCCTTTCAGGCCTATATGTGGGCCGCGCATGCGCACTCAGGCTCCCCACCACAAGCCTCCCTCGGGTCACGGTTCCCACACTAGAAGTGTCTCCGCACCCACCCTTGAGGGGTCACGCGACCCACACCTGAGTGGTTTCGTGACCCACACCAGAGGGGTCACGTGACCCACCCCTGAGGGGTCACGTGACCCACCCCTGAGGGGTCATGTGACCCACCCCTGAGGGGTCTCGTGACCCACCCCTGAGGGGTCATGTGACCCACCCCTGAGTGGACTTGTGACCCACACCTGAGGGGTCTCGTGACCCACACCAGAGGGGTCACGTGACCCACCCCTGAGGGGTCTCGTGACCCACACCAGAGGGGTCACGTGACCCACCCCTGAGGAGTCTCGTCACCCACACCTGAGGGGTCACGTGACCCACCCCTGAGGGGTCTCGTGACCCAACCTGAGGGGTCACGTCACCCACCCCTGAGGGGTCACGTGACCCACCCCTGAGGGTCACGTGACCCACCCCTGAGGGGTCACGTGACCCACCCCTGAGGGGTCTCGTGACCCACCCTTGAGGGTCACATGCCCCACCCTTGAGGGGTCTCGAGACCCACCCTTGCGGGGTCACGTGCCCCACCCTTGAGGGGTCTCGAGACCCACCCTTGGGAGGTCACCTGTCCCACCCTGGAGGGGTCAGGTGACCCGCCCTTGAGAGGTCACAGCAGTTTCAGAGGGTCCCTGCGCACCTGTCCGTGGAAACAGAAGCCCTCCCTGCCAGTAAGAGCACCGCGCCATTTCCCCTAGGCCACACTGCCCAGCAGCACTCTCAGCCCCGCACAGACAGTGTGCTAAGGACAGACTTGGATACCGGGGACCTGGGCGGGGGATTTTCCATGGAACTCTCTCAGGGCCCGGTGCCCTGTGTCGCCCGGGAGTGCCCATGCCCTTCCTTGACTCCGCAGGACACTTGCATCAAGCAATAAGCAGCCCTCTGCCTCCACGGGGCTCAAACACCTGGGCCCGGTGTGCGGGCACCTGGCGTACGTGGAGGCAAACCCGGGGACCCCTCTGGCCCGAACCCACCACTGCGACGATCCCCCATTTCTTCCATCCGTAAAGGGGTGCTCCTTGGAGACTGGAGGAACATGGGGAGACCCCCAGGAGATGGCTTTTCTCCGAGCCGCGGCTGGCTCCTTTCGGGCCTATTCGTGGGCCGCGCATGCGCACTCAGGCTCCCAAGCACACGCCTCCCTCGGCTCACCTGACCCACGCTTGAGCTGTCAGACCTTTTGCACAGGGTCCCTAGGCACCTGTCTGGAAACGGAAGCCCACCCCGCCACCCAGAGGACCGCGCGATTTCCCATGGGCCACACTTCCCAGCAGCTCTCCCAGCTCCTCAGACACAGTGTGCGCAGGAAAGACTTGGGGAACGGGGGCCTGGGCGGGGGATTTTCCAGGGGGCTGTCTGATGACCAGGCGTCCTCTCTCGCCCGGTGAGTGTCCAAGCCGTCCCTTGACCCCCGCAGGAGACCTGATTCCTGCCATAAGCGGCCCTCTAGCCACATGGGGCAGGGACACCTGGGCCCGGTGTGCCAGCAACTGGCCTACATGGAGGCAAACAAACAGACACCTCAGGCCCGACCCCACCACTGCGAAGATCCCCCTTTTCTTCCATCCGTAAAGGGGTCACGCTTCAGGAGTGGAAGAACACGGGGAGGCCCCCAGGAGATGGCTTTTCTCCGAGCCGCGGCTGGCTCCTTTCTGGCCTATATGTGGGCCGTGCATGCGCACTCAGGCTCCCTACCACAAGCCTCCCTCGGGTCACGGGACCCACACTAGAGGTGTCTCCTGACCCACCCTTGAGGGGTCACGCGACCCACCCCTGAGTGGTCTCGTGACCCACACCTGAGGGGTCACGTGACCCACCCCTGAGGAGTCTCGTGAAACACCCCTGAGGGGTCACGTGACCCACCCCTGAGGGGTCACGTGACGCACCCCTGAGGGGTCACGTGACCCACCCCTGAGGGGTCTCGTGACCCACCCCTGAGGGGTCACGTGACCCACCACGAGGGGTCACGTGACGCACCCCTGAGGGGTCACGTGACGCACCCCTGAGGGGTCTCGTGACCCACCCCTGACGGGTCACGTGACCCAACCCTGAGGCGTCACGTGACCCACCCCTGAGGGGTCTCGTGACCCACCCTTGAGGGTCACGTGCCCCACCCTTGAGGGGTCTCGAGACCCACCCTTGGGAGGTCACCTGTCCCACCCTGGAGGGGTCAGGTGACCCGCCCTTGAGAGGTCACAGCAGTTTCAGAGGGTCCCTGCGCACCTGTCCGTGGAAACAGAAGCCCTCCCTGCCACTCAGAGCACCGCGCCATTTCCCCTAGGCCACACTGCCCAGCAGCACTCTCAGCCCCGCACAGACAGTGTGCTAAGGACAGACTTGGATACCGGGGGCCTGGGCGGGGGATTTTCCATGGAACTCTCTCAGGGCCCCGTGCCCTGTGTCGCCCGGGAGTGCCCATGCCCTTCCTTGACCCCGCAGGACACTTGCATCCAGCAATAAGCAGCCCTCTGCCTCCACGGGGCTCAAACACCTGGGCCCGGTGTGCGGGCACCTGGCGTACGTGGAGGCAAACCCGCGGACCCCTCTGGCCCGAACCCACCACTGCGAAGATCCCCCTTTTCTTCCATCCGTAAAGGGGTCCTCCTTGGGGAGTGGAGGAACATGGGGAGGCCCCCAGGAGATGGCTTTTCTCCGAGCCGAGTCTGCCTGGTTTCGGGCCAACACCTGGGCCACGCATGCGCACTCAGGCTCCCAAGCACACGCCTCCCTCGGCTCACCAGACCCACCCTTTAGAGGTCACAGCAGTTCCACACGGTCCCTGGGCACCTGTCCGTGGACACTGGAGCCCTCCCTGCAACCTAGAGGACCACGCGATTTCCGCTGGGGAACACTGCCCAGAAGCACTCCCAGCCTGGCACAGACACTGTGCGCAGGAAAGACTTGGGGAACGGGGGCCTGGGCGGGGGATTTTCCAGGGGGCTGTCTGATGACCAGGCGTCCTCTCTCGCCCGGTGAGTGTCCAAGCCGTCCCTTGACCCCCGCAGGAGACCTGATTCCTGCCATAAGCGGCCCTCTAGCCACATGGGGCAGGGACACCTGGGCCCGGTGTGCCAGCAACTGGCCTACATGGAGGCAAACAAACAGACACCTCAGGCCCGACCCCACCACTGCGAAGATCCCCCTTTTCTTCCATCCGTAAAGGGGTCACGCTTCAGGAGTGGAAGAACACGGGGAGGCCCCCAGGAGATGGCTTTTCTCCGAGCCGCGGCTGGCTCCTTTCTGGCCTATATGTGGGCCGTGCATGCGCACTCAGGCTCCCTACCACAAGTCTCCCTCGGGTCACGGGACCCACACTAGAGGTGTCTCCTGACCCACCCTTGAGGGGTCACGCGACCCACCCCTGAGGGGTCTCGCGACCCACCCCTGAGGGGTCACGTGACCCACCCCTGAGGGGTCACGTGACGCAACCCTGGGGGGTCACGTGAACCACCCCTGAGGGGTCACGTGACCCACCCCTGAGGGGTCATGTGACCCACCCCTGAGGGGTCACGTGACGCACCTCTGGGGGGTCACGTGACACACCCCTGAGGGGTCACGTGACCCACCCCTGACGGGTCACGTGACCCACCCCTGAGGGGTCTCGTGACCCACCCCTGACGGGGCACGTGACCCAACCCTGAGGGGTCACGTGACCCACCCCTGAGGGGTCTCGTGACCCACCCTTGAGGGTCACGTGCCCCACCCTTGAGGGGTCTCGAGACCCACCCTTGTGGGGTCACGTGCCCCACCCTTGAGGGGTCTCGAGACCCACCCTTGGGAGGTCACCTGTCCCACCCTGGAGGGGTCAGGTGACCCGCCCTTGAGAGGTCACAGCAGTTTCAGAGGGTCCCTGCGCACCTGTCCGTGGAAACAGAAGCCCTCCCTGCCACTCAGAGCACCGCGCCATTTCCCCTAGGCCACACTGCCCAGCAGCACTCTCAGCCCCGCACAGACAGTGTGCTAAGGACAGACTTGGATACCGGGGGCCTGGGCGGGGGATTTTCCATGGAACTCTCTCAGGGCCCGGTGCCCTGTGTCGCCCGGGAGTGCCCATGCCCTTCCTTGACCCCGCAGGACACTTGCATCCAGCAATAAGCAGCCCTCTGCCTCCACGGGGCTCAAACACCTGGGCCCGGTGTGCGGGCACCTGGCGTACGTGGAGGCAAACGCGCGGACCCCTCTGGCCCGAACCCACCACTGCGAAGATCCCCCTTTTCTTCCATCCGTAAAGGGGTCCTCCTTGGGGAGTGGAGGAACATGGGGAGGCCCCCAGGAGATGGCTTTTCTCCGAGCCGAGTCTGCCTGGTTTCGGGCCAACACCTGGGCCGCGCATGCGCACTCAGGCTCCCAAGCACACGCCTCCCTCGGCTCACCAGACCCACCCTTTAGAGGTCACAGCAGTTCCACACGGTCCCTGGGCACCTGTCCGTGGACACAGGAGCCCTCCCTGCCACCTAGAGGACCACGCGATTTCCGCTGGGGAACACTGCCCAGAAGCACTCCCAGCCTGGCACAGACACTGTGCGCAGGATAGACTTGTGGACCAGGGGCCTGGGCGGGGAATTTTCCAGGGAATTCTCTAAAGGCCAGGTGCCCTCTGTCGCCCTGGGAGTGCCCACGCCGTCCCTTAACCCTGCAGGACACTATCATCCAGCAATAAGCAGCCCTCTGCCTCCACGGGGCTCAAACACCTGGGCCCGTTGTGCGAGCACCTGGCGTACGTGCAGGCAAACCCGCCGACCCCTCTGGCCCGAACCCACCACTGCGAAGATCCCCCATTTCTTCCATCCGTAAAGGGGTGCTCCTTGGGGACTGGAGGAACATGGGGAGACCCCCAGGAGATGGCTTTTCTCCGAGCCGCGGCTGGCTCCTTTCGGGCCTATTCGTGGGCCGCGCATGCGCACTCAGGCTCCCAAGCACACGCCTCCCTCGGCTCACCTGACCCACCCTTGAGCTGTCAGACCTTTTGCACAGGGTCCCTAGGCACCTGTCTGGAAACGGAAGCCCACCCCGCCACCCAGAGGACCGCGCGATTTCCCATGGGCCACACTTCCCAGCAGCTCTCCCAGCTCCTCAGACACAGTGTGCGCAGGAAAGACTTGGGGAACGGGGGCCTGGGCGGGGGATTTTCCAGGGGGCTGTCTGATGACCAGGCGTCCTCTCTCGCCCGGTGAGTGTCCAAGCCGTCCCTTGACCCCCGCAGGAGACCTGATTCCTGCCATAAGCGGCCCTCTAGCCACATGGGGCAGGGACACCTGGGCCCGGTGTGCCAGCAACTGGCCTACATGGAGGCAAACAAACAGACACCTCAGGCCCGACCCGACCACTGCGAAGATCCCCCTTTTCTTCCATCCGTAAAGGGGTCACGCTTCAGGAGTGGAAGAACACGGGGAGGCCCCCAGGAGATGGCTTTTCTCCGAGCCGCGGCTGGCTCCTTTCTGGCCTATATGTGGGCCGTGCATGCGCACTCAGGCTCCCTACCACAAGTCTCCCTCGGGTCACGGGACCCACACTAGAGGTGTCTCCTGACCCACCCTTGAGGGGTCACGCGACCCACCCCTGAGTGGTCTCGTGACCCACACCTGAGGGGTCACGTGACCCACCCCTGAGGAGTCTCGTGACCCACACCTGAGGGGTCACGTGACCCACCCCTGGGGGGTCACGTGACGCACCCCTGAGGGGTCACGTGACCCACCCCTGAGGGGTCACGTGACCCATCCCTGAGGGGTCTCGTGACCCACCCCTGAGGGGTCTCGTGACCCACCCCTGAGGGGTCACGTGACCCACCCCTGAGGGGTCACGTGACGCAACCCTGGGGGGTCACGTGAACCACCCCTGAGGGGTCACGTGACCCACCCCTGACGGGTCACGTGACCCAACCCTGAGGGGTCACGTGACCCAACCCTGAGGAGTCACGTGACCCACCCCTGAGGGGTCTCGTGACCCACCCTGGAGGGTCACGTGCCCCACCCTTGATGGGTCTCGAGACCCACCCTTGCGGGGTCACGTGCCCCACCCTTGAGGGGTCTCGAGACCCACCCTTGGGAGGTCACCTGTCCCACCCTGGAGGGGTCAGGTGACCCGCCCTTGAGAGGTCACAGCAGTTTCAGAGGGTCCCTGCGCACCTGTCCGTGGAAACAGAAGCCCTCCCTGCCACTCAGAGCACCGCGCCATTTCCCCTAGGCCACACTGCCCAGCAGCACTCTCAGCCCCGCACAGACAGTGTGCTAAGGACAGACTTGGATACCGGGGGCCTGGGCGGGGGATTTTCCATGGAACTCTCTCAGGGCCTGGTGCCCTGTGTCGCCCGGGAGTGCCCATGCCCTTCCTTGACCCCGCAGGACACTTGCATCCAGCAATAAGCAGCCCTCTGCCTCCACGGGGCTCAAACACCTGGGCCCGGTGTGCGGGCACCTGGCGTACGTGGAGGCAAACGCGCGGACCCCTCTGGCCCGAACCCACCACTGCGAAGATCCCCCTTTTCTTCCATCCGTAAAGGGGTCCTCCTTGGGGAGTGGAGGAACATGGGGAGGCCCCCAGGAGATGGCTTTTCTCCGAGCCGAGTCTGCCTGGTTTCGGGCCAACACCTGGGCCGCGCATGCGCACTCAGGCTCCCAAGCACACGCCTCCCTCGGCTCACCAGACCCACCCTTTAGAGGTCACAGCAGTTCCACACGGTCCCTGGGCACCTGTCCGTGGACACAGGAGCCCTCCCTGCCACCTAGAGGACCACGCGATTTCCGCTGGGGAACACTGCCCAGAAGCACTCCCAGCCTGGCACAGACACTGTGCGCAGGATAGACTTGTGGACCAGGGGCCTGGGCGGGGAATTATCCAGGGAATTCTCTAAAGGCCAGGTGCCCTCTGTTGCCCTGGGAGTGCCCACGCTGTCCCTTAACCCTGCAGGACACTATCATCCAGCAATAAGCAGCCCTCTGCCTCCACGGGGCTCAAACACCTGGATCCGTTGTGCGAGCACCTGGCGTACGTGCAGGCAAACCCGCCGACCCCTCTGGCCCGAACCCACCACTGCGAAGATCCCCCATTTCTTCCATCCGTAAAGGGGTCCTCCTTGGTGACTGGAGGAACATGGGGAGACCCCCAGGAGATGGCTTTTCTCCGAGCCGCGGCTGGCTCCTTTCGGGCCTTTTCGTGGGCCGTGCATGCGCACTCAGGCTCCCTACCACAAGCCTCCCTCGGGTCACGGGACCCACACTAGAGGTGTCTCCTGACCCACCCTTGAGGGGTCACGCGACCCACCCCTGAGTGGTCTGGTGACCCACACCTGAGGGGTCACGTGACCCACCCCTGAGGAGTCTCATGACCCACACCTGAGGGGTCACGTGACCCACCCCTGAGGGGTCACGTGACGCACCCCTGAGGGGTCACGTGACCCACCCCTGAGGGGTCACGTGACGCACCCCTGAGGGGTCACATGACCCACCCCTGAGGGGTCTCGTGACCCACCCCTGAGGGGTCATGTGACCCACCCCTGAGGGGTCACGTGACGCACCCCTGGGGGGTCACGTGACGCACCCTTGAGGGGTCATGTGACCCACCCCTGAGGGGTCACGTGACCCACCCCTGAGGGGTCACGTGACCCACCCCTGACGGGTCATGTGACCGACCCTGAGGGGTCACGTGACCCACCCTTGAGGGTCACGTGCCCCACCCTTGAGGGGTCTCGAGACCCACCCTTGTGGGGTCACGTGCCCCACCCTTGAGGGGTCTCGAGACCCACCCTTGGGAGGTCACCTGTCCCACCCTGGAGGGGTCAGGTGACCCGCCCTTGAGAGGTCACAGCAGTTTCAGAGGGTCCCTGCGCACCTGTCCGTGGAAACAGAAGCCCTCCCTGCCACTCAGAGCACCGCGCCATTTCCCCTAGGCCACACTGCCCAGCAGCACTCTCAGCCCCGCACAGACAGTGTGCTAAGGACAGACTTGGATACCGGGGGCCTGGGCGGGGGATTTTCCATGGAACTCTCTCAGGGCCCGGTGCCCTGTGTCGCCCGGGAGTGCCCATGCCCTTCCTTGACCCCGCAGGACACTTGCATCCAGCAATAAGCAGCCCTCTGCCTCCACGGGGCTCAAACACCTGGGCCCGGTGTGCGGGCACCTGGCGTACGTGGAGGCAAACGCGCGGACCCCTCTGGCCCGAACCCACCACTGCGAAGATCCCCCTTTTCTTCCATCCGTAAAGGGGTCCTCCTTGGGGAGTGGAGGAACATGGGGAGGCCCCCAGGAGATGGCTTTTCTCCGAGCCGAGTCTGCCTGGTTTCGGGCCAACACCTGGGCCGCGCATGCGCACTCAGGCTCCCAAGCACACGCCTCCCTCGGCTCACCAGACCCACCCTTTAGAGGTCACAGCAGTTCCACACGGTCCCTGGGCACCTGTCCGTGGACACAGGAGCCCTCCCTGCCACCTAGAGGACCACGCGATTTCCGCTGGGGAACACTGCCCAGAAGCACTCCCAGCCTGGCACAGACACTGTGCGCAGGATAGACTTGTGGACCAGGGGCCTGGGCGGGGAATTTTCCAGGGAATTCTCTAAAGGCCAGGTGCCCTCTGTCGCCCTGGGAGTGCCCACGCCGTCCCTTAACCCTGCAGGACACTATCATCCAGCAATAAGCAGCCCTCTGCCTCCACGGGGCTCAAACACCTGGGCCCGTTGTGCGAGCACCTGGCGTACGTGCAGGCAAACCCGCCGACCCCTCTGGCCCGAACCCACCACTGCGAAGATCCCCCATTTCTTCCATCCATAAAGGGGTGCTCCTTGGGGACTGGAGGAACATGGGGAGACCCCCAGGAGATGGCTTTTCTCCGAGACGCGGCTGGCTCCTTTCGGGCCTATTCGTGGGCCGCGCATGCGCACTCAGGCTCCCAAGCACACGCCTCCCTCGGCTCACCTGACCCACCCTTGAGCTGTCAGACCTTTTGCACAGGGTCCCTAGGCACCTGTCTGGAAACGGAAGCCCACCCCGCCACCCAGAGGACCGCGCGATTTCCCATGGGCCACACTTCCCAGCAGCTCTCCCAGCTCCTCAGACACAGTGTGCGCAGGAAAGACTTGGGGAACGGGGGCCTGGGCGGGGGATTTTCCAGGGGGCTGTCTGATGACCAGGCGTCCTCTCTTGCCCGGTGAGTGTCCAAGCCGTCCCTTGACCCCCGCAGGAGACCTGATTCCTGCCATAAGCGGCCCTCTAGCCACATGGGGCAGGGACACCTGGGCCCGGTGTGCCAGCAACTGGCCTACATGGAGGCAAACAAACAGACACCTCAGGCCCGACCCCACCACTGCGAAGATCCCCCTTTTCTTCCATCCGTAAAGGGGTCACGCTTCAGGAGTGGAAGAACACGGGGAGGCCCTCAGGAGATGGCTTTTCTCCGAGCCGCGGCTGGCTCCTTTCTGGCCTATATGTGGGCCGTGCATGCGCACTCAGGCTCCCTACCACAAGTCTCCCTCGGGTCACGGGACCCACACTAGAGGTGTCTCCTGACCCACCCTTGAGGGGTCACGCGACCCACCCCTGAGTGGTCTCGTGACCCACACCTGAGGGGTCACGTGACCCACCCCTGAGGAGTCTCGTGACCCACACCTGAGGGGTCACGTGACCCACCCCTGGGGGGTCACGTGACGCACCCCTGAGGGGTCTCGTGACCCACCCCTGAGGGGTCTCGTGACCCACCCTGGAGGGTCACGTGCCCCACCCTTGATGGGTCTCGAGACCCACCCTTGCGGGGTCACGTGCCCCACCCTTGAGGGGTCTCGAGACCCACCCTTGGGAGGTCACCTGTCCCACCCTGGAGGGGTCAGGTGACCCGCCCTTGAGAGGTCACAGCAGTTTCAGAGGGTCCCTGCGCACCTGTCCGTGGAAACAGAAGCCCTCCCTGCCACTCAGAGCACCGCGCCATTTCCCCTAGGCCACACTGCCCAGCAGCACTCTCAGCCCCGCACAGACAGTGTGCTAAGGACAGACTTGGATACCGGGGGCCTGGGCGGGGGATTTTCCATGGAACTCTCTCAGGGCCCGGTGCCCTGTGTCGCCCGGGAGTGCCCATGCCCTTCCTTGACCCCGCAGGACACTTGCATCCAGCAATAAGCAGCCCTCTGCCTCCACGGGGCTCAAACACCTGGGCCCGGTGTGCGGGCACCTGGCGTACGTGGAGGCAAACGCGCGGACCCCTCTGGCCCGAACCCACCACTGCGAAGATCCCCCTTTTCTTCCATCCGTAAAGGGGTCCTCCTTGGGGAGTGGAGGAACATGGGGAGGCCCCCAGGAGATGGCTTTTCTCCGAGCCGAGTCTGCCTGGTTTCGGGCCAACACCTGGGCCGCGCATGCGCACTCAGGCTCCCAAGCACACGCCTCCCTCGGCTCACCAGACCCACCCTTTAGAGGTCACAGCAGTTCCACACGGTCCCTGGGCACCTGTCCGTGGACACAGGAGCCCTCCCTGCCACCTAGAGGACCACGCGATTTCCGCTGGGGAACACTGCCCAGAAGCACTCCCAGCCTGGCACAGACACTGTGCGCAGGATAGACTTGTGGACCAGGGGCCTGGGCGGGGAATTATCCAGGGAATTCTCTAAAGGCCAGGTGCCCTCTGTCGCCCTGGGAGTGCCCACGCTGTCCCTTAACCCTGCAGGACACTATCATCCAGCAATAAGCAGCCCTCTGCCTCCACGGGGCTCAAACACCTGGGCCCGTTGTGCGAGCACCTGGCGTACGTGCAGGCAAACCCGCCGACCCCTCTGGCCCGAACCCACCACTGCGAAGATCCCCCATTTCTTCCATCCGTAAAGGGGTCCTCCTTGGGGACTGGAGGAACATGGGGAGACCCCCAGGAGATGGCTTTTCTCCGAGCCGCGGCTGGCTCCTTTCGGGCCTTTTCGTGGGCCGCGCATGCGCACTCAGGCTCCCAAGCACACGCCTCCCTCGGCTCACCTGACCCACCCTTGAGCTGTCAGAACATTTGCACAGGGTCCCTAGGCACCTGTCTGGAAACGGAAGCCCACCCCGCCACCCAGAGGACCGCGCGATTTCCCATGGGCCACACTTCCCAGCAGCTCTCCCAGCTCCTCAGACACAGTGTGCGCAGGAAAGACTTGGGGAACGGGGGCCTGGGCGGGGGATTTTCCAGGGGGCTGTCTGATGACCAGGCGTCCTCTCTCGCCCGGTGAGTGTCCAAGCCGTCCCTTGACCCCCGCAGGAGACCTGATTCCTGCCATAAGCGGCCCTCTAGCCACATGGGGCAGGGACACCTGGGCCCGGTGTGCCAGCAACTGGCCTACATGGAGGCAAACAAACAGACACCTCAGGCCCGACCCCACCACTGCGAAGATCCCCCTTTTCTTCCATCCGTAAAGGGGTCACGCTTCAGGAGTGGAAGAACACGGGGAGGCCCCCAGGAGATGGCTTTTCTCCGAGCCGCGGCTGGCTCCTTTCTGGCCTATATGTGGGCCGTGCATGCGCACTCAGGCTCCCTACCACAAGCCTCCCTCGGGTCACGGGACCCACACTAGAGGTGTCTCCTGACCCACCCTTGAGGGGTCACGCGACCCACCCCTGAGTGGTCTGGTGACCCACACCTGAGGGGTCACGTGACCCACCCCTGAGGAGTCTCATGACCCACCCCTGAGGGGTCACGTGACCCACCCCTGAGGGGTCACGTGACGCACCCCTGAGGGGTCACGTGACCCACCCCTGAGGGGTCACGTGACGCACCCCTGAGGGGTCACATGACCCACCCCTGAGGGGTCTCGTGACCCACCCCTGAGGGGTCATGTGACCCACCCCTGAGGGGTCACGTGACGCACCCCTGGGGGGTCACGTGACGCACCCTTGAGGGGTCATGTGACCCACCCCTGAGGGGTCACGTGACCCACCCCTGAGGGGTCACGTGACCCACCCCTGACGGGTCATGTGACCCAACCCTGAGGGGTCACGTGACCCACCCCTGAGGGGTCTCGTGACCCACCCTTGAGGGTCACGTACCCCACCCTTTAGGGGTCTCGAGACCCACCCTTGTGGGGTCCCGTGCCCCACCCTTGAGGGGTCTCGAGACCCACCCTTGGGAGGTCACCTGTCCCACCCTGGAGGGGTCAGGTGACCCGCCCTTGAGAGGTCACAGCAGTTTCAGAGGGTCCCTGCGCACCTGTCCGTGGAAACAGAAGCCCTCCCTGCCACTCAGAGCACCGCGCCATTTCCCCTAGGCCACACTGCCCAGCAGCACTCTCAGCCCCGCACAGACAGTGTGCTAAGGACAGACTTGGATACCGGGGGCCTGGGCGGGGGATTTTCCATGGAACTCTCTCAGGGCCCCGTGCCCTGTGTCGCCCGGGAGTGCCCATGCCCTTCCTTGACCCCGCAGGACACTTGCATCCAGCAATAAGCAGCCCTCTGCCTCCACGGGGCTCAAACACCTGGGCCCGGTGTGCGGGCACCTGGCGTACGTGGAGGCAAACGCGCGGACCCCTCTGGCCCGAACCCACCACTGCGAAGATCCCCCTTTTCTTCCATCCGTAAAGGGGTCCTCCTTGGGGAGTGGAGGAACATGGGGAGGCCCCCAGGAGATGGCTTTTCTCCGAGCCGAGTCTGCCTGGTTTCGGGCCAACACCTGGGCCGCGCATGCGCACTCAGGCTCCCAAGCACACGCCTCCCTCGGCTCACCTGACCCACCCTTGAGCTGTCAGACCATTTGCACAGGGTCCCTAGGCACCTGTCTGGAAACGGAAGCCCACCCCGCCACCCAGAGGACCGCGCGATTTCCCATGGGCCACACTTCCCAGCAGCTCTCCCAGCTCCTCAGACACAGTGTGCGCAGGAAAGACTTGGGGAACGGGGGCCTGGGCGGGGGATTTTCCAGGGGGCTGTCTGATGACCAGGCGTCCTCTCTCGCCCGGTGAGTGTCCAAGCCGTCCCTTGACCCCCGCAGGAGACCTGATTCCTGCCATAAGCGGCCCTCTAGCCACATGGGGCAGGGACACCTGGGCCCGGTGTGCCAGCAACTGGCCTACATGGAGGCAAACAAACAGACACCTCAGGCCCGACCCCACCACTGCGAAGATCCCCCTTTTCTTCCATCCGTAAAGGGGTCACGCTTCAGGAGTGGAAGAACACGGGGAGGCCCCCAGGAGATGGCTTTTCTCCGAGCCGCGGCTGGCTCCTTTCTGGCCTATATGTGGGCCGTGCATGCGCACTCAGGCTCCCTACCACAAGTCTCCCTTGGGTCACGGGACCCACACTAGAGGTGTCTCCTGACCCACCCTTGAGGGGTCACGCGACCCACCCCTGAGTGGTCTCGTGACCCACACCTGAGGGGTCACGTGACCCACCCCTGAGGAGTCTCCTGACCCACACCTGAGGGGTCACGTGACCCACCCCTGAGGGGTCACGTGACGCACCCCTGAGGGGTCACGTGACCCACCCCTGAGGGGTCACGTGACGCACCCCTGAGGGGTCACATGACCCACCCCTGAGGGGTCTCGTGACCCACCCCTGAGGGGTCACGTGACCCACCCCTGAGGGGTCACGTGACGCACCCCTGGGGGGTCACGTGACGCACCCCTGAGGGGTCATGTGACCCACCCCTGAGGGGTCACGTGACCCACCCCTGAGGGGTCACGTGACCCACCCCTGAGGGGTCACGTGACCCACCCCTGAGGGGTCTCGTGACCCACCCTTGAGGGTCACGTGCCCCACCCTTGAGGGGTCTCGAGACCCACCCTTGTGGGGTCACGTGCCCCACCCTTGAGGGGTCTCGAGACCCACCCTTGGGAGGTCACCTGTCCCACCCTGGAGGGGTCAGGTGACCCGCCCTTGAGAGGTCACAGCAGTTTCAGAGGGTCCCTGCGCACCTGTCCGTGGAAACAGAAGCCCTCCCTGCCACTCAGAGCACCGCGCCATTTCCCCTAGGCCACACTGCCCAGCAGCACTCTCAGCCCCGCACAGACAGTGTGCTAAGGACAGACTTGGATACCGGGGGCCTGGGCGGGGGATTTTCCATGGAACTCTCTCAGGGCCCCGTGCCCTGTGTCGCCCGGGAGTGCCCATGCCCTTCCTTGACCCCGCAGGACACTTGCATCCAGCAATAAGCAGCCCTCTGCCTCCACGGGGTTCAAACACCTGGGCCCGGTGTGCGGGCACCTGGCGTACGTGGAGGCAAACCCGCGGACCCCTCTGGCCCGAACCCACCACTGCGAAGATCCCCCTTTTCTTCCATCCGTAAAGGGGTCCTCCTTGGGGAGTGGAGGAACATGGGGAGGCCCCCAGGAGATGGCTTTTCTCCGTGCCGAGTCTGCCTGGTTTCGGGCCAACACCTGGGCCGCGCATGCGCACTCAGGCTCCCAAGCACACGCCTCCCTCGGCTCCCCAGACCCACCCTTTAGAGGTCACAGCAGTTCCACACGGTCCCTGGGCACCTGTCCGTGGACACAGGAGCCCTCCCTGCCACCTAGAGGACCATGCGATTTCCGCGGGGAACACTGCCCAGAAGCACTCCCAGCCTGGCACAGACACTGTGCGCAGGATAGACTTGTGGACCAGGGGCCTGGGCGGGGAATTTTCCAGGGAATTCTCTAAAGGCCAGGTGCCCTCTGTCGCCCTGGGAGTGCCCACGCCGTCCCTTAACCCTGCAGGACACTATCATCCAGCAATAAGCAGCCCTCTGCCTCCACGGGGCTCAAACACCTGGGCCCGTTGTGCGAGCACCTGGCGTACGTGCAGGCAAAACCGCCGACCCCTCTGGCCCGAACCCACCACTGCGAAGATCCCCCATTTCTTCCATCCGTAAAGGGGTCCTCCTTGGGGACTGGAGGAACATGGGGAGACCCCCAGGAGATGGCTTTTCTCCGAGCCGCGGCTGGCTCCTTTCGGGCCTTTTCGTGGGCCGCGCATGCGCCCTCAGGCTCCCAAGCACACGCCTCCCTCGGCTCACCTGACCCACCCTTGAGCTGTCAGAACATTTGCACAGGGTCCCTAGGCACCTGTCTGGAAACGGAAGCCCACCCCGCCACCCAGAGGACCGCGCGATTTCCCATGGGCCACACTTCCCAGCAGCTCTCCCAGCTCCTCAGACACAGTGTGCGCAGGAAAGACTTGGGGAACGGGGGCCTGGGCGGGGGATTTTCCAGGGGGCTGTCTGATGACCAGGCGTCCTCTCTCGCCCGGTGAGTGTCCAAGCCGTCCCTTGACCCCCGCAGGAGACCTGATTCCTGCCATAAGCGGCCCTCTAGCCACATGGGGCAGGGACACCTGGGCCCGGTGTGCCAGCAACTGGCCTACATGGAGGCAAACAAACAGACACCTCAGGCCCGACCCCACCACTGCGAAGATCCCCCTTTTCTTCCATCCGTAAAGGGGTCACGCTTCAGGAGTGGAAGAACATGGGGAGGCCCCCAGGAGATGGCTTTTCTCCGAGCCGCGGCTGGCTCCTTTCTGGCCTATATGTGGGCCGTGCATGCGCACTCAGGCTCCCTACCACAAGCCTCCCTCGGGTCACGGGACCCACACTAGATGTGTCTCCTGACCCACCCTTGAGGGGTCACGCGACCCACCCCTGAGTGGTCTGGTGACCCACACCTGAGGGGTCACGTGACCCACCCCTGAGGAGTCTCGTGACCCACACCTGAGGGGTCACGTGACGCACCCCTGGGGGGTCACCTGACGCACCCCTGAGGGGTCACGTGACCCACCCCTGAGGGGTCACGTGACCCACCCCTGAGGGGTCATGTGACCCACCCCTGAGGGGTCACGTGACGCACCTCTGGGGGGTCACGTGACACACCCCTGAGGGGTCACGTGACCCACCCCTGACGGGTCACGTGACCCACCCCTGAGGGGTCTCGTGACCCACCCCTGACGGGGCACGTGACCCAACCCTGAGGGGTCACGTGACCCACCCCTGAGGGGTCTCGTGACCCACCCTTGAGGGTCACGTGCCCCACCCTTGAGGGGTCTCGAGACCCACCCTTGTGGGGTCACGTGCCCCACCCTTGAGGGGTCTCGAGACCCACCCTTGGGAGGTCACCTGTCCCACCCTGGAGGGGTCAGGTGACCCGCCCTTGAGAGGTCACAGCAGTTTCAGAGGGTCCCTGCGCACCTGTCCGTGGAAACAGAAGCCCTCCCTGCCACTCAGAGCACCGCGCCATTTCCCCTAGGCCACACTGCCCAGCAGCACTCTCAGCCCCGCACAGACAGTGTGCTAAGGACAGACTTGGATACCGGGGGCCTGGGCGGGGGATTTTCCATGGAACTCTCTCAGGGCCCCGTGCCCTGTGTCGCCCGGGAGTGCCCATGCCCTTCCTTGACCCCGCAGGACACTTGCATCCAGCAATAAGCAGCCCTCTGCCTCCACGGGGTTCAAACACCTGGGCCCGGTGTGCGGGCACCTGGCGTACGTGGAGGCAAACCCGCGGACCCCTCTGGCCCGAACCCACCACTGCGAAGATCCCCCTTTTCTTCCATCCGTAAAGGGGTCCTCCTTGGGGAGTGGAGGAACATGGGGAGGCCCCCAGGAGATGGCTTTTCTCCGTGCCGAGTCTGCCTGGTTTCGGGCCAACACCTGGGCCGCGCATGCGCACTCAGGCTCCCAAGCACACGCCTCCCTCGGCTCCCCAGACCCACCCTTTAGAGGTCACAGCAGTTCCACACGGTCCCTGGGCACCTGTCCGTGGACACAGGAGCCCTCCCTGCCACCTAGAGGACCATGCGATTTCCGCGGGGAACACTGCCCAGAAGCACTCCCAGCCTGGCACAGACACTGTGCGCAGGATAGACTTGTGGACCAGGGGCCTGGGCGGGGAATTTTCCAGGGAATTCTCTAAAGGCCAGGTGCCCTCTGTCGCCCTGGGAGTGCCCACGCCGTCCCTTAACCCTGCAGGACACTATCATCCAGCAATAAGCAGCCCTCTGCCTCCACGGGGCTCAAACACCTGGGCCCGTTGTGCGAGCACCTGGCGTACGTGCAGGCAAAACCGCCGACCCCTCTGGCCCGAACCCACCACTGCGAAGATCCCCCATTTCTTCCATCCGTAAAGGGGTCCTCCTTGGGGACTGGAGGAACATGGGGAGACCCCCAGGAGATGGCTTTTCTCCGAGCCGCGGCTGGCTCCTTTCGGGCCTTTTCGTGGGCCGCGCATGCGCCCTCAGGCTCCCAAGCACACGCCTCCCTCGGCTCACCTGACCCACCCTTGAGCTGTCAGAACATTTGCACAGGGTCCCTAGGCACCTGTCTGGAAACGGAAGCCCACCCCGCCACCCAGAGGGACCGCGCGATTTCCCATGGGCCACACTTCCCAGCAGCTCTCCCAGCTCCTCAGACACAGTGTGCGCAGGAAAGACTTGGGGAACGGGGGCCTGGGCGGGGGATTTTCCAGGGGGCTGTCTGATGACCAGGCGTCCTCTCTCGCCCGGTGAGTGTCCAAGCCGTCCCTTGACCCCCGCAGGAGACCTGATTCCTGCCATAAGCGGCCCTCTAGCCACATGGGGCAGGGACACCTGGGCCCGGTGTGCCAGCAACTGGCCTACATGGAGGCAAACAAACAGACACCTCAGGCCCGACCCCACCACTGCGAAGATCCCCCTTTTCTTCCATCCGTAAAGGGGTCACGCTTCAGGAGTGGAAGAACACGGGGAGGCCCCCAGGAGATGGCTTTTCTCCGAGCCGCGGCTGGCTCCTTTCTGGCCTATATGTGGGCCGTGCATGCGCACTCAGGCTCCCTACCACAAGCCTCCCTCGGGTCACGGGACCCACACTAGATGTGTCTCCTGACCCACCCTTGAGGGGTCACGCGACCCACCCCTGAGTGGTCTGGTGACCCACACCTGAGGGGTCACGTGACCCACCCCTGAGGAGTCTCGTGAAACACCCCTGAGGGGTCACGTGACCCACCCCTGAGGGGTCACGTGACGCACCCCTGAGGGGTCACGTGACCCACCCCTGAGGGGTCTCGTGACCCACCCCTGAGGGGTCACGTGACCCACCCCTGAGGGGTCACGTGACGCAACCCTGGGGGGTCACGTGAACCACCCCTGAGGGGTCTCGTGACCCACCCCTGACGGGTCACGTGACCCAACCCTGAGGGGTCACGTGACCCACCCCTGAGGGGTCACGTGACCCACCCCTGAGGGGTCACGTGACCCACCCCTGAGGGGTCACGTGACGCACCCCTGAGGGGTCACATGACCCACCCCTGAGGGTCTCGTGACCCACCCCTGAGGGGTCATGTGACCCACCCCTGAGGGGTCACGTGACGCACCCCTGGGGGGTCACGTGACGCACCCTTGAGGGGTCATGTGACCCACCCCTGAGGGGTCACGTGACCCACCCCTGACGGGTCACGTGACCCACCCCTGAGGGGTCACGTGACCCACCCCTGAGGGGTCTCGTGACCCACCCTTGAGGGTCACGTGCCCCACCCTTGAGGGGTCTCGAGACCCACCCTTGTGGGGTCACCTGTCCCACCCTGGAGGGGTCAGGTCACCCGCCCTTGAGAGGTCACAGCAGTTTCAGAGGGTCCCTGCGCACCTGTCCGTGGAAACAGAAGCCCTCCCTGCCACTCAGAGCACCGCGCCATTTCCCCTAGGCCACACTGCCCAGCAGCACTCTCAGCCCCGCACAGACAGTGTGCTAAGGACAGACTTGGATACCGGGGGCCTGGGCGGGGGATTTTCCATGGAACTCTCTCAGGGCCCCGTGCCCTGTGTCGCCCGGGAGTGCCCATGCCCTTCCTTGACCCCGCAGGACACTTGCATCCAGCAATAAGCAGCCCTCTGCCTCCACGGGGCTCAAACACCTGGGCCCGGTGTGCGGGCACCTGGCGTACGTGGAGGCAAACCCGCGGACCCCTCTGGCCCGAACCCACCACTGCGAAGATCCCCCTTTTCTTCCATCCGTAAAGGGGTCCTCCTTGGGGAGTGGAGGAACATGGGGAGGCCCCCAGGAGATGGCTTTTCTCCGAGCCGAGTCTGCCTGGTTTCGGGCCAACACCTGGGCCGCGCATGCGCACTCAGGCTCCCAAGCACACGCCTCCCTCGGCTCACCAGACCCACCCTTTAGAGGTCACAGCAGTTCCACACGGTCCCTGGGCACCTGTCCGTGGACACAGGAGCCCTCCCTGCCACCTAGAGGACCACGCGATTTCCCCTGGGGAACACTGCCCAGAAGCACTCCCAGCTTGGCACAGACACTGTGCGCAATATAGACTTGTGGACCAGGGGCCTGGGCGGGGAATTTTCCAGGGAATTCTCTAAAGGCCAGGTGCCCTCTGTCGCCCTGGGAGTGCCCACGCCGTCCCTTAACCCTGCAGGACACTATCATCCAGCAATAAGCAGCCCTCTGCCTCCACGGGGCTCAAACACCTGGGCCCGTTGTGCGAGCACCTGGCGTACGTGCAGGCAAACCCGCCGACCCCTCTGGCCCGAACCCACCACTGCGAAGATCCCCCATTTCTTCCATCCGTAAAGGGGTGCTCCTTGGGGACTGGAGGAACATGGGGAGACCCCCAGGAGATGGCTTTTCTCCGAGCCGCGGCTGGCTCCTTTCGGGCCTATTCGTGGGCCGCGCATGCGCACTCAGGCTCCCAAGCACACGCCTCCCTCGGCTCACCTGACCCACCCTTGAGCTGTCAGACCATTTGCACAGGGTCCCTAGGCACCTGTCTGGAAACGGAAGCCCACCCCGCCACCCAGAGGACCGCGCGATTTCCCATGGGCCACACTTCCCAGCAGCTCTCCCAGCTCCTCAGACACAGTGTGCGCAGGAAAGACTTGGGGAACGGGGGCCTGGGCGGGGGATTTTCCAGGGGGCTGTCTGATGACCAGGCGTCCTCTCTCGCCCGGTGAGTGTCCAAGCCGTCCCTTGACCCCCGCAGGAGACCTGATTCCTAGCATAAGCGGCCCTCTAGCCACATGGGGCAGGGACACCTGGGCCCGGTGTGCCAGCAACTGGCCTACATGGAGGCAAACAAACAGACACCTCAGGCCCGACCCCACCACTGCGAAGATCCCCCTTTTCTTCCATCCGTAAAGGGGTCACGCTTCAGGAGTGGAAGAACACGGGGAGGCCCCCAGGAGATGGCTTTTCTCCGAGCCGCGGCTGGCTCCTTTCTGGCCTATATGTGGGCCGTGCATGCGCACTCAGGCTCCCTACCACAAGTCTCCCTCGGGTCACGGGACCCACACTAGAGGTGTCTCCTGACCCACCCTTGAGGGGTCACGCGACCCACCCCTGAGTGGTCTCGTGACCCACACCTGAGGGGTCACGTGACCCACCCCTGAGGAGTCTCCTGACCCACACCTGAGGGGTCACGTGACGCACCCCTGAGGGGTCACGTGACCCACCCCTGAGGGGTCACGTGACGCACCCCTGAGGGGTCACATGACCCACCCCTGAGGGGTCTCGTGACCCACCCCTGAGGGGTCATGTGACCCACCCCTGAGGGGTCACGTGACGCACCCCTGGGGTTCACGTGACGCACACCTGAGGTGTCATGTGACCCACCCCTGAGGGGTCACGTGACCCACCCCTGAGGGGTCTCGTGACCCACCCCTGACGGGTCACGTGACCCAACCCTGAGGGGTCACGTGACCCACCCCTGAGGGGTCTCGTGACCCACCCTGGAGGGTCACGTGCCCCACCCTTGAGGGGTCTCGAGACCCACCCTTGCGGGGTCACGTGACCCACCCTTGAGGGGTCTCGAGACCCACCCTTGGGAGGTCACCTGTCCCACCCTGGAGGGGTCAGGTGACCCGCCCTTGAGAGGTCACAGCAGTTTCAGAGGGTCCCTGCGCACCTGTCCGTGGAAACAGAAGCCCTCCCTGCCACTCAGAGCACCGCGCCATTTCCCCTAGGCCACACTGCCCAGCAGCACTCTCAGCCCCGCACAGACAGTGTGCTAAGGACAGACTTGGATACCGGGGGCCTGGGCGGGGGATTTTCCATGGAACTCTCTCAGGGCCCCGTGCCCTGTGTCGCCCGGGAGTGCCCATGCCCTTCCTTGACCCCGCAGGACACTTGCATCCAGCAATAAGCAGCCCTCTGCCTCCACGGGGCTCAAACACCTGGGCCCGGTGTGCGGGCACCTGGCGTACGTGGAGGCAAACCCGCGGACCCCTCTGGCCCGAACCCACCACTGCGAAGATCCCCCTTTTCTTCCATCCGTAAAGGGGTCCTCCTTGGGGAGTGGAGGAACATGGGGAGGCCCCCAGGAGATGGCTTTTCTCCGAGCCGAGTCTGCCTGGTTTCTGGCCAACACCTGGGCCGCGCATGCGCACTCAGGCTCCCAAGCACACGCCTCCCTCGGCTCACCAGACCCACCCTTTAGAGGTCACAGCAGTTCCACACGGTCCCTGGGCACCTGTCCGTGGACACAGGAGCCCTCCCTGCCACCTAGAGGACCACGCGATTTCCGCTGGGGAACACTGCCCAGAAGCACTCCCAGCCTGGCACAGACACTGTGCGCAGGATAGACTTGTGGACCAGGGGCCTGGGCGGGGAATTTTCCAGGGAATTCTCTAAAGGCCAGGTGCCCTCTGTCGCCCTGGGAGTGCCCACGCCGTCCCTTAACCCTGCAGGACACTATCATCCAGCAATAAGCAGCCCTCTGCCTCCACGGGGCTCAAACACCTGGGCCCGTTGTGCGAGCACCTGGCGTACGTGCAGGCAAACCCGCCGACCCCTCTGGCCCGAACCCACCACTGCGAAGATCCCCCATTTCTTCCATCCGTAAAGGGGTGCTCCTTGGGGACTGGAGGAACATGGGGAGACCCCCAGGAGATGGCTTTTCTCCGAGCCGCGGCTGGCTCCTTTCGGGCCTATTCGTGGGCCGCGCATGCGCACTCAGGCTCCCAAGCACACGCCTCCCTCGGCTCACCTGACCCACCCTTGAGCTGTCAGACCATTTGCACAGGGTCCCTAGGCACCTGTCTGGAAACGGAAGCCCACCCCGCCACCCAGAGGACCGCGCGATTTCCCATGGGCCACACTTCCCAGCAGCTCTCCCAGCTCCTCAGACACAGTGTGCGCAGGAAAGACTTGGGGAACGGGGGCCTGGGCGGGGGATTTTCCAGGGGGCTGTCTGATGACCAGGCGTCCTCTCTCGCCCGGTGAGTGTCCAAGCCGTCCCTTGACCCCCGCAGGAGACCTGATTCCTGCCATAAGCGGCCCTCTAGCCACATGGGGCAGGGACACCTGGGCCCGGTGTGCCAGCAACTGGCCTACATGGAGGCAAACAAACAGACACCTCAGGCCGGACCCCACCACTGCGAAGATCCCCCTTTTCTTCCATCCGTAAAGGGGTCACGCTTCAGGAGTGGAAGAACACGGGGAGGCCCCCAGGAGATGGCTTTTCTCCGAGCCGCGGCTGGCTCCTTTCTGGCCTATATGTGGGCCGTGCATGCGCACTCAGGCTCCCTACCACAAGTCTCCCTCGGGTCACGGGACCCACACTAGAAGTGTCTCCTGACCCACCCTTGAGGGGTCACGCGACCCACCCCTGAGTGGTCTCGTGACCCACACCTGAGGGGTCACGTGACGCACCCCTGGGGGGTCACGTGACGCACCCCTGGGGGGTCACGTGACCCACCCCTGCCGGGTCACGTGACCCACCCCTGAGGGGTCTCGTGACCCACCCCTGACGGGTCACGTGACCCAACCCTGAGGGGTCACGTGACCCACCCCTGAGGGGTCTCGTGACCCACCCTTGAGGGTCACGTGCCCCACCCTTGAGGGGTCTCGAGACCCACCCTTGCGGGGTCACGTGCCCCACCCTTGAGGGGTCTCGAGACCCACCCTTGGGAGGTCACCTGTCCCACCCTGGAGGGGTCAGGTGACCCGCCCTTGAGAGGTCACAGCAGTTTCAGAGGGTCCCTGTGCACCTGTCCGTGGAAACAGAAGCCCTCCCTGCCACTCAGAGCACCGCGCCATTTCCCCTAGGCCACACTGCCCAGCAGCACTCTCAGCCCCGCACAGACAGTGTGCTAAGGACAGACTTGGATACCGGGGGCCTGGGCGGGGGATTTTCCATGGAACTCTCTCAGGGCCCAGTGCCCTGTGTCGCCCAGAGTGCCCATGCCCTTCCTTGACCCCGCAGGACACTTGCATCCAGCAATAAGCAGCCCTCTGCCTCCACGGGGCTCAAACACCTGGGCCCGGTGTGGGGGCACCTGGCGTACGTGGAGGCAAACCCGCGGACCCCTCTGGCCCGAACCCACCACTGCGAAGATCCCCCTTTTCTTCCATCCGTAAAGGGGTCCTCCTTGGGGAGTGGAGGAACATGGGGAGGCCCCCAGGAGATGGCTTTTCTCCGAGCCGAGTCTGCCTGGTTTCGGGCCAACACCTGGGCCGCGCATGCGCACTCAGGCTCCCAAGCACACGCCTCCCTCGGCTCACCAGACCCACCCTTTAGAGGTCACAGCAGTTCCACACGGTCCCTGGGCACCTGTCCGTGGACACAGGAGCCCTCCCTGCCACCTAGAGGACCACGCGATTTCCCCTGGGGAACACTGCCCAGAAGCACTCCCAGCCTGGCACAGACACTGTGCGCAGGATAGACTTGTGGACCAGGGGCCTGGGCGGGGAATTTTCCAGGGAATTCTCTAAAGGCCAGGTGCCCTCTGTCGCCCTGGGAGTGCCCACGCCGTCCCTTAACCCTGCAGGACACTATCATCCAGCAATAAGCAGCCCTCTGCCTCCACGGGGCTCGAACACCTGGGCCCGTTGTGCGAGCACCTGGCGTACGTGCAGGCAAACCCGCCGACCCCTCTGGCCCGAACCCACCACTGCGAAGATCCCCCATTTCTTCCATCCGTAAAGGGGTGCTCCTTGGGGACTGGAGGAACATGGGGAGACCCCCAGGAGATGGCTTTTCTCCGAGCCGCGGTTGGCTCCTTTCGGGCCTATTCGTGGGCCGCGCATGCGCACTCAGGCTCCCAAGCACACGCCTCCCTCGGCTCACCTGACCCACCCTTGAGCTGTCAGACCATTTGCACAGGGTCCCTAGGCACCTGTCTGGAAACGGAAGCCCACCCCGCCACCCAGAGGACCGCGCGATTTCCCATGGGCCACACTTCCCAGCAGCTCTCCCAGCTCCTCAGACACAGTGTGCGCAGGAAAGACTTGGGGAACGGGGGCCTGGGCGGGGGATTTTCCAGGGGGCTGTCTGATGACCAGGCGTCCTCTCTCGCCCGGTGAGTGTCCAAGCCGTCCCTTGACCCCCGCAGGAGACCTGATTCCTGCCATAAGCGGCCCTCTAGCCACATGGGGCAGGGACACCTGGGCCCGGTGTGCCAGCAACTGGCCTACATGGAGGCAAACAAACAGACACCTCAGGCCCGACCCCACCACTGCGAAGATCTTCCTTTTCTTCCATCCGTAAAGGGGTCACGCTTCAGGAGTGGAAGAACACGGGGAGGCCCCCAGGAGATGGCTTTTCTCCGAGCCGCGGCTGGCTCCTTTCTGGCCTATATGTGGGCCGTGCATGCGCACTCAGGCTCCCTACCACAAGTCTCCCTCGGGTCACGGGACCCACACTAGAGGTGTCTCCTGACCCACCCTTGAGGGGTCACGCGACCCACCCCTGAGTGGTCTCGTGACCCACACCTGAGGGGTCACGTGACCCACCCCTGAGGAGTCTCGTGACCCACACCTGAGGGGTCACGTGACGCACCCCTGGGGGGTCACGTGACGCACCCCTGAGGGGTCACGTGACCCACCCCTGAGGGGTCACGTGACCCACCCCTGAGGGGTCTCGTGACCCACCCCTGAGGGGTCATGTGACCCACCCCTGAGGGGTCACGTGACGCACCTCTGGGGGGTCACGTGACACACCCCTGAGGGGTCACGTGACACACCCCTGACGGGTCACGTGACCCACCCCTGAGGGGTCTCGTGACCCACCCCTGACGGGTCACGTGACCCAACCCTGAGGGGTCACGTGACCCAACCCTGAGGGGTCACGTGACCCAACCCTGAGGGGTCTCGTGACCCACCCTTGAGAGTCACGTGCCCCACCCTTGAGGGGTCTCGAGACCCACCCTTGTGGGGTCACGTGCCCCACCCTTGAGGGGTCTCGAGACCCACCCTTGGGAGGTCACCTGTCCCACCCTGGAGGGGTCAGGTGACCCGCCCTTGAGAGGTCACAGCAGTTTCAGAGGTCCCTGCGCACCTGTCCGTGGAAACAGAAGCCCTCCCTGCCACTCAGAGCACCGCGCCATTTCCCCTAGGCCACACTGCCCAGCAGCACTCTCAGCCCCGCACAGACAGTGTGCTAAGGACAGACTTGGATACCGGGGGCCTGGGCGGGGGATTTTCCATGGAACTCTCTCAGGGCCCGGTGCCCTGTGTCGCCCGGGAGTGCCCATGCCCTTCCTTGACCCCGCAGGACACTTGCATCCAGCAATAAGCAGCCCTCTGCCTCCACGGGGCTCAAACACCTGGGCCCGGTGTGCGGGCACCTGGCGTACGTGGAGGCAAACCCGCGGACCCCTCTGGCCCGAACCCACCACTGCGAAGATCCCCCTTTTCTTCCATCCGTAAAGGGGTCCTCCTTGGGGAGTGGAGGAACATGGGGAGGCCCCCAGGAGATGGCTTTTCTCCCAGCCGAGTCTGCCTGGTTTCGGGCCAACACCTGGGCCGCGCATGCGCACTCAGGCTCCCAAGCACACGCCTCCCTCGGCTCACCAGACCCACCCTTTAGAGGTCACAGCAGTTCCACACGGTCCCTGGGCACCTGTCCGTGGACACAGGAGCCCTCCCTGCCACCTAGAGGACCACGCGATTTCCGCTGGGGAACACTGCCCAGAAGCACTCCCAGCCTGGCACAGACACTGTGCGCAGGATAGACTTGTGGACCAGGGGCCTGGGCGGGGAATTTTCCAGGGAATTCTCTAAAGGCCAGGTGCCCTCTGTCGCCCTGGGAGTGCCCACGCCGTCCCTTAACCCTGCAGGACACTATCATCCAGCAATAAGCAGCCCTCTGCCTCCACGGGGCTCAAACACCTGGGCCCGTTGTGCGAGCACCTGGCGTACGTGCAGGCAAACCCGCCGACCCCTCTGGCCCGAACCCACCACTGCGAAGATCCCCCATTTCTTCCATCCGTAAAGGGGTGCTCCTTGGGGACTGGAGGAACATGGGGAGACCCCCAGGAGATGGCTTTTCTCCGAGCCGCGGCTGGCTCCTTTCGGGCCTATTCGTGGGCCGCGCATGCGCCCTCAGGCTCCCAAGCACACGCCTCCCTCGGCTCACCTGACCCACCCTTGAGCTGTCAGAACATTTGCACAGGGTCCCTAGGCACCTGTCTGGAAACGGAAGCCCACCCCGCCACCCAGAGGACCGCGCGATTTCCCATGGGCCACACTTCCCAGCAGCTCTCCCAGCTCCTCAGACACAGTGTGCGCAGGAAAGACTTGGGGAACGGGGGCCTGGGCGGGGGATTTTCCAGGGGGCTGTCTGATGACCAGGCGTCCTCTCTCGCCCGGTGAGTGTCCAAGCCGTCCCTTGACCCCCGCAGGAGACCTGATTCCTGCCATAAGCGGCCCTCTAGCCACATGGGGCAGGGACACCTGGGCCCGGTGTGCCAGCAACTGGCCTACATGGAGGCAAACAAACAGACACCTCAGGCCCGACCCCACCACTGCGAAGATCCCCCTTTTCTTCCATCCGTAAAGGGGTCACGCTTCAGGAGTGGAAGAACACGGGGAGGCCCCCAGGAGATGGCTTTTCTCCGAGCCGCGGCTGGCTCCTTTCTGGCCTATATGTGGGCCGTGCATGCGCACTCAGGCTCCCTACCACAAGCCTCCCTCGGGTCACGGGACCCACACTAGATGTGTCTCCTGACCCACCCTTGAGGGGTCACGCGACCCACCCCTGAGTGGTCTGGTGACCCACACCTGAGGGGTCACGTGACCCACCCCTGAGGAGTCTCGTGACCCACACCTGAGGGGTCACGTGACGCACCCCTGGGGGGTCACCTGACGCACCCCTGAGGGGTCACGTGACCCACCCCTGAGGGGTCACGTGACCCACCCCTGAGGGGTCATGTGACCCACCCCTGAGGGGTCACGTGACGCACCTCTGGGGGGTCACGTGACACACCCCTGAGGGGTCACGTGACCCACCCCTGACGGGTCACGTGACCCACCCCTGAGGGGTCTCGTGACCCACCCCTGACGGGGCACGTGACCCAACCCTGAGGGGTCACGTGACCCACCCCTGAGGGGTCTCGTGACCCACCCTTGAGGGTCACGTGCCCCACCCTTGAGGGGTCTCGAGACCCACCCTTGTGGGGTCACGTGCCCCACCCTTGAGGGGTCTCGAGACCCACCCTTGGGAGGTCACCTGTCCCACCCTGGAGGGGTCAGGTGACCCGCCCTTGAGAGGTCACAGCAGTTTCAGAGGGTCCCTGCGCACCTGTCCGTGGAAACAGAAGCCCTCCCTGCCACTCAGAGCACCGCGCCATTTCCCCTAGGCCACACTGCCCAGCAGCACTCTCAGCCCCGCACAGACAGTGTGCTAAGGACAGACTTGGATACCGGGGGCCTGGGCGGGGGATTTTCCATGGAACTCTCTCAGGGCCCCGTGCCCTGTGTCGCCCGGGAGTGCCCATGCCCTTCCTTGACCCCGCAGGACACTTGCATCCAGCAATAAGCAGCCCTCTGCCTCCACGGGGTTCAAACACCTGGGCCCGGTGTGCGGGCACCTGGCGTACGTGGAGGCAAACCCGCGGACCCCTCTGGCCCGAACCCACCACTGCGAAGATCCCCCTTTTCTTCCATCCGTAAAGGGGTCCTCCTTGGGGAGTGGAGGAACATGGGGAGGCCCCCAGGAGATGGCTTTTCTCCGTGCCGAGTCTGCCTGGTTTCGGGCCAACACCTGGGCCGCGCATGCGCACTCAGGCTCCCAAGCACACGCCTCCCTCGGCTCCCCAGACCCACCCTTTAGAGGTCACAGCAGTTCCACACGGTCCCTGGGCACCTGTCCGTGGACACAGGAGCCCTCCCTGCCACCTAGAGGACCATGCGATTTCCGCGGGGAACACTGCCCAGAAGCACTCCCAGCCTGGCACAGACACTGTGCGCAGGATAGACTTGTGGACCAGGGGCCTGGGCGGGGAATTTTCCAGGGAATTCTCTAAAGGCCAGGTGCCCTCTGTCGCCCTGGGAGTGCCCACGCCGTCCCTTAACCCTGCAGGACACTATCATCCAGCAATAAGCAGCCCTCTGCCTCCACGGGGCTCAAACACCTGGGCCCGTTGTGCGAGCACCTGGCGTACGTGCAGGCAAAACCGCCGACCCCTCTGGCCCGAACCCACCACTGCGAAGATCCCCCATTTCTTCCATCCGTAAAGGGGTCCTCCTTGGGGACTGGAGGAACATGGGGAGACCCCCAGGAGATGGCTTTTCTCCGAGCCGCGGCTGGCTCCTTTCGGGCCTTTTCGTGGGCCGCGCATGCGCCCTCAGGCTCCCAAGCACACGCCTCCCTCGGCTCACCTGACCCACCCTTGAGCTGTCAGAACATTTGCACAGGGTCCCTAGGCACCTGTCTGGAAACGGAAGCCCACCCCGCCACCCAGAGGACCGCGCGATTTCCCATGGGCCACACTTCCCAGCAGCTCTCCCAGCTCCTCAGACACAGTGTGCGCAGGAAAGACTTGGGGAACGGGGGCCTGGGCGGGGGATTTTCCAGGGGGCTGTCTGATGACCAGGCGTCCTCTCTCGCCCGGTGAGTGTCCAAGCCGTCCCTTGACCCCCGCAGGAGACCTGATTCCTGCCATAAGCGGCCCTCTAGCCACATGGGGCAGGGACACCTGGGCCCGGTGTGCCAGCAACTGGCCTACATGGAGGCAAACAAACAGACACCTCAGGCCCGACCCCACCACTGCGAAGATCCCCCTTTTCTTCCATCCGTAAAGGGGTCACGCTTCAGGAGTGGAAGAACACGGGGAGGCCCCCAGGAGATGGCTTTTCTCCGAGCCGCGGCTGGCTCCTTTCTGGCCTATATGTGGGCCGTGCATGCGCACTCAGGCTCCCTACCACAAGCCTCCCTCGGGTCACGGGACCCACACTAGATGTGTCTCCTGACCCACCCTTGAGGGGTCACGCGACCCACCCCTGAGTGGTCTGGTGACCCACACCTGAGGGGTCACGTGACCCACCCCTGAGGAGTCTCGTGAAACACCCCTGAGGGGTCACGTGACCCACCCCTGAGGGGTCACGTGACGCACCCCTGAGGGGTCACGTGACCCACCCCTGAGGGGTCTCGTGACCCACCCCTGAGGGGTCACGTGACCCACCCCTGAGGGGTCACGTGACGCAACCCTGGGGGGTCACGTGAACCACCCCTGAGGGGTCTCGTGACCCACCCCTGACGGGTCACGTGACCCAACCCTGAGGGGTCACGTGACCCACCCCTGAGGGGTCACGTGACCCACCCCTGAGGGGTCACGTGACCCACCCCTGAGGGGTCACGTGACCCACCCCTGAGGGGTCACGTGACGCACCCCTGAGGGGTCACATGACCCACCCCTGAGGGTCTCGTGACCCACCCCTGAGGGGTCATGTGACCCACCCCTGAGGGGTCACGTGACGCACCCCTGGGGGGTCACGTGACGCACCCTTGAGGGGTCATGTGACCCACCCCTGAGGGGTCACGTGACCCACCCCTGACGGGTCACGTGACCCACCCCTGAGGGGTCACGTGACCCACCCCTGAGGGGTCTCGTGACCCACCCTTGAGGGTCACGTGCCCCACCCTTGAGGGGTCTCGAGACCCACCCTTGTGGGGTCACCTGTCCCACCCTGGAGGGGTCAGGTCACCCGCCCTTGAGAGGTCACAGCAGTTTCAGAGGGTCCCTGCGCACCTGTCCGTGGAAACAGAAGCCCCCCTGCCACTCAGAGCACCGCGCCATTTCCCCTAGGCCACACTGCCCAGCAGCACTCTCAGCCCCGCACAGACAGTGTGCTAAGGACAGACTTGGATACCGGGGGCCTGGGCGGGGGATTTTCCATGGAACTCTCTCAGGGCCCCGTGCCCTGTGTCGCCCGGGAGTGCCCATGCCCTTCCTTGACCCCGCAGGACACTTGCATCCAGCAATAAGCAGCCCTCTGCCTCCACGGGGCTCAAACACCTGGGCCCGGTGTGCGGGCACCTGGCGTACGTGGAGGCAAACCCGCGGACCCCTCTGGCCCGAACCCACCACTGCGAAGATCCCCCTTTTCTTCCATCCGTAAAGGGGTCCTCCTTGGGGAGTGGAGGAACATGGGGAGGCCCCCAGGAGATGGCTTTTCTCCGAGCCGAGTCTGCCTGGTTTCGGGCCAACACCTGGGCCGCGCATGCGCACTCAGGCTCCCAAGCACACGCCTCCCTCGGCTCACCAGACCCACCCTTTAGAGGTCACAGCAGTTCCACACGGTCCCTGGGCACCTGTCCGTGGACACAGGAGCCCTCCCTGCCACCTAGAGGACCACGCGATTTCCCCTGGGGAACACTGCCCAGAAGCACTCCCAGCTTGGCACAGACACTGTGCGCAATATAGACTTGTGGACCAGGGGCCTGGGCGGGGAATTTTCCAGGGAATTCTCTAAAGGCCAGGTGCCCTCTGTCGCCCTGGGAGTGCCCACGCCGTCCCTTAACCCTGCAGGACACTATCATCCAGCAATAAGCAGCCCTCTGCCTCCACGGGGCTCAAACACCTGGGCCCGTTGTGCGAGCACCTGGCGTACGTGCAGGCAAACCCGCCGACCCCTCTGGCCCGAACCCACCACTGCGAAGATCCCCCATTTCTTCCATCCGTAAAGGGGTGCTCCTTGGGGACTGGAGGAACATGGGGAGACCCCCAGGAGATGGCTTTTCTCCGAGCCGCGGCTGGCTCCTTTCGGGCCTATTCGTGGGCCGCGCATGCGCACTCAGGCTCCCAAGCACACGCCTCCCTCGGCTCACCTGACCCACCCTTGAGCTGTCAGACCATTTGCACAGGGTCCCTAGGCACCTGTCTGGAAACGGAAGCCCACCCCGCCACCCAGAGGACCGCGCGATTTCCCATGGGCCACACTTCCCAGCAGCTCTCCCAGCTCCTCAGACACAGTGTGCGCAGGAAAGACTTGGGGAACGGGGGCCTGGGCGGGGGATTTTCCAGGGGGCTGTCTGATGACCAGGCGTCCTCTCTCGCCCGGTGAGTGTCCAAGCCGTCCCTTGACCCCCGCAGGAGACCTGATTCCTAGCATAAGCGGCCCTCTAGCCACATGGGGCAGGGACACCTGGGCCCGGTGTGCCAGCAACTGGCCTACATGGAGGCAAACAAACAGACACCTCAGGCCCGACCCCACCACTGCGAAGATCCCCCTTTTCTTCCATCCGTAAAGGGGTCACGCTTCAGGAGTGGAAGAACACGGGGAGGCCCCCAGGAGATGGCTTTTCTCCGAGCCGCGGCTGGCTCCTTTCTGGCCTATATGTGGGCCGTGCATGCGCACTCAGGCTCCCTACCACAAGTCTCCCTCGGGTCACGGGACCCACACTAGAGGTGTCTCCTGACCCACCCTTGAGGGGTCACGCGACCCACCCCTGAGTGGTCTCGTGACCCACACCTGAGGGGTCACGTGACCCACCCCTGAGGAGTCTCCTGACCCACACCTGAGGGGTCACGTGACGCACCCCTGAGGGGTCACGTGACCCACCCCTGAGGGGTCACGTGACGCACCCCTGAGGGGTCACATGACCCACCCCTGAGGGTTCTCGTGACCCACCCCTGAGGGGTCATGTGACCCACCCCTGAGGGGTCACGTGACGCACCCCTGGGGTTCACGTGACGCACACCTGAGGTGTCATGTGACCCACCCCTGAGGGGTCACGTGACCCACCCCTGAGGGGTCTCGTGACCCACCCCTGACGGGTCACGTGACCCAACCCTGAGGGGTCACGTGACCCACCCCTGAGGGGTCTCGTGACCCACCCTGGAGGGTCACGTGCCCCACCCTTGAGGGGTCTCGAGACCCACCCTTGCGGGGTCACGTGACCCACCCTTGAGGGGTCTCGAGACCCACCCTTGGGAGGTCACCTGTCCCACCCTGGAGGGGTCAGGTGACCCGCCCTTGAGAGGTCACAGCAGTTTCAGAGGGTCCCTGCGCACCTGTCCGTGGAAACAGAAGCCCTCCCTGCCACTCAGAGCACCGCGCCATTTCCCCTAGGCCACACTGCCCAGCAGCACTCTCAGCCCCGCACAGACAGTGTGCTAAGGACAGACTTGGATACCGGGGGCCTGGGCGGGGGATTTTCCATGGAACTCTCTCAGGGCCCCGTGCCCTGTGTCGCCCGGGAGTGCCCATGCCCTTCCTTGACCCCGCAGGACACTTGCATCCAGCAATAAGCAGCCCTCTGCCTCCACGGGGCTCAAACACCTGGGCCCGGTGTGCGGGCACCTGGCGTACGTGGAGGCAAACCCGCGGACCCCTCTGGCCCGAACCCACCACTGCGAAGATCCCCCTTTTCTTCCATCCGTAAAGGGGTCCTCCTTGGGGAGTGGAGGAACATGGGGAGGCCCCCAGGAGATGGCTTTTCTCCGAGCCGAGTCTGCCTGGTTTCTGGCCAACACCTGGGCCGCGCATGCGCACTCAGGCTCCCAAGCACACGCCTCCCTCGGCTCACCAGACCCACCCTTTAGAGGTCACAGCAGTTCCACACGGTCCCTGGGCACCTGTCCGTGGACACAGGAGCCCTCCCTGCCACCTAGAGGACCACGCGATTTCCGCTGGGGAACACTGCCCAGAAGCACTCCCAGCCTGGCACAGACACTGTGCGCAGGATAGACTTGTGGACCAGGGGCCTGGGCGGGGAATTTTCCAGGGAATTCTCTAAAGGCCAGGTGCCCTCTGTCGCCCTGGGAGTGCCCACGCCGTCCCTTAACCCTGCAGGACACTATCATCCAGCAATAAGCAGCCCTCTGCCTCCACGGGGCTCAAACACCTGGGCCCGTTGTGCGAGCACCTGGCGTACGTGCAGGCAAACCCGCCGACCCCTCTGGCCCGAACCCACCACTGCGAAGATCCCCCATTTCTTCCATCCGTAAAGGGGTGCTCCTTGGGGACTGGAGGAACATGGGGAGACCCCCAGGAGATGGCTTTTCTCCGAGCCGCGGCTGGCTCCTTTCGGGCCTATTCGTGGGCCGCGCATGCGCACTCAGGCTCCCAAGCACACGCCTCCCTCGGCTCACCTGACCCACCCTTGAGCTGTCAGACCATTTGCACAGGGTCCCTAGGCACCTGTCTGGAAACGGAAGCCCACCCCGCCACCCAGAGGACCGCGCGATTTCCCATGGGCCACACTTCCCAGCAGCTCTCCCAGCTCCTCAGACACAGTGTGCGCAGGAAAGACTTGGGGAACGGGGGCCTGGGCGGGGGATTTTCCAGGGGGCTGTCTGATGACCAGGCGTCCTCTCTCGCCCGGTGAGTGTCCAAGCCGTCCCTTGACCCCCGCAGGAGACCTGATTCCTGCCATAAGCGGCCCTCTAGCCACATGGGGCAGGGACACCTGGGCCCGGTGTGCCAGCAACTGGCCTACATGGAGGCAAACAAACAGACACCTCAGGCCGGACCCCACCACTGCGAAGATCCCCCTTTTCTTCCATCCGTAAAGGGGTCACGCTTCAGGAGTGGAAGAACACGGGGAGGCCCCCAGGAGATGGCTTTTCTCCGAGCCGCGGCTGGCTCCTTTCTGGCCTATATGTGGGCCGTGCATGCGCACTCAGGCTCCCTACCACAAGTCTCCCTCGGGTCACGGGACCCACACTAGAAGTGTCTCCTGACCCACCCTTGAGGGGTCACGCGACCCACCCCTGAGTGGTCTCGTGACCCACACCTGAGGGGTCACGTGACGCACCCCTGGGGGGTCACGTGACGCACCCCTGGGGGGTCACGTGACCCACCCCTGCCGGGTCACGTGACCCACCCCTGAGGGGTCTCGTGACCCACCCCTGACGGGTCACGTGACCCAACCCTGAGGGGTCACGTGACCCACCCCTGAGGGGTCTCGTGACCCACCCTTGAGGGTCACGTGCCCCACCCTTGAGGGGTCTCGAGACCCACCCTTGCGGGGTCACGTGCCCCACCCTTGAGGGGTCTCGAGACCCACCCTTGGGAGGTCACCTGTCCCACCCTGGAGGGGTCAGGTGACCCGCCCTTGAGAGGTCACAGCAGTTTCAGAGGGTCCCTGTGCACCTGTCCGTGGAAACAGAAGCCCTCCCTGCCACTCAGAGCACCGCGCCATTTCCCCTAGGCCACACTGCCCAGCAGCACTCTCAGCCCCGCACAGACAGTGTGCTAAGGACAGACTTGGATACCGGGGGCCTGGGCGGGGGATTTTCCATGGAACTCTCTCAGGGCCCAGTGCCCTGTGTCGCCCAGAGTGCCCATGCCCTTCCTTGACCCCGCAGGACACTTGCATCCAGCAATAAGCAGCCCTCTGCCTCCACGGGGCTCAAACACCTGGGCCCGGTGTGGGGGCACCTGGCGTACGTGGAGGCAAACCCGCGGACCCCTCTGGCCCGAACCCACCACTGCGAAGATCCCCCTTTTCTTCCATCCGTAAAGGGGTCCTCCTTGGGGAGTGGAGGAACATGGGGAGGCCCCCAGGAGATGGCTTTTCTCCGAGCCGAGTCTGCCTGGTTTCGGGCCAACACCTGGGCCGCGCATGCGCACTCAGGCTCCCAAGCACACGCCTCCCTCGGCTCACCAGACCCACCCTTTAGAGGTCACAGCAGTTCCACACGGTCCCTGGGCACCTGTCCGTGGACACAGGAGCCCTCCCTGCCACCTAGAGGACAACGCGATTTCCGCTGGGGAACACTGCCCAGAAGCACTCCCAGCCTGGCACAGACACTGTGCGCAGGATAGACTTGTGGACCAGGGGCCTGGGCGGGGAATTTTCCAGGGAATTCTCTAAAGGCCAGGTGCCCTCTGTCGCCCTGGGAGTGCCCACGCCGTCCCTTAACCCTGCAGGACACTATCATCCAGCAATAAGCAGCCCTCTGCCTCCACGGGGCTCGAACACCTGGGCCCGTTGTGCGAGCACCTGGCGTACGTGCAGGCAAACCCGCCGACCCCTCTGGCCCGAACCCACCACTGCGAAGATCCCCCATTTCTTCCATCCGTAAAGGGGTGCTCCTTGGGGACTGGAGGAACATGGGGAGACCCCCAGGAGATGGCTTTTCTCCGAGCCGCGGTTGGCTCCTTTCGGGCCTATTCGTGGGCCGCGCATGCGCACTCAGGCTCCCAAGCACACGCCTCCCTCGGCTCACCTGACCCACCCTTGAGCTGTCAGACCATTTGCACAGGGTCCCTAGGCACCTGTCTGGAAACGGAAGCCCACCCCGCCACCCAGAGGACCGCGCGATTTCCCATGGGCCACACTTCCCAGCAGCTCTCCCAGCTCCTCAGACACAGTGTGCGCAGGAAAGACTTGGGGAACGGGGGCCTGGGCGGGGGATTTTCCAGGGGGCTGTCTGATGACCAGGCGTCCTCTCTCGCCCGGTGAGTGTCCAAGCCGTCCCTTGACCCCCGCAGGAGACCTGATTCCTGCCATAAGCGGCCCTCTAGCCACATGGGGCAGGGACACCTGGGCCCGGTGTGCCAGCAACTGGCCTACATGGAGGCAAACAAACAGACACCTCAGGCCCGACCCCACCACTGCGAAGATCTTCCTTTTCTTCCATCCGTAAAGGGGTCACGCTTCAGGAGTGGAAGAACACGGGGAGGCCCCCAGGAGATGGCTTTTCTCCGAGCCGCGGCTGGCTCCTTTCTGGCCTATATGTGGGCCGTGCATGCGCACTCAGGCTCCCTACCACAAGCCTCCCTCGGGTCACGGGACCCACACTAGATGTGTCTCCTGACCCACCCTTGAGGGGTCACGCGACCCACCCCTGAGTGGTCTGGTGACCCACACCTGAGGGGTCACGTGACCCACCCCTGAGGAGTCTCGTGACCCACACCTGAGGGGTCACGTGACGCACCCCTGGGGGGTCACCTGACGCACCCCTGAGGGGTCACGTGACCCACCCCTGAGGGGTCACGTGACCCACCCCTGAGGGGTCATGTGACCCACCCCTGAGGGGTCACGTGACGCACCTCTGGGGGGTCACGTGACACACCCCTGAGGGGTCACGTGACCCACCCCTGACGGGTCACGTGACCCACCCCTGAGGGGTCTCGTGACCCACCCCTGACGGGGCACGTGACCCAACCCTGAGGGGTCACGTGACCCACCCCTGAGGGGTCTCGTGACCCACCCTTGAGGGTCACGTGCCCCACCCTTGAGGGGTCTCGAGACCCACCCTTGTGGGGTCACGTGCCCCACCCTTGAGGGGTCTCGAGACCCACCCTTGGGAGGTCACCTGTCCCACCCTGGAGGGGTCAGGTGACCCGCCCTTGAGAGGTCACAGCAGTTTCAGAGGGTCCCTGCGCACCTGTCCGTGGAAACAGAAGCCCTCCCTGCCACTCAGAGCACCGCGCCATTTCCCCTAGGCCACACTGCCCAGCAGCACTCTCAGCCCCGCACAGACAGTGTGCTAAGGACAGACTTGGATACCGGGGGCCTGGGCGGGGGATTTTCCATGGAACTCTCTCAGGGCCCCGTGCCCTGTGTCGCCCGGGAGTGCCCATGCCCTTCCTTGACCCCGCAGGACACTTGCATCCAGCAATAAGCAGCCCTCTGCCTCCACGGGGTTCAAACACCTGGGCCCGGTGTGCGGGCACCTGGCGTACGTGGAGGCAAACCCGCGGACCCCTCTGGCCCGAACCCACCACTGCGAAGATCCCCCTTTTCTTCCATCCGTAAAGGGGTCCTCCTTGGGGAGTGGAGGAACATGGGGAGGCCCCCAGGAGATGGCTTTTCTCCGTGCCGAGTCTGCCTGGTTTCGGGCCAACACCTGGGCCGCGCATGCGCACTCAGGCTCCCAAGCACACGCCTCCCTCGGCTCCCCAGACCCACCCTTTAGAGGTCACAGCAGTTCCACACGGTCCCTGGGCACCTGTCCGTGGACACAGGAGCCCTCCCTGCCACCTAGAGGACCATGCGATTTCCGCGGGGAACACTGCCCAGAAGCACTCCCAGCCTGGCACAGACACTGTGCGCAGGATAGACTTGTGGACCAGGGGCCTGGGCGGGGAATTTTCCAGGGAATTCTCTAAAGGCCAGGTGCCCTCTGTCGCCCTGGGAGTGCCCACGCCGTCCCTTAACCCTGCAGGACACTATCATCCAGCAATAAGCAGCCCTCTGCCTCCACGGGGCTCAAACACCTGGGCCCGTTGTGCGAGCACCTGGCGTACGTGCAGGCAAAACCGCCGACCCCTCTGGCCCGAACCCACCACTGCGAAGATCCCCCATTTCTTCCATCCGTAAAGGGGTCCTCCTTGGGGACTGGAGGAACATGGGGAGACCCCCAGGAGATGGCTTTTCTCCGAGCCGCGGCTGGCTCCTTTCGGGCCTTTTCGTGGGCCGCGCATGCGCCCTCAGGCTCCCAAGCACACGCCTCCCTCGGCTCACCTGACCCACCCTTGAGCTGTCAGAACATTTGCACAGGGTCCCTAGGCACCTGTCTGGAAACGGAAGCCCACCCCGCCACCCAGAGGACCGCGCGATTTCCCATGGGCCACACTTCCCAGCAGCTCTCCCAGCTCCTCAGACACAGTGTGCGCAGGAAAGACTTGGGGAACGGGGGCCTGGGCGGGGGATTTTCCAGGGGGCTGTCTGATGACCAGGCGTCCTCTCTCGCCCGGTGAGTGTCCAAGCCGTCCCTTGACCCCCGCAGGAGACCTGATTCCTGCCATAAGCGGCCCTCTAGCCACATGGGGCAGGGACACCTGGGCCCGGTGTGCCAGCAACTGGCCTACATGGAGGCAAACAAACAGACACCTCAGGCCCGACCCCACCACTGCGAAGATCCCCCTTTTCTTCCATCCGTAAAGGGGTCACGCTTCAGGAGTGGAAGAACACGGGGAGGCCCCCAGGAGATGGCTTTTCTCCGAGCCGCGGCTGGCTCCTTTCTGGCCTATATGTGGGCCGTGCATGCGCACTCAGGCTCCCTACCACAAGCCTCCCTCGGGTCACGGGACCCACACTAGATGTGTCTCCTGACCCACCCTTGAGGGGTCACGCGACCCACCCCTGAGTGGTCTGGTGACCCACACCTGAGGGGTCACGTGACCCACCCCTGAGGAGTCTCGTGAAACACCCCTGAGGGGTCACGTGACCCACCCCTGAGGGGTCACGTGACGCACCCCTGAGGGGTCACGTGACCCACCCCTGAGGGGTCTCGTGACCCACCCCTGAGGGGTCACGTGACCCACCCCTGAGGGGTCACGTGACGCAACCCTGGGGGGTCACGTGAACCACCCCTGAGGGGTCTCGTGACCCACCCCTGACGGGTCACGTGACCCAACCCTGAGGGGTCACGTGACCCACCCCTGAGGGGTCACGTGACCCACCCCTGAGGGGTCACGTGACCCACCCCTGAGGGGTCACGTGACCCACCCCTGAGGGGTCACGTGACGCACCCCTGAGGGGTCACATGACCCACCCCTGAGGGTCTCGTGACCCACCCCTGAGGGGTCATGTGACCCACCCCTGAGGGGTCACGTGACGCACCCCTGGGGGGTCACGTGACGCACCCTTGAGGGGTCATGTGACCCACCCCTGAGGGGTCACGTGACCCACCCCTGACGGGTCACGTGACCCACCCCTGAGGGGTCACGTGACCCACCCCTGAGGGGTCTCGTGACCCACCCTTGAGGGTCACGTGCCCCACCCTTGAGGGGTCTCGAGACCCACCCTTGTGGGGTCACCTGTCCCACCCTGGAGGGGTCAGGTCACCCGCCCTTGAGAGGTCACAGCAGTTTCAGAGGGTCCCTGCGCACCTGTCCGTGGAAACAGAAGCCCTCCCTGCCACTCAGAGCACCGCGCCATTTCCCCTAGGCCACACTGCCCAGCAGCACTCTCAGCCCCGCACAGACAGTGTGCTAAGGACAGACTTGGATACCGGGGGCCTGGGCGGGGGATTTTCCATGGAACTCTCTCAGGGCCCCGTGCCCTGTGTCGCCCGGGAGTGCCCATGCCCTTCCTTGACCCCGCAGGACACTTGCATCCAGCAATAAGCAGCCCTCTGCCTCCACGGGGCTCAAACACCTGGGCCCGGTGTGCGGGCACCTGGCGTACGTGGAGGCAAACCCGCGGACCCCTCTGGCCCGAACCCACCACTGCGAAGATCCCCCTTTTCTTCCATCCGTAAAGGGGTCCTCCTTGGGGAGTGGAGGAACATGGGGAGGCCCCCAGGAGATGGCTTTTCTCCGAGCCGAGTCTGCCTGGTTTCGGGCCAACACCTGGGCCGCGCATGCGCACTCAGGCTCCCAAGCACACGCCTCCCTCGGCTCACCAGACCCACCCTTTAGAGGTCACAGCAGTTCCACACGGTCCCTGGGCACCTGTCCGTGGACACAGGAGCCCTCCCTGCCACCTAGAGGACCACGCGATTTCCCCTGGGGAACACTGCCCAGAAGCACTCCCAGCTTGGCACAGACACTGTGCGCAATATAGACTTGTGGACCAGGGGCCTGGGCGGGGAATTTTCCAGGGAATTCTCTAAAGGCCAGGTGCCCTCTGTCGCCCTGGGAGTGCCCACGCCGTCCCTTAACCCTGCAGGACACTATCATCCAGCAATAAGCAGCCCTCTGCCTCCACGGGGCTCAAACACCTGGGCCCGTTGTGCGAGCACCTGGCGTACGTGCAGGCAAACCCGCCGACCCCTCTGGCCCGAACCCACCACTGCGAAGATCCCCCATTTCTTCCATCCGTAAAGGGGTGCTCCTTGGGGACTGGAGGAACATGGGGAGACCCCCAGGAGATGGCTTTTCTCCGAGCCGCGGCTGGCTCCTTTCGGGCCTATTCGTGGGCCGCGCATGCGCACTCAGGCTCCCAAGCACACGCCTCCCTCGGCTCACCTGACCCACCCTTGAGCTGTCAGACCATTTGCACAGGGTCCCTAGGCACCTGTCTGGAAACGGAAGCCCACCCCGCCACCCAGAGGACCGCGCGATTTCCCATGGGCCACACTTCCCAGCAGCTCTCCCAGCTCCTCAGACACAGTGTGCGCAGGAAAGACTTGGGGAACGGGGGCCTGGGCGGGGGATTTTCCAGGGGGCTGTCTGATGACCAGGCGTCCTCTCTCGCCCGGTGAGTGTCCAAGCCGTCCCTTGACCCCCGCAGGAGACCTGATTCCTAGCATAAGCGGCCCTCTAGCCACATGGGGCAGGGACACCTGGGCCCGGTGTGCCAGCAACTGGCCTACATGGAGGCAAACAAACAGACACCTCAGGCCCGACCCCACCACTGCGAAGATCCCCCTTTTCTTCCATCCGTAAAGGGGTCACGCTTCAGGAGTGGAAGAACACGGGGAGGCCCCCAGGAGATGGCTTTTCTCCGAGCCGCGGCTGGCTCCTTTCTGGCCTATATGTGGGCCGTGCATGCGCACTCAGGCTCCCTACCACAAGTCTCCCTCGGGTCACGGGACCCACACTAGAGGTGTCTCCTGACCCACCCTTGAGGGGTCACGCGACCCACCCCTGAGTGGTCTCGTGACCCACACCTGAGGGGTCACGTGACCCACCCCTGAGGAGTCTCCTGACCCACACCTGAGGGGTCACGTGACGCACCCCTGAGGGGTCACGTGACCCACCCCTGAGGGGTCACGTGACGCACCCCTGAGGGGTCACATGACCCACCCCTGAGGGGTCTCGTGACCCACCCCTGAGGGGTCATGTGACCCACCCCTGAGGGGTCACGTGACGCACCCCTGGGGTTCACGTGACGCACACCTGAGGTGTCATGTGACCCACCCCTGAGGGGTCACGTGACCCACCCCTGAGGGGTCTCGTGACCCACCCCTGACGGGTCACGTGACCCAACCCTGAGGGGTCACGTGACCCACCCCTGAGGGGTCTCGTGACCCACCCTGGAGGGTCACGTGCCCCACCCTTGAGGGGTCTCGAGACCCACCCTTGCGGGGTCACGTGACCCACCCTTGAGGGGTCTCGAGACCCACCCTTGGGAGGTCACCTGTCCCACCCTGGAGGGGTCAGGTGACCCGCCCTTGAGAGGTCACAGCAGTTTCAGAGGGTCCCTGCGCACCTGTCCGTGGAAACAGAAGCCCTCCCTGCCACTCAGAGCACCGCGCCATTTCCCCTAGGCCACACTGCCCAGCAGCACTCTCAGCCCCGCACAGACAGTGTGCTAAGGACAGACTTGGATACCGGGGGCCTGGGCGGGGGATTTTCCATGGAACTCTCTCAGGGCCCGGTGCCCTGTGTCGCCCGGGAGTGCCCATGCCCTTCCTTGACCCCGCAGGACACTTGCATCCAGCAATAAGCAGCCCTCTGCCTCCACGGGGCTCAAACACCTGGGCCCGGTGTGCGGGCACCTGGCGTACGTGGAGGCAAACCCGCGGACCCCTCTGGCCCGAACCCACCACTGCGAAGATCCCCCTTTTCTTCCATCCGTAAAGGGGTCCTCCTTGGGGAGTGGAGGAACATGGGGAGGCCCCCAGGAGATGGCTTTTCTCCGAGCCGAGTCTGCCTGGTTTCTGGCCAACACCTGGGCCGCGCATGCGCACTCAGGCTCCCAAGCACACGCCTCCCTCGGCTCACCAGACCCACCCTTTAGAGGTCACAGCAGTTCCACACGGTCCCTGGGCACCTGTCCGTGGACACAGGAGCCCTCCCTGCCACCTAGAGGACCACGCGATTTCCGCTGGGGAACACTGCCCAGAAGCACTCCCAGCCTGGCACAGACACTGTGCGCAGGATAGACTTGTGGACCAGGGGCCTGGGCGGGGAATTTTCCAGGGAATTCTCTAAAGGCCAGGTGCCCTCTGTCGCCCTGGGAGTGCCCACGCCGTCCCTTAACCCTGCAGGACACTATCATCCAGCAATAAGCAGCCCTCTGCCTCCACGGGGCTCAAACACCTGGGCCCGTTGTGCGAGCACCTGGCGTACGTGCAGGCAAACCCGCCGACCCCTCTGGCCCGAACCCACCACTGCGAAGATCCCCCATTTCTTCCATCCGTAAAGGGGTGCTCCTTGGGGACTGGAGGAACATGGGGAGACCCCCAGGAGATGGCTTTTCTCCGAGCCGCGGCTGGCTCCTTTCGGGCCTATTCGTGGGCCGCGCATGCGCACTCAGGCTCCCAAGCACACGCCTCCCTCGGCTCACCTGACCCACCCTTGAGCTGTCAGACCATTTGCACAGGGTCCCTAGGCACCTGTCTGGAAACGGAAGCCCACCCCGCCACCCAGAGGACCGCGCGATTTCCCATGGGCCACACTTCCCAGCAGCTCTCCCAGCTCCTCAGACACAGTGTGCGCAGGAAAGACTTGGGGAACGGGGGCCTGGGCGGGGGATTTTCCAGGGGGCTGTCTGATGACCAGGCGTCCTCTCTCGCCCGGTGAGTGTCCAAGCCGTCCCTTGACCCCCGCAGGAGACCTGATTCCTGCCATAAGCGGCCCTCTAGCCACATGGGGCAGGGACACCTGGGCCCGGTGTGCCAGCAACTGGCCTACATGGAGGCAAACAAACAGACACCTCAGGCCGGACCCCACCACTGCGAAGATCCCCCTTTTCTTCCATCCGTAAAGGGGTCACGCTTCAGGAGTGGAAGAACACGGGGAGGCCCCCAGGAGATGGCTTTTCTCCGAGCCGCGGCTGGCTCCTTTCTGGCCTATATGTGGGCCGTGCATGCGCACTCAGGCTCCCTACCACAAGTCTCCCTCGGGTCACGGGACCCACACTAGAAGTGTCTCCTGACCCACCCTTGAGGGGTCACGCGACCCACCCCTGAGTGGTCTCGTGACCCACACCTGAGGGGTCACGTGACGCACCCCTGGGGGGTCACGTGACGCACCCCTGGGGGGTCACGTGACCCACCCCTGCCGGGTCACGTGACCCACCCCTGAGGGGTCTCGTGACCCACCCCTGACGGGTCACGTGACCCAACCCTGAGGGGTCACGTGACCCACCCCTGAGGGGTCTCGTGACCCACCCTTGAGGGTCACGTGCCCCACCCTTGAGGGGTCTCGAGACCCACCCTTGCGGGGTCACGTGCCCCACCCTTGAGGGGTCTCGAGACCCACCCTTGGGAGGTCACCTGTCCCACCCTGGAGGGGTCAGGTGACCCGCCCTTGAGAGGTCACAGCAGTTTCAGAGGGTCCCTGTGCACCTGTCCGTGGAAACAGAAGCCCTCCCTGCCACTCAGAGCACCGCGCCATTTCCCCTAGGCCACACTGCCCAGCAGCACTCTCAGCCCCGCACAGACAGTGTGCTAAGGACAGACTTGGATACCGGGGGCCTGGGCGGGGGATTTTCCATGGAACTCTCTCAGGGCCCAGTGCCCTGTGTCGCCCAGAGTGCCCATGCCCTTCCTTGACCCCGCAGGACACTTGCATCCAGCAATAAGCAGCCCTCTGCCTCCACGGGGCTCAAACACCTGGGCCCGGTGTGGGGGCACCTGGCGTACGTGGAGGCAAACCCGCGGACCCCTCTGGCCCGAACCCACCACTGCGAAGATCCCCCTTTTCTTCCATCCGTAAAGGGGTCCTCCTTGGGGAGTGGAGGAACATGGGGAGGCCCCCAGGAGATGGCTTTTCTCCGAGCCGAGTCTGCCTGGTTTCGGGCCAACACCTGGGCCGCGCATGCGCACTCAGGCTCCCAGCACACGCCTCCCTCGGCTCCCCAGACCCACCCTTTAGAGGTCACAGCAGTTCCACACGGTCCCTGGGCCACCTGTCCGTGGACACAGGAGCCCTCCCTTGCCCACCTAGAGGACCATGCGATTTCGCGCGGGGAACACTGCCCAGAAGCACTCCCAGCCTGGCACAGACACTGTGCGCAGGATAGACTTGTGGACCAGGGGCCTGGGCGGGGAATTTTCCAGGGAATTCTCTAAAGGCCAGGTGCCCTCTGTCGCCCTGGGAGTGCCCACGCCGTCCCTTAACCCTGCAGGACACTATCATCCAGCAATAAGCAGCCCTCTGCCTCCACGGGGCTCAAACACCTGGGCCCGTTGTGCGAGCACCTGGCGTACGTGCAGGCAAAACCGCCGACCCCTCTGGCCCGAACCCACCACTGCGAAGATCCCCCATTTCTTCCATCCGTAAAGGGGTCCTCCTTGGGGACTGGAGGAACATGGGGAGACCCCCAGGAGATGGCTTTCTCCGAGCCGCGGCTGGCTCCTTTCGGGCCTTTTCGTGGGCCGCGCATGCGCCCTCAGGCTCCCAAGCACACGCCTCCCTCGGCTCACCTGACCCACCCTTGAGCTGTCAGAACATTTGCACAGGTTCCCTAGGCACCTGTCTGGAACGGAAGCCCACCCCGCCACCCAGAGGACCGCGCGATTTCCCATGGGCCACACTTCCCAGCAGCTCTCCCAGCTCCTCAGACACAGTGTGCGCAGGAAAGACTTGGGGAACGGGGGCCTGGGCGGGGGATTTTCAGGGGGCTGTCTGATGACCAGGCGTCCTCTCTCGCCCGGTGAGTGTCCAAGCCGTCCCTTGACCCCCGCAGGAGACCTGATTCCTGCCATAAGCGGCCCTCTAGCCACATGGGGCAGGGACACCTGGGCCCGGTGTGCCAGCAACTGGCCTACATGGAGGCAAACAAACAGACACCTCAGGCCCGACCCCACCACTGCGAAGATCCCCCCTTTTCTTCCATCCGTAAAGGGGTCACGCTTCAGGAGTGGAAGAACACGGGGAGGCCCCCAGGAGATGGCTTTTCTCCGAGCCGCGGCTGGCTCCTTTCTGGCCTATATGTGGGCCGTGCATGCGCACTCAGGCTCCCTACCACAAGCCTCCCTCGGGTCACGGGACCCACACTAGATGTGTCTCCTGACCCACCCTTGAGGGGTCACGCGACCCACCCCTGAGTGGTCTGGTGACCCACACCTGAGGGGTCACGTGACCCACCCCTGAGGAGTCTCGTGAAACACCCCTGAGGGGTCACGTGACCCACCCCTGAGGGGTCACGTGACGCACCCCTGAGGGGTCACGTGACCCACCCCTGAGGGGTCTCGTGACCCACCCCTGAGGGGTCACGTGACCCACCCCTGAGGGGTTACGTGACGCAACCCTGGGGGGTCACGTGAACCACCCCTGAGGGGTCTCGTGACCCACCCCTGACGGGTCACGTGACCCAACCCTGAGGGGTCACGTGACCCACCCCTGAGGGGTCACGTGACCCACCCCTGAGGGGTCACGTGACCCACCCCTGAGGGGTCACGTGACCCACCCCTGAGGGGTCACGTGACGCACCCCTGAGGGGTCACATGACCCACCCCTGAGGGTCTCGTGACCCACCCCTGAGGGGTCATGTGACCCACCCCTGAGGGGTCACGTGACGCACCCCTGGGGGGTCACGTGACGCACCCTTGAGGGGTCATGTGACCCACCCCTGAGGGGTCACGTGACCCACCCCTGACGGGTCACGTGACCCACCCCTGAGGGGTCACGTGACCCACCCCTGAGGGGTCTCGTGACCCACCCTTGAGGGTCACGTGCCCCACCCTTGAGGGGTCTCGAGACCCACCCTTGTGGGGTCACCTGTCCCACCCTGGAGGGGTCAGGTCACCCGCCCTTGAGAGGTCACAGCAGTTTCAGAGGGTCCCTGCGCACCTGTCCGTGGAAACAGAAGCCCTCCCTGCCACTCAGAGCACCGCGCCATTTCCCCTAGGCCACACTGCCCAGCAGCACTCTCAGCCCCGCACAGACAGTGTGCTAAGGACAGACTTGGATACCGGGGGCCTGGGCGGGGGATTTTCCATGGAACTCTCTCAGGGCCCCGTGCCCTGTGTCGCCCGGGAGTGCCCATGCCCTTCCTTGACCCCGCAGGACACTTGCATCCAGCAATAAGCAGCCCTCTGCCTCCACGGGGCTCAAACACCTGGGCCCGGTGTGCGGGCACCTGGCGTACGTGGAGGCAAACCCGCGGACCCCTCTGGCCCGAACCCACCACTGCGAAGATCCCCCTTTTCTTCCATCCGTAAAGGGGTCCTCCTTGGGGAGTGGAGGAACATGGGGAGGCCCCCAGGAGATGGCTTTTCTCGGAGCCGAGTCTGCCTGGTTTCGGGCCAACACCTGGGCCGCGCATGCGCACTCAGGCTCCCAAGCACACGCCTCCCTCGGCTCACCAGACCCACCCTTTAGAGGTCACAGCAGTTCCACACGGTCCCTGGGCACCTGTCCGTGGACACAGGAGCCCTCCCTGCCACCTAGAGGACCACGCGATTTCCCCTGGGGAACACTGCCCAGAAGCACTCCCAGCTTGGCACAGACACTGTGCGCAATATAGACTTGTGGACCAGGGGCCTGGGCGGGGAATTTTCCAGGGAATTCTCTAAAGGCCAGGTGCCCTCTGTCGCCCTGGGAGTGCCCACGCCGTCCCTTAACCCTGCAGGACACTATCATCCAGCAATAAGCAGCCCTCTGCCTCCACGGGGCTCAAACACCTGGGCCCGTTGTGCGAGCACCTGGCGTACGTGCAGGCAAACCCGCCGACCCCTCTGGCCCGAACCCACCACTGCGAAGATCCCCCATTTCTTCCATCCGTAAAGGGGTGCTCCTTGGGGACTGGAGGAACATGGGGAGACCCCCAGGAGATGGCTTTTCTCCGAGCCGCGGCTGGCTCCTTTCGGGCCTATTCGTGGGCCGCGCATGCGCACTCAGGCTCCCAAGCACACGCCTCCCTCGGCTCACCTGACCCACCCTTGAGCTGTCAGACCATTTGCACAGGGTCCCTAGGCACCTGTCTGGAAACGGAAGCCCACCCCGCCACCCAGAGGACCGCGCGATTTCCCATGGGCCACACTTCCCAGCAGCTCTCCCAGCTCCTCAGACACAGTGTGCGCAGGAAAGACTTGGGGAACGGGGGCCTGGGCGGGGGATTTTCCAGGGGGCTGTCTGATGACCAGGCGTCCTCTCTCGCCCGGTGAGTGTCCAAGCCGTCCCTTGACCCCCGCAGGAGACCTGATTCCTAGCATAAGCGGCCCTCTAGCCACATGGGGCAGGGACACCTGGGCCCGGTGTGCCAGCAACTGGCCTACATGGAGGCAAACAAACAGACACCTCAGGCCCGACCCCACCACTGCGAAGATCCCCCTTTTCTTCCATCCGTAAAGGGGTCACGCTTCAGGAGTGGAAGAACACGGGGAGGCCCCCAGGAGATGGCTTTTCTCCGAGCCGCGGCTGGCTCCTTTCTGGCCTATATGTGGGCCGTGCATGCGCACTCAGGCTCCCTACCACAAGTCTCCCTCGGGTCACGGGACCCACACTAGAGGTGTCTCCTGACCCACCCTTGAGGGGTCACGCGACCCACCCCTGAGTGGTCTCGTGACCCACACCTGAGGGGTCACGTGACCCACCCCTGAGGAGTCTCCTGACCCACACCTGAGGGGTCACGTGACGCACCCCTGAGGGGTCACGTGACCCACCCCTGAGGGGTCACGTGACGCACCCCTGAGGGGTCACATGACCCACCCCTGAGGGGTCTCGTGACCCACCCCTGAGGGGTCATGTGACCCACCCCTGAGGGGTCACGTGACGCACCCCTGGGGTTCACGTGACGCACACCTGAGGTGTCATGTGACCCACCCCTGAGGGGTCACGTGACCCACCCCTGAGGGGTCTCGTGACCCACCCCTGACGGGTCACGTGACCCAACCCTGAGGGGTCACGTGACCCACCCCTGAGGGTCTCGTGACCCACCCTGGAGGGTCACGTGCCCCACCCTTGAGGGGTCTCGAGACCCACCCTTGCGGGGTCACGTGACCCACCCTTGAGGGGTCTCGAGACCCACCCTTGGGAGGTCACCTGTCCCACCCTGGAGGGGTCAGGTGACCCGCCCTTGAGAGGTCACAGCAGTTTCAGAGGGTCCCTGCGCACCTGTCCGTGGAAACAGAAGCCCTCCCTGCCACTCAGAGCACCGCGCCATTTCCCCTAGGCCACACTGCCCAGCAGCACTCTCAGCCCCGCACAGACAGTGTGCTAAGGACAGACTTGGATACCGGGGGCCTGGGCGGGGGATTTTCCATGGAACTCTCTCAGGGCCCCGTGCCCTGTGTCGCCCGGGAGTGCCCATGCCCTTCCTTGACCCCGCAGGACACTTGCATCCAGCAATAAGCAGCCCTCTGCCTCCACGGGGCTCAAACACCTGGGCCGGTGTGCGGGCACCTGGCGTACGTGGAGGCAAACCCGCGGACCCCTCTGGCCCGAACCCACCACTGCGAAGATCCCCCTTTTCTTCCATCCGTAAAGGGGTCCTCCTTGGGGAGTGGAGGAACATGGGGAGGCCCCCAGGAGATGGCTTTTCTCCGAGCCGAGTCTGCCTGGTTTCTGGCCAACACCTGGGCCGCGCATTGCGCACTCAGGCTCCCAAGCACACGCCTCCCTCGGCTCACCAGACCCACCCTTTAGAGGTCACAGCAGTTCCACACGGTCCCTGGGCACCTGTCCGTGGACACAGGAGCCCTCCCTGCCACCTAGAGGACCACGCGATTTCCGCTGGGGAACACTGCCCAGAAGCACTCCCAGCCTGGCACAGACACTGTGCGCAGGATAGACTTGTGGACCAGGGGCCTGGGCGGGGAATTTTCCAGGGAATTCTCTAAAGGCCAGGTGCCCTCTGTCGCCCTGGGAGTGCCCACGCCGTCCCTTAACCCTGCAGGACACTATCATCCAGCAATAAGCAGCCCTCTGCCTCCACGGGGCTCAAACACCTGGGCCCGTTGTGCGAGCACCTGGCGTACGTGCAGGCAAACCCGCCGACCCCTCTGGCCCGAACCCACCACTGCGAAGATCCCCATTTCTTCCATCCGTAAAGGGGTGCTCCTTGGGGACTGGAGGAACATGGGGAGACCCCCAGGAGATGGCTTTTCTCCGAGCCGCGGCTGGCTCCTTTCGGGCCTATTCGTGGGCCGCGCATGCGCACTCAGGCTCCCAAGCACACGCCTCCCTCGGCTCACCTGACCCACCCTTGAGCTGTCAGACCATTTGCACAGGGTCCCTAGGCACCTGTCTGGAAACGGAAGCCCACCCCGCCACCCAGAGGACCGCGCGATTTCCCATGGGCCACACTTCCCAGCAGCTCTCCCAGCTCCTCAGACACAGTGTGCGCAGGAAAGACTTGGGGAACGGGGGCCTGGGCGGGGGATTTTCCAGGGGGCTGTCTGATGACCAGGCGTCCTCTCTCGCCCGGTGAGTGTCCAAGCCGTCCCTTGACCCCCGCAGGAGACCTGATTCCTGCCATAAGCGGCCCTCTAGCCACATGGGGCAGGGACACCTGGGCCCGGTGTGCCAGCAACTGGCCTACATGGAGGCAAACAAACAGACACCTCAGGCCGGACCCCACCACTGCGAAGATCCCCTTTTCTTCCATCCGTAAAGGGGTCACGCTTCAGGAGTGGAAGAACACGGGGAGGCCCCCAGGAGATGGCTTTTCTCCGAGCCGCGGCTGGCTCCTTTCTGGCCTATATGTGGGCCGTGCATGCGCACTCAGGCTCCCTACCACAAGTCTCCCTCGGGTCACGGGACCCACACTAGAAGTGTCTCCTGACCCACCCTTGAGGGGTCACGCGACCCACCCCTGAGTGGTCTCGTGACCCACACCTGAGGGGTCACGTGACGCACCCCTGGGGGGTCACGTGACGCACCCCTGGGGGTCACGTGACCCACCCCTGCCGGGTCACGTGACCCACCCCTGAGGGGTCTCGTGACCCACCCCTGACGGGTCACGTGACCCAACCCTGAGGGGTCACGTGACCCACCCCTGAGGGGTCTCGTGACCCACCCTTGAGGGTCACGTGCCCCACCCTTGAGGGGTCTCGAGACCCACCCTTGCGGGGTCACGTGCCCCACCCTTGAGGGGTCTCGAGACCCACCCTTGGGAGGTCACCTGTCCCACCCTGGAGGGGTCAGGTGACCCGCCCTTGAGAGGTCACAGCAGTTTCAGAGGGTCCCTGTGCACCTGTCCGTGGAAACAGAAGCCCTCCCTGCCACTCAGAGCACCGCGCCATTTCCCCTAGGCCACACTGCCCAGCAGCACTCTCAGCCCCGCACAGACAGTGTGCTAAGGACAGACTTGGATACCGGGGGCCTGGGCGGGGGATTTTCCATGGAACTCTCTCAGGGCCCAGTGCCCTGTGTCGCCCAGAGTGCCCATGCCCTTCCTTGACCCCGCAGGACACTTGCATCCAGCAATAAGCAGCCCTCTGCCTCCACGGGGCTCAAACACCTGGGCCCGGTGTGGGGGCACCTGGCGTACGTGGAGGCAAACCCGCGGACCCCTCTGGCCCGAACCCACCACTGCGAAGATCCCCCTTTTCTTCCATCCGTAAAGGGGTCCTCCTTGGGGAGTGGAGGAACATGGGGAGGCCCCCAGGAGATGGCTTTTCTCCGAGCCGAGTCTGCCTGGTTTCGGGCCAACACCTGGGCCGCGCATGCGCACTCAGGCTCCCAAGCACACGCCTCCCTCGGCTCCCCAGACCCACCCTTTAGAGGTCACAGCAGTTCCACACGGTCCCTGGGCACCTGTCCGTGGACACAGGAGCCCTCCCTGCCACCTAGAGGACCATGCGATTTCCGCGGGGAACACTGCCCAGAAGCACTCCCAGCCTGGCACAGACACTGTGCGCAGGATAGACTTGTGGACCAGGGGCCTGGGCGGGGAATTTTCCAGGGAATTCTCTAAAGGCCAGGTGCCCTCTGTCGCCCTGGGAGTGCCCACGCCGTCCCTTAACCCTGCAGGACACTATCATCCAGCAATAAGCAGCCCTCTGCCTCCACGGGGCTCAAACACCTGGGCCCGTTGTGCGAGCACCTGGCGTACGTGCAGGCAAAACCGCCGACCCCTCTGGCCCGAACCCACCACTGCGAAGATCCCCCATTTCTTCCATCCGTAAAGGGGTCCTCCTTGGGGACTGGAGGAACATGGGGAGACCCCCAGGAGATGGCTTTTCTCCGAGCCGCGGCTGGCTCCTTTCGGGCCTTTTCGTGGGCCGCGCATGCGCCCTCAGGCTCCCAAGCACACGCCTCCCTCGGCTCACCTGACCCACCCTTGAGCTGTCAGAACATTTGCACAGGTTCCCTAGGCACCTGTCTGGAAACGGAAGCCCACCCCGCCACCCAGAGGACCGCGCGATTTCCCATGGGCCACACTTCCCAGCAGCTCTCCCAGCTCCTCAGACACAGTGTGCGCAGGAAAGACTTGGGGAACGGGGGCCTGGGCGGGGGATTTTCCAGGGGGCTGTCTGATGACCAGGCGTCCTCTCTCGCCCGGTGAGTGTCCAAGCCGTCCCTTGACCCCCGCAGGAGACCTGATTCCTGCCATAAGCGGCCCTCTAGCCACATGGGGCAGGGACACCTGGGCCCGGTGTGCCAGCAACTGGCCTACATGGAGGCAAACAAACAGACACCTCAGGCCCGACCCCACCACTGCGAAGATCCCCCTTTTCTTCCATCCGTAAAGGGGTCACGCTTCAGGAGTGGAAGAACACGGGGAGGCCCCCAGGAGATGGCTTTTCTCCGAGCCGCGGCTGGCTCCTTTCTGGCCTATATGTGGGCCGTGCATGCGCACTCAGGCTCCCTACCACAAGCCTCCCTCGGGTCACGGGACCCACACTAGATGTGTCTCCTGACCCACCCTTGAGGGGTCACGCGACCCACCCCTGAGTGGTCTGGTGACCCACACCTGAGGGGTCACGTGACCCACCCCTGAGGAGTCTCGTGAAACACCCCTGAGGGGTCACGTGACCCACCCCTGAGGGGTCACGTGACGCACCCCTGAGGGGTCACGTGACCCACCCCTGAGGGGTCTCGTGACCCACCCCTGAGGGGTCACGTGACCCACCCCTGAGGGGTTACGTGACGCAACCCTGGGGGGTCACGTGAACCACCCCTGAGGGGTCTCGTGACCCACCCCTGACGGGTCACATGACCCAACCCTGAGGGGTCACGTGACCCACCCCTGAGGGGTCACGTGACCCACCCCTGAGGGGTCACGTGACCCACCCCTGAGGGGTCACGTGACGCACCCCTGAGGGGTCACATGACCCACCCCTGAGGGTCTCGTGACCCACCCCTGAGGGGTCATGTGACCCACCCCTGAGGGGTCACGTGACGCACCCCTGGGGGGTCACGTGACGCACCCTTGAGGGGTCATGTGACCCACCCCTGAGGGGTCACGTGACCCACCCCTGACGGGTCACGTGACCCACCCCTGAGGGGTCACGTGACCCACCCCTGAGGGGTCTCGTGACCCACCCTTGAGGGTCACGTGCCCCACCCTTGAGGGGTCTCGAGACCCACCCTTGTGGGGTCACCTGTCCCACCCTGGAGGGGTCAGGTCACCCGCCCTTGAGAGGTCACAGCAGTTTCAGAGGGTCCCTGCGCACCTGTCCGTGGAAACAGAAGCCCTCCCTGCCACTCAGAGCACCGCGCCATTTCCCCTAGGCCACACTGCCCAGCAGCACTCTCAGCCCCGCACAGACAGTGTGCTAAGGACAGACTTGGATACCGGGGGCCTGGGCGGGGGATTTTCCATGGAACTCTCTCAGGGCCCCGTGCCCTGTGTCGCCCGGGAGTGCCCATGCCCTTCCTTGACCCCGCAGGACACTTGCATCCAGCAATAAGCAGCCCTCTGCCTCCACGGGGCTCAAACACCTGGGCCCGGTGTGCGGGCACCTGGCGTACGTGGAGGCAAACCCGCGGACCCCTCTGGCCCGAACCCACCACTGCGAAGATCCCCCTTTTCTTCCATCCGTAAAGGGGTCCTCCTTGGGGAGTGGAGGAACATGGGGAGGCCCCCAGGAGATGGCTTTTCTCGGAGCCGAGTCTGCCTGGTTTCGGGCCAACACCTGGGCCGCGCATGCGCACTCAGGCTCCCAAGCACACGCCTCCCTCGGCTCACCAGACCCACCCTTTAGAGGTCACAGCAGTTCCACACGGTCCCTGGGCACCTGTCCGTGGACACAGGAGCCCTCCCTGCCACCTAGAGGACCACGCGATTTCCCCTGGGGAACACTGCCCAGAAGCACTCCCAGCTTGGCACAGACACTGTGCGCAATATAGACTTGTGGACCAGGGGCCTGGGCGGGGAATTTTCCAGGGAATTCTCTAAAGGCCAGGTGCCCTCTGTCGCCCTGGGAGTGCCCACGCCGTCCCTTAACCCTGCAGGACACTATCATCCAGCAATAAGCAGCCCTCTGCCTCCACGGGGCTCAAACACCTGGGCCCGTTGTGCGAGCACCTGGCGTACGTGCAGGCAAACCCGCCGACCCCTCTGGCCCGAACCCACCACTGCGAAGATCCCCCATTTCTTCCATCCGTAAAGGGGTGCTCCTTGGGGACTGGAGGAACATGGGGAGACCCCCAGGAGATGGCTTTTCTCCGAGCCGCGGCTGGCTCCTTTCGGGCCTATTCGTGGGCCGCGCATGCGCACTCAGGCTCCCAAGCACACGCCTCCCTCGGCTCACCTGACCCACCCTTGAGCTGTCAGACCATTTGCACAGGGTCCCTAGGCACCTGTCTGGAAACGGAAGCCCACCCCGCCACCCAGAGGACCGCGCGATTTCCCATGGGCCACACTTCCCAGCAGCTCTCCCAGCTCCTCAGACACAGTGTGCGCAGGAAAGACTTGGGGAACGGGGGCCTGGGCGGGGGATTTTCCAGGGGGCTGTCTGATGACCAGGCGTCCTCTCTCGCCCGGTGAGTGTCCAAGCCGTCCCTTGACCCCCGCAGGAGACCTGATTCCTAGCATAAGCGGCCCTCTAGCCACATGGGGCAGGGACACCTGGGCCCGGTGTGCCAGCAACTGGCCTACATGGAGGCAAACAAACAGACACCTCAGGCCCGACCCCACCACTGCGAAGATCCCCCTTTTCTTCCATCCGTAAAGGGGTCACGCTTCAGGAGTGGAAGAACACGGGGAGGCCCCCAGGAGATGGCTTTTCTCCGAGCCGCGGCTGGCTCCTTTCTGGCCTATATGTGGGCCGTGCATGCGCACTCAGGCTCCCTACCACAAGTCTCCCTCGGGTCACGGGACCCACACTAGAGGTGTCTCCTGACCCACCCTTGAGGGGTCACGCGACCCACCCCTGAGTGGTCTCGTGACCCACACCTGAGGGGTCACGTGACCCACCCCTGAGGAGTCTCCTGACCCACACCTGAGGGGTCACGTGACGCACCCCTGAGGGGTCACGTGACCCACCCCTGAGGGGTCACGTGACGCACCCCTGAGGGGTCACATGACCCACCCCTGAGGGGTCTCGTGACCCACCCCTGAGGGGTCATGTGACCCACCCCTGAGGGGTCACGTGACGCACCCCTGGGGTTCACGTGACGCACACCTGAGGTGTCATGTGACCCACCCCTGAGGGGTCACGTGACCCACCCCTGAGGGGTCTCGTGACCCACCCCTGACGGGTCACGTGACCCAACCCTGAGGGGTCACGTGACCCACCCCTGAGGGGTCTCGTGACCCACCCTGGAGGGTCACGTGCCCCACCCTTGAGGGGTCTCGAGACCCACCCTTGCGGGGTCACGTGACCCACCCTTGAGGGGTCTCGAGACCCACCCTTGGGAGGTCACCTGTCCCACCCTGGAGGGGTCAGGTGACCCGCCCTTGAGAGGTCACAGCAGTTTCAGAGGGTCCCTGCGCACCTGTCCGTGGAAACAGAAGCCCTCCCTGCCACTCAGAGCACCGCGCCATTTCCCCTAGGCCACACTGCCCAGCAGCACTCTCAGCCCCGCACAGACAGTGTGCTAAGGACAGACTTGGATACCGGGGGCCTGGGCGGGGGATTTTCCATGGAACTCTCTCAGGGCCCCGTGCCCTGTGTCGCCCGGGAGTGCCCATGCCCTTCCTTGACCCCGCAGGACACTTGCATCCAGCAATAAGCAGCCCTCTGCCTCCACGGGGCTCAAACACCTGGGCCCGGTGTGCGGGCACCTGGCGTACGTGGAGGCAAACCCGCGGACCCCTCTGGCCCGAACCCACCACTGCGAAGATCCCCCTTTTCTTCCATCCGTAAAGGGGTCCTCCTTGGGGAGTGGAGGAACATGGGGAGGCCCCCAGGAGATGGCTTTTCTCCGAGCCGAGTCTGCCTGGTTTCTGGCCAACACCTGGGCCGCGCATGCGCACTCAGGCTCCCAAGCACACGCCTCCCTCGGCTCACCAGACCCACCCTTTAGAGGTCACAGCAGTTCCACACGGTCCCTGGGCACCTGTCCGTGGACACAGGAGCCCTCCCTGCCACCTAGAGGACCACGCGATTTCCGCTGGGGAACACTGCCCAGAAGCACTCCCAGCCTGGCACAGACACTGTGCGCAGGATAGACTTGTGGACCAGGGGCCTGGGCGGGGAATTTTCCAGGGAATTCTCTAAAGGCCAGGTGCCCTCTGTCGCCCTGGGAGTGCCCACGCCGTCCCTTAACCCTGCAGGACACTATCATCCAGCAATAAGCAGCCCTCTGCCTCCACGGGGCTCAAACACCTGGGCCCGTTGTGCGAGCACCTGGCGTACGTGCAGGCAAACCCGCCGACCCCTCTGGCCCGAACCCACCACTGCGAAGATCCCCCATTTCTTCCATCCGTAAAGGGGTGCTCCTTGGGGACTGGAGGAACATGGGGAGACCCCCAGGAGATGGCTTTTCTCCGAGCCGCGGCTGGCTCCTTTCGGGCCTATTCGTGGGCCGCGCATGCGCACTCAGGCTCCCAAGCACACGCCTCCCTCGGCTCACCTGACCCACCCTTGAGCTGTCAGACCATTTGCACAGGGTCCCTAGGCACCTGTCTGGAAACGGAAGCCCACCCCGCCACCCAGAGGACCGCGCGATTTCCCATGGGCCACACTTCCCAGCAGCTCTCCCAGCTCCTCAGACACAGTGTGCGCAGGAAAGACTTGGGGAACGGGGGCCTGGGCGGGGGATTTTCCAGGGGGCTGTCTGATGACCAGGCGTCCTCTCTCGCCCGGTGAGTGTCCAAGCCGTCCCTTGACCCCCGCAGGAGACCTGATTCCTGCCATAAGCGGCCCTCTAGCCACATGGGGCAGGGACACCTGGGCCCGGTGTGCCAGCAACTGGCCTACATGGAGGCAAACAAACAGACACCTCAGGCCGGACCCCACCACTGCGAAGATCCCCCTTTTCTTCCATCCGTAAAGGGGTCACGCTTCAGGAGTGGAAGAACACGGGGAGGCCCCCAGGAGATGGCTTTTCTCCGAGCCGCGGCTGGCTCCTTTCTGGCCTATATGTGGGCCGTGCATGCGCACTCAGGCTCCCTACCACAAGTCTCCCTCGGGTCACGGGACCCACACTAGAGGTGTCTCCTGACCCACCCTTGAGGGGTCACGCGACCCACCCCTGAGTGGTCTCGTGACCCACACCTGAGGGGTCACGTGACCCACCCCTGAGGAGTCTCGTGACCCACACCTGAGGGGTCACGTGACGCACCCCTGGGGGGTCACGTGACGCACCCCTGAGGGGTCACGTGACCCACCCCTGAGGGGTCACGTGACCCACCCCTGAGGGGTCTCGTGACCCACCCCTGAGGGGTCATGTGACCCACCCCTGAGGGGTCACGTGACGCACCTCTGGGGGGTCACGTGACACACCCCTGAGGGGTCACGTGACACACCCCTGACGGGTCACGTGACCCACCCCTGAGGGGTCTCGTGACCCACCCCTGACGGGTCACGTGACCCAACCCTGAGGGGTCACGTGACCCAACCCTGAGGGGTCTCGTGACCCACCCTTGAGAGTCACGTGCCCCACCCTTGAGGGGTCTCGAGACCCACCCTTGTGGGGTCACGTGCCCCACCCTTGAGGGGTCTCGAGACCCACCCTTGGGAGGTCACCTGTCCCACCCTGGAGGGGTCAGGTGACCCGCCCTTGAGAGGTCACAGCAGTTTCAGAGGGTCCCTGCGCACCTGTCCGTGGAAACAGAAGCCCTCCCTGCCACTCAGAGCACCGCGCCATTTCCCCTAGGCCACACTGCCCAGCAGCACTCTCAGCCCCGCACAGACAGTGTGCTAAGGACAGACTTGGATACCGGGGGCCTGGGCGGGGGATTTTCCATGGAACTCTCTCAGGGCCCGGTGCCCTGTGTCGCCCGGGAGTGCCCATGCCCTTCCTTGACCCCGCAGGACACTTGCATCCAGCAATAAGCAGCCCTCTGCCTCCACGGGGCTCAAACACCTGGGCCCGGTGTGCGGGCACCTGGCGTACGTGGAGGCAAACCCGCGGACCCCTCTGGCCCGAACCCACCACTGCGAAGATCCCCCTTTTCTTCCATCCGTAAAGGGGTCCTCCTTGGGGAGTGGAGGAACATGGGGAGGCCCCCAGGAGATGGCTTTTCTCCCAGCCGAGTCTGCCTGGTTTCGGGCCAACACCTGGGCCGCGCATGCGCACTCAGGCTCCCAAGCACACGCCTCCCTCGGCTCACCAGACCCACCCTTTAGAGGTCACAGCAGTTCCACACGGTCCCTGGGCACCTGTCCGTGGACACAGGAGCCCTCCCTGCCACCTAGAGGACCACGCGATTTCCCCTGGGGAACACTGCCCAGAAGCACTCCCAGCTTGGCACAGACACTGTGCGCAATATAGACTTGTGGACCAGGGGCCTGGGCGGGGAATTTTCCAGGGAATTCTCTAAAGGCCAGGTGCCCTCTGTCGCCCTGGGAGTGCCCACGCCGTCCCTTAACCCTGCAGGACACTATCATCCAGCAATAAGCAGCCCTCTGCCTCCACGGGGCTCAAACACCTGGGCCCGTTGTGCGAGCACCTGGCGTACGTGCAGGCAAACCCGCCGACCCCTCTGGCCCGAACCCACCACTGCGAAGATCCCCCATTTCTTCCATCCGTAAAGGGGTGCTCCTTGGGGACTGGAGGAACATGGGGAGACCCCCAGGAGATGGCTTTTCTCCGAGCCGCGGCTGGCTCCTTTCGGGCCTATTCGTGGGCCGCGCATGCGCACTCAGGCTCCCAAGCACACGCCTCCCTCGGCTCACCTGACCCACCCTTGAGCTGTCAGACCATTTGCACAGGGTCCCTAGGCACCTGTCTGGAAACGGAAGCCCACCCCGCCACCCAGAGGACCGCGCGATTTCCCATGGGCCACACTTCCCAGCAGCTCTCCCAGCTCCTCAGACACAGTGTGCGCAGGAAAGACTTGGGGAACGGGGGCCTGGGCGGGGGATTTTCCAGGGGGCTGTCTGATGACCAGGCGTCCTCTCTCGCCCGGTGAGTGTCCAAGCCGTCCCTTGACCCCCGCAGGAGACCTGATTCCTAGCATAAGCGGCCCTCTAGCCACATGGGGCAGGGACACCTGGGCCCGGTGTGCCAGCAACTGGCCTACATGGAGGCAAACAAACAGACACCTCAGGCCCGACCCCACCACTGCGAAGATCCCCCTTTTCTTCCATCCGTAAAGGGGTCACGCTTCAGGAGTGGAAGAACACGGGGAGGCCCCCAGGAGATGGCTTTTCTCCGAGCCGCGGCTGGCTCCTTTCTGGCCTATATGTGGGCCGTGCATGCGCACTCAGGCTCCCTACCACAAGTCTCCCTCGGGTCACGGGACCCACACTAGAGGTGTCTCCTGACCCACCCTTGAGGGGTCACGCGACCCACCCCTGAGTGGTCTCGTGACCCACACCTGAGGGGTCACGTGACCCACCCCTGAGGAGTCTCCTGACCCACACCTGAGGGGTCACGTGACGCACCCCTGAGGGGTCACGTGACCCACCCCTGAGGGGTCACGTGACGCACCCCTGAGGGGTCACATGACCCACCCCTGAGGGGTCTCGTGACCCACCCCTGAGGGGTCATGTGACCCACCCCTGAGGGGTCACGTGACGCACCCCTGGGGTTCACGTGACGCACACCTGAGGTGTCATGTGACCCACCCCTGAGGGGTCACGTGACCCACCCCTGAGGGGTCTCGTGACCCACCCCTGACGGGTCACGTGACCCAACCCTGAGGGGTCACGTGACCCACCCCTGAGGGGTCTCGTGACCCACCCTGGAGGGTCACGTGCCCCACCCTTGAGGGGTCTCGAGACCCACCCTTGCGGGGTCACGTGACCCACCCTTGAGGGGTCTCGAGACCCACCCTTGGGAGGTCACCTGTCCCACCCTGGAGGGGTCAGGTGACCCGCCCTTGAGAGGTCACAGCAGTTTCAGAGGGTCCCTGCGCACCTGTCCGTGGAAACAGAAGCCCTCCCTGCCACTCAGAGCACCGCGCCATTTCCCCTAGGCCACACTGCCCAGCAGCACTCTCAGCCCCGCACAGACAGTGTGCTAAGGACAGACTTGGATACCGGGGGCCTGGGCGGGGGATTTTCCATGGAACTCTCTCAGGGCCCCGTGCCCTGTGTCGCCCGGGAGTGCCCATGCCCTTCCTTGACCCCGCAGGACACTTGCATCCAGCAATAAGCAGCCCTCTGCCTCCACGGGGCTCAAACACCTGGGCCCGGTGTGCGGGCACCTGGCGTACGTGGAGGCAAACCCGCGGACCCCTCTGGCCCGAACCCACCACTGCGAAGATCCCCCTTTTCTTCCATCCGTAAAGGGGTCCTCCTTGGGGAGTGGAGGAACATGGGGAGGCCCCCAGGAGATGGCTTTTCTCCGAGCCGAGTCTGCCTGGTTTCTGGCCAACACCTGGGCCGCGCATGCGCACTCAGGCTCCCAAGCACACGCCTCCCTCGGCTCACCAGACCCACCCTTTAGAGGTCACAGCAGTTCCACACGGTCCCTGGGCACCTGTCCGTGGACACAGGAGCCCTCCCTGCCACCTAGAGGACCACGCGATTTCCGCTGGGGAACACTGCCCAGAAGCACTCCCAGCCTGGCACAGACACTGTGCGCAGGATAGACTTGTGGACCAGGGGCCTGGGCGGGGAATTTTCCAGGGAATTCTCTAAAGGCCAGGTGCCCTCTGTCGCCCTGGGAGTGCCCACGCCGTCCCTTAACCCTGCAGGACACTATCATCCAGCAATAAGCAGCCCTCTGCCTCCACGGGGCTCAAACACCTGGGCCCGTTGTGCGAGCACCTGGCGTACGTGCAGGCAAACCCGCCGACCCCTCTGGCCCGAACCCACCACTGCGAAGATCCCCCATTTCTTCCATCCGTAAAGGGGTGCTCCTTGGGGACTGGAGGAACATGGGGAGACCCCCAGGAGATGGCTTTTCTCCGAGCCGCGGCTGGCTCCTTTCGGGCCTATTCGTGGGCCGCGCATGCGCACTCAGGCTCCCAAGCACACGCCTCCCTCGGCTCACCTGACCCACCCTTGAGCTGTCAGACCATTTGCACAGGGTCCCTAGGCACCTGTATGGAAACGGAAGCCCACCCCGCCACCCAGAGGACCGCGCGATTTCCCATGGGCCACACTTCCCAGCAGCTCTCCCAGCTCCTCAGACACAGTGTGCGCAGGAAAGACTTGGGGAACGGGGGCCTGGGCGGGGGATTTTCCAGGGGGCTGTCTGATGACCAGGCGTCCTCTCTCGCCCGGTGAGTGTCCAAGCCGTCCCTTGACCCCCGCAGGAGACCTGATTCCTGCCATAAGCGGCCCTCTAGCCACATGGGGCAGGGACACCTGGGCCCGGTGTGCCAGCAACTGGCCTACATGGAGGCAAACAAACAGACACCTCAGGCCGGACCCCACCACTGCGAAGATCCCCCTTTTCTTCCATCCGTAAAGGGGTCACGCTTCAGGAGTGGAAGAACACGGGGAGGCCCCCAGGAGATGGCTTTTCTCCGAGCCGCGGCTGGCTCCTTTCTGGCCTATATGTGGGCCGTGCATGCGCACTCAGGCTCCCTACCACAAGTCTCCCTCGGGTCACGGGACCCACACTAGAAGTGTCTCCTGACCCACCCTTGAGGGGTCACGCGACCCACCCCTGAGTGGTCTCGTGACCCACACCTGAGGGGTCACGTGACGCACCCCTGGGGGGTCACGTGACCCACCCCTGAGGGGTCTCGTGACCCACCCCTGACGGGTCACGTGACCCAACCCTGAGGGGTCACGTGACCCACCCCTGAGGGGTCTCGTGACCCACCCTTGAGGGTCACGTGCCCCACCCTTGAGGGGTCTCGAGACCCACCCTTGCGGGGTCACGTGCCCCACCCTTGAGGGGTCTCGAGACCCACCCTTGGGAGGTCACCTGTCCCACCCTGGAGGGGTCAGGTGACCCGCCCTTGAGAGGTCACAGCAGTTTCAGAGGGTCCCTGTGCACCTGTCCGTGGAAACAGAAGCCCTCCCTGCCACTCAGAGCACCGCGCCATTTCCCCTAGGCCACACTGCCCAGCAGCACTCTCAGCCCCGCACAGACAGTGTGCTAAGGACAGACTTGGATACCGGGGGCCTGGGCGGGGGATTTTCCATGGAACTCTCTCAGGGCCCAGTGCCCTGTGTCGCCCAGAGTGCCCATGCCCTTCCTTGACCCCGCAGGACACTTGCATCCAGCAATAAGCAGCCCTCTGCCTCCACGGGGCTCAAACACCTGGGCCCGGTGTGGGGGCACCTGGCGTACGTGGAGGCAAACCCGCGGACCCCTCTGGCCCGAACCCACCACTGCGAAGATCCCCCTTTTCTTCCATCCGTAAAGGGGTCCTCCTTGGGGAGTGGAGGAACATGGGGAGGCCCCCAGGAGATGGCTTTTCTCCGAGCCGAGTCTGCCTGGTTTCGGGCCAACACCTGGGCCGCGCATGCGCACTCAGGCTCCCAAGCACACGCCTCCCTCGGCTCACCAGACCCACCCTTTAGAGGTCACAGCAGTTCCACACGGTCCCTGGGCACCTGTCCGTGGACACAGGAGCCCTCCCTGCCACCTAGAGGACAACGCGATTTCCGCTGGGGAACACTGCCCAGAAGCACTCCCAGCCTGGCACAGACACTGTGCGCAGGATAGACTTGTGGACCAGGGGCCTGGGCGGGGAATTTTCCAGGGAATTCTCTAAAGGCCAGGTGCCCTCTGTCGCCCTGGGAGTGCCCACGCCGTCCCTTAACCCTGCAGGACACTATCATCCAGCAATAAGCAGCCCTCTGCCTCCACGGGGCTCGAACACCTGGGCCCGTTGTGCGAGCACCTGGCGTACGTGCAGGCAAACCCGCCGACCCCTCTGGCCCGAACCCACCACTGCGAAGATCCCCCATTTCTTCCATCCGTAAAGGGGTGCTCCTTGGGGACTGGAGGAACATGGGGAGACCCCCAGGAGATGGCTTTTCTCCGAGCCGCGGCTGGCTCCTTTCGGGCCTATTCGTGGGCCGCGCATGCGCACTCAGGCTCCCAAGCACACGCCTCCCTCGGCTCACCTGACCCACCCTTGAGCTGTCAGACCATTTGCACAGGGTCCCTAGGCACCTGTCTGGAAACGGAAGCCCACCCCGCCACCCAGAGGACCGCGCGATTTCCCATGGGCCACACTTCCCAGCAGCTCTCCCAGCTCCTCAGACACAGTGTGCGCAGGAAAGACTTGGGGAACGGGGGCCTGGGCGGGGGATTTTCCAGGGGGCTGTCTGATGACCAGGCGTCCTCTCTCGCCCGGTGAGTGTCCAAGCCGTCCCTTGACCCCCGCAGGAGACCTGATTCCTGCCATAAGCGGCCCTCTAGCCACATGGGGCAGGGACACCTGGGCCCGGTGTGCCAGCAACTGGCCTACATGGAGGCAAACAAACAGACACCTCAGGCCCGACCCCACCACTGCGAAGATCTTCCTTTTCTTCCATCCGTAAAGGGGTCACGCTTCAGGAGTGGAAGAACACGGGGAGGCCCCCAGGAGATGGCTTTTCTCCGAGCCGCGGCTGGCTCCTTTCTGGCCTATATGTGGGCCGTGCATGCGCACTCAGGCTCCCTACCACAAGTCTCCCTCGGGTCACGGGACCCACACTAGAGGTGTCTCCTGACCCACCCTTGAGGGGTCACGCGACCCACCCCTGAGTGGTCTCGTGACCCACACCTGAGGGGTCACGTGACCCACCCCTGAGGAGTCTCGTGACCCACACCTGAGGGGTCACGTGACGCACCCCTGGGGGGTCACGTGACGCACCCCTGAGGGGTCACGTGACCCACCCCTGAGGGGTCACGTGACCCACCCCTGAGGGGTCTCGTGACCCACCCCTGAGGGGTCATGTGACCCACCCCTGAGGGGTCACGTGACGCACCTCTGGGGGGTCACGTGACACACCCCTGAGGGGTCACGTGACCCACCCCTGACGGGTCACGTGACCCACCCCTGAGGGGTCTCGTGACCCACCCCTGACGGGTCACGTGACCCAACCCTGAGGGGTCACGTGACCCAACCCTGAGGGGTCTCGTGACCCACCCTGGAGGGTCACGTGCCCCACCCTTGAGGGGTCTCGAGACCCACCCTTGTGGGGTCACGTGCCCCACCCTTGAGGGGTCTCGAGACCCACCCTTGGGAGGTCACCTGTCCCACCCTGGAGGGGTCAGGTGACCCGCCCTTGAGAGGTCACAGCAGTTTCAGAGGGTCCCTGCGCACCTGTCCGTGGAAACAGAAGCCCTCCCTGCCACTCAGAGCACCGCGCCATTTCCCCTAGGCCACACTGCCCAGCAGCACTCTCAGCCCCGCACAGACAGTGTGCTAAGGACAGACTTGGATACCGGGGGCCTGGGCGGGGGATTTTCCATGGAACTCTCTCAGGGCCCGGTGCCCTGTGTCGCCCGGGAGTGCCCATGCCCTTCCTTGACCCCGCAGGACACTTGCATCCAGCAATAAGCAGCCCTCTGCCTCCACGGGGCTCAAACACCTGGGCCCGGTGTGCGGGCACCTGGCGTACGTGGAGGCAAACCCGCGGACCCCTCTGGCCCGAACCCACCACTGCGAAGATCCCCCTTTTCTTCCATCCGTAAAGGGGTCCTCCTTGGGGAGTGGAGGAACATGGGGAGGCCCCCAGGAGATGGCTTTTCTCCGAGCCGAGTCTGCCTGGTTTCGGGCCAACACCTGGGCCGCGCATGCGCACTCAGGCTCCCAAGCACACGCCTCTCTCGGCTCACCAGACCCACCCTTTAGAGGTCACAGCAGTTCCACACGGTCCCTGGGCACCTGTCCGTGGACACAGGAGCCCTCCCTGCCACCTAGAGGACCACGCGATTTCCGCTGGGGAACACTGCCCACAAGCACTCCCAGCCTGGCACAGACACTGTGCGCAGGATAGACTTGTGGACCAGGGGCCTGGGCGGGGAATTTTCCAGGGAATTCTCTAAAGGCCAGGTGCCCTCTGTCGCCCTGGGAGTGCCCACGCCGTCCCTTAACCCTGCAGGACACTATCATCCAGCAATAAGCAGCCCTCTGCCTCCACGGGGCTCAAACACCTGGGCCCGTTGTGCGAGCACCTGGCGTACGTGCAGGCAAACCCGCCGACCCCTCTGGCCCGAACCCACCACTGCGAAGATCCCCCATTTCTTCCATCCGTAAAGGGGTGCTCCTTGGGGACTGGAGGAACATGGGGAGACCCCCAGGAGATGGCTTTTCTCCGAGCCGCGGCTGGCTCCTTTCGGGCCTATTCGTGGGCCGCGCATGCGCACTCAGGCTCCCAAGCACACGCCTCCCTCGGCTCACCTGACCCACCCTTGAGCTGTCAGACCATTTGCACAGGGTCCCTAGGCACCTGTCTGGAAACGGAAGCCCACCCCGCCACCCAGAGGACCGCGCGATTTCCCATGGGCCACACTTCCCAGCAGCTCTCCCAGCTCCTCAGACACAGTGTGCGCAGGAAAGACTTGGGGAACGGGGGCCTGGGCGGGGGATTTTCCAGGGGGCTGTCTGATGACCAGGCGTCCTCTCTCGCCCGGTGAGTGTCCAAGCCGTCCCTTGACCCCCGCAGGAGACCTGATTCCTGCCATAAGCGGCCCTCTAGCCACATGGGGCAGGGACACCTGGGCCCGGTGTGCCAGCAACTGGCCTACATGGAGGCAAACAAACAGACACCTCAGGCCGGACCCCACCACTGCGAAGATCCCCCTTTTCTTCCATCCGTAAAGGGGTCACGCTTCAGGAGTGGAAGAACACGGGGAGGCCCCCAGGAGATGGCTTTTCTCCGAGCCGCGGCTGGCTCCTTTCTGGCCTATATGTGGGCCGTGCATGCGCACTCAGGCTCCCTACCACAAGTCTCCCTCGGGTCACGGGACCCACACTAGAGGTGTCTCCTGACCCACCCTTGAGGGGTCACGCGACCCACCCCTGAGTGGTCTCGTGACCCACACCTGAGGGGTCACGTGACCCACCCCTGAGGAGTCTCCTGACCCACACCTGAGGGGTCACGTGACGCACCCCTGAGGGGTCACGTGACCCACCCCTGAGGGGTTACGTGACGCACCCCTGAGGGGTCACATGACCCACCCCTGAGGGGTCTCGTGACCCACCCCTGAGGGGTCATGTGACCCACCCCTGAGGGGTCACGTGACGCACCCCTGGGGTTCACGTGACCCACCCCTGAGGGGTTACGTGACGCACCCCTGAGGGGTCACGTGACCCACCCCTGAGGGGTTACGTGACGCACACCTGAGGGGTCACATGACCCACCCCTGAGGGGTCTCGTGACCCACCCCTGAGGGGTCATGTGACCCACCCCTGAGGTGTCATGTGACCCACCCCTGAGGGGTCACGTGACCCACCCCTGAGGGGTCTCGTGACCCACCCCTGACGGGTCACGTGACCTAACCCTGAGGGGTCACGTGACCCACCCCTGTGGGGTCTCGTGACCCACCCTGGAGGGTCACGTGCCCCACCCTTGAGGGGTCTCGAGACCCACCCTTGCGGGGTCACGTGCCCCACCCTTGAGGGGTCTCGAGACCCACCCTTGGGAGGTCACCTGTCCCACCCTGGAGGGGTCAGGTGACCCGCCCTTGAGAGGTCACAGCAGTTTCAGAGGGTCCCTGCGCACCTGTCCGTGGAAACAGAAGCCCTCCCTGCCACTCAGAGCACCGCGCCATTTCCCCTAGGCCACACTGCCCAGCAGCACTCTCAGCCCCGCACAGACAGTGTGCTAAGGACAGACTTGGATACCGGGGGCCTGGGCGGGGGATTTTCCATGGAACTCTCTCAGGGCCCCGTGCCCTGTGTCGCCCGGGAGTGCCCATGCCCTTCCTTGACCCCGCAGGACACTTGCATCCAGCAATAAGCAGCCCTCTGCCTCCACGGGGCTCAAACACCTGGGCCCGGTGTGCGGGCACCTGGCGTACGTGGAGGCAAACCCGCGGACCCCTCTGGCCCGAACCCACCACTGCGAAGATCCCCCTTTTCTTCCATCCGTAAAGGGGTCCTCCTTGGGGAGTGGAGGAACATGGGGAGGCCCCCAGGAGATGGCTTTTCTCCCAGCCGAGTCTGCCTGGTTTCTGGCCAACACCTGGGCCGCGCATGCGCACTCAGGCTCCCAAGCACACGCCTCCCTCGGCTCACCAGACCCACCCTTTAGAGGTCACAGCAGTTCCACACGGTCCCTGGGCACCTGTCCGTGGACACAGGAGCCCTCCCTGCCACCTAGAGGACCACGCGATTTCCGCTGGGGAACACTGCCCAGAAGCACTCCCAGCCTGGCACAGACACTGTGCGCAGGATAGACTTGTGGACCAGGGGCCTGGGCGGGGAATTTTCCAGGGAATTCTCTAAAGGCCAGGTGCCCTCTGTCGCCCTGGGAGTGCCCACGCCGTCCCTTAACCCTGCAGGACACTATCATCCAGCAATAAGCAGCCCTCTGCCTCCACGGGGCTCAAACACCTGGGCCCGTTGTGCGAGCACCTGGCGTACGTGCAGGCAAACCCGCCGACCCCTCTGGCCCGAACCCACCACTGCGAAGATCCCCCATTTCTTCCATCCGTAAAGGGGTGCTCCTTGGGGACTGGAGGAACATGGGGAGACCCCCAGGAGATGGCTTTTCTCCGAGCCGCGGCTGGCTCCTTTCGGGCCTATTCGTGGGCCGCGCATGCGCACTCAGGCTCCCAAGCACACGCCTCCCTCGGCTCACCTGACCCACCCTTGAGCTGTCAGACCATTTGCACAGGGTCCCTAGGCACCTGTCTGGAAACGGAAGCCCACCCCGCCACCCAGAGGACCGCGCGATTTCCCATGGGCCACACTTCCCAGCAGCTCTCCCAGCTCCTCAGACACAGTGTGCGCAGGAAAGACTTGGGGAACGGGGGCCTGGGCGGGGGATTTTCCAGGGGGCTGTCTGATGACCAGGCGTCCTCTCTCGCCCGGTGAGTGTCCAAGCCGTCCCTTGACCCCCGCAGGAGACCTGATTCCTGCCATAAGCGGCCCTCTAGCCACATGGGGCAGGGACACCTGGGCCCGGTGTGCCAGCAACTGGCCTACATGGAGGCAAACAAACAGACACCTCAGGCCCGACCCCACCACTGCGAAGATCTTCCTTTTCTTCCATCCGTAAAGGGGTCACGCTTCAGGAGTGGAAGAACACGGGGAGGCCCCCAGGAGATGGCTTTTCTCCGAGCCGCGGCTGGCTCCTTTCTGGCCTATATGTGGGCCGTGCATGCGCACTCAGGCTCCCTACCACAAGTCTCCCTCGGGTCACGGGACCCACACTAGAGGTGTCTCCTGACCCACCCTTGAGGGGTCACGCGACCCACCCCTGAGTGGTCTCGTGACCCACAACTGAGGGGTCACGTGACCCACCCCTGAGGAGTCTCGTGACCCACACCTGAGGGGTCACGTGACGCACCCCTGGGGGGTCACGTGACGCACCCCTGAGGGGTCACGTGACCCACCCTGAGGGGTCACGTGACCCACCCCTGAGGGGTCTCGTGACCCACCCCTGAGGGGTCATGTGACCCACCCCTGAGGGGTCACGTGACGCACCTCTGGGGGTCACGTGACACACCCCTGAGGGGTCACGTGACCCACCCCTGACGGGTCACGTGACCCACCCCTGAGGGGTCTCGTGACCCACCCCTGACGGGTCACGTGACCCAACCCTGAGGGGTCACGTGACCCACCCCTGAGGGGTCTCGTGACCCACCCTTGAGGGTCACGTGCCCCACCCTTGAGGGGTCTCGAGACCCACCCTTGTGGGGTCACGTGCCCCACCCTTGAGGGGTCTCGAGACCCACCCTTGGGAGGTCACCTGTCCCACCCTGGAGGGGTCAGGTGACCCGCCCTTGAGAGGTCACAGCAGTTTCAGAGGGTCCCTGCGCACCTGTCCGTGGAAACAGAAGCCCTCCCTGCCACTCAGAGCACCGCGCCATTTCCCCTAGGCCACACTGCCCAGCAGCACTCTCAGCCCCGCACAGACAGTGTGCTAAGGACAGACTTGGATACCGGGGGCCTGGGCGGGGGATTTTCCATGGAACTCTCTCAGGGCCCGGTGCCCTGTGTCGCCCGGGAGTGCCCATGCCCTTCCTTGACCCCGCAGGACACTTGCATCCAGCAATAAGCAGCCCTCTGCCTCCACGGGGCTCAAACACCTGGGCCCGGTGTGCGGGCACCTGGCGTACGTGGAGGCAAACCCGCGGACCCCTCTGGCCCGAACCCACCACTGCGAAGATCCCCCTTTTCTTCCATCCGTAAAGGGGTCCTCCTTGGGGAGTGGAGGAACATGGGGAGGCCCCCAGGAGATGGCTTTTCTCCCAGCCGAGTCTGCCTGGTTTCGGGCCAACACCTGGGCCGCGCATGCGCACTCAGGCTCCCAAGCACACGCCTCCCTCGGCTCACCAGACCCACCCTTTAGAGGTCACAGCAGTTCCACACGGTCCCTGGGCACCTGTCCGTGGACACAGGAGCCCTCCCTGCCACCTAGAGGACCACGCGATTTCCGCTGGGGAACACTGCCCACAAGCACTCCCAGCCTGGCACAGACACTGTGCGCAGGATAGACTTGTGGACCAGGGGCCTGGGCGGGGAATTTTCCAGGGAATTCTCTAAAGGCCAGGTGCCCTCTGTCGCCCTGGGAGTGCCCACGCCGTCCCTTAACCCTGCAGGACACTATCATCCAGCAATAAGCAGCCCTCTGCCTCCACGGGGCTCAAACACCTGGGCCCGTTGTGCGAGCACCTGGCGTACGTGCAGGCAAACCCGCCGACCCCTCTGGCCCGAACCCACCACTGCGAAGATCCCCCATTTCTTCCATCCGTAAAGGGGTGCTCCTTGGGGACTGGAGGAACATGGGGAGACCCCCAGGAGATGGCTTTTCTCCGAGCCGCGGCTGGCTCCTTTCGGGCCTATTCGTGGGCCGCGCATGCGCACTCAGGCTCCCAAGCACACGCCTCCCTCGGCTCACCTGACCCACCCTTGAGCTGTCAGACCATTTGCACAGGGTCCCTAGGCACCTGTCTGGAAACGGAAGCCCACCCCGCCACCCAGAGGACCGCGCGATTTCCCATGGGCCACACTTCCCAGCAGCTCTCCCAGCTCCTCAGACACAGTGTGCGCAGGAAAGACTTGGGGAACGGGGGCCTGGGCGGGGGATTTTCCAGGGGGCTGTCTGATGACCAGGCGTCCTCTCTCGCCCGGTGAGTGTCCAAGCCGTCCCTTGACCCCCGCAGGAGACCTGATTCCTGCCATAAGCGGCCCTCTAGCCACATGGGGCAGGGACACCTGGGCCCGGTGTGCCAGCAACTGGCCTACATGGAGGCAAACAAACAGACACCTCAGGCCCGACCCCACCACTGCGAAGATCCCCCTTTTCTTCCATCCGTAAAGGGGTCACGCTTCAGGAGTGGAAGAACACGGGGAGGCCCCCAGGAGATGGCTTTTCTCCGAGCCGCGGCTGGCTCCTTTCTGGCCTATATGTGGGCCGTGCATGCGCACTCAGGCTCCCTACCACAAGTCTCCCTCGGGTCACGGGACCCACACTAGAGGTGTCTCCTGACCCACCCTTGAGGGGTCACGCGACCCACCCCTGAGTGGTCTCGTGACCCACACCTGAGGGGTCACGTGACCCACCCCTGAGGAGTCTCCTGACCCACACCTGAGGGGTCACGTGACGCACCCCTGAGGGGTCACGTGACCCACCCCTGAGGGGTTACGTGACGCACCCCTGAGGGGTCACATGACCCACCCCTGAGGGGTCTCGTGACGCACACCTGAGGTGTCATGTGACCCACCCCTGAGGGGTCACGTGACCCACCCCTGAGGGGTCTCGTGACCCACCCCTGACGGGTCACGTGACCCAACCCTGAGGGGTCACGTGACCCACCCCTGTGGGGTCTCGTGACCCACCCTGGAGGGTCACGTGCCCCACCCTTGAGGGGTCTCGAGACCCACCCTTGCGGGGTCACGTGCCCCACCCTTGAGGGGTCTCGAGACCCACCCTTGGGAGGTCACCTGTCCCACCCTGGAGGGGTCAGGTGACCCGCCCTTGAGAGGTCACAGCAGTTTCAGAGGGTCCCTGCGCACCTGTCCGTGGAAACAGAAGCCCTCCCTGCCACTCAGAGCACCGCGCCATTTCCCCTAGGCCACACTGCCCAGCAGCACTCTCAGCCCCGCACAGACAGTGTGCTAAGGACAGACTTGGATACCGGGGGCCTGGGCGGGGGATTTTCCATGGAACTCTCTCAGGGCCCCGTGCCCTGTGTCGCCCGGGAGTGCCCATGCCCTTCCTTGACCCCGCAGGACACTTGCATCCAGCAATAAGCAGCCCTCTGCCTCCACGGGGCTCAAACACCTGGGCCCGGTGTGCGGGCACCTGGCGTACGTGGAGGCAAACCCGCGGACCCCTCTGGCCCGAACCCACCACTGCGAAGATCCCCCTTTTCTTCCATCCGTAAAGGGGTCCTCCTTGGGGAGTGGAGGAACATGGGGAGGCCCCCAGGAGATGGCTTTTCTCCGAGCCGAGTCTGCCTGGTTTCTGGCCAACACCTGGGCCGCGCATGCGCACTCAGGCTCCCAAGCACACGCCTCCCTCGGCTCACCAGACCCACCCTTTAGAGGTCACAGCAGTTCCACACGGTCCCTGGGCACCTGTCCGTGGACACAGGAGCCCTCCCTGCCACCTAGAGGACCACGCGATTTCCGCTGGGGAACACTGCCCAGAAGCACTCCCAGCCTGGCACAGACACTGTGCGCAGGATAGACTTGTGGACCAGGGGCCTGGGCGGGGAATTTTCCAGGGAATTCTCTAAAGGCCAGGTGCCCTCTGTCGCCCTGGGAGTGCCCACGCCGTCCCTTAACCCTGCAGGACACTATCATCCAGCAATAAGCAGCCCTCTGCCTCCACGGGGCTCAAACACCTGGGCCCGTTGTGCGAGCACCTGGCGTACGTGCAGGCAAACCCGCCGACCCCTCTGGCCCGAACCCACCACTGCGAAGATCCCCCATTTCTTCCATCCGTAAAGGGGTGCTCCTTGGGGACTGGAGGAACATGGGGAGACCCCCAGGAGATGGCTTTTCTCCGAGCCGCGGCTGGCTCCTTTCGGGCCTATTCGTGGGCCGCGCATGCGCACTCAGGCTCCCAAGCACACGCCTCCCTCGGCTCACCTGACCCACCCTTGAGCTGTCAGACCATTTGCACAGGGTCCCTAGGCACCTGTCTGGAAACGGAAGCCCACCCCGCCACCCAGAGGACCGCGCGATTTCCCATGGGCCACACTTCCCAGCAGCTCTCCCAGCTCCTCAGACACAGTGTGCGCAGGAAAGACTTGGGGAACGGGGGCCTGGGCGGGGGATTTTCCAGGGGGCTGTCTGATGACCAGGCGTCCTCTCTCGCCCGGTGAGTGTCCAAGCCGTCCCTTGACCCCCGCAGGAGACCTGATTCCTGCCATAAGCGGCCCTCTAGCCACATGGGGCAGGGACACCTGGGCCCGGTGTGCCAGCAACTGGCCTACATGGAGGCAAACAAACAGACACCTCAGGCCGGACCCCACCACTGCGAAGATCCCCCTTTTCTTCCATCCGTAAAGGGGTCACGCTTCAGGAGTGGAAGAACACGGGGAGGCCCCCAGGAGATGGCTTTTCTCCGAGCCGCGGCTGGCTCCTTTCTGGCCTATATGTGGGCCGTGCATGCGCACTCAGGCTCCCTACCACAAGTCTCCCTCGGGTCACGGGACCCACACTAGAAGTGTCTCCTGACCCACCCTTGAGGGGTCACGCGACCCACCCCTGAGTGGTCTCGTGACCCACACCTGAGGGGTCACGTGACGCACCCCTGGGGGGTCACGTGACGCACCCCTGGGGGGTCACGTGACCCACCCCTGCCGGGTCACGTGACCCACCCCTGAGGGGTCTCGTGACCCACCCCTGACGGGTCACGTGACCCAACCCTGAGGGGTCACGTGACCCACCCCGAGGGGTCTCGTGACCCACCCTTGAGGGTCACGTGCCCCACCCTTGAGGGGTCTCGAGACCCACCCTTGCGGGGTCACGTGCCCCACCCTTGAGGGGTCTCGAGACCCACCCTTGGGAGGTCACCTGTCCCACCCTGGAGGGGTCAGGTGACCCGCCCTTGAGAGGTCACAGCAGTTTCAGAGGGTCCCTGTGCACCTGTCCGTGGAAACAGAAGCCCTCCCTGCCACTCAGAGCACCGCGCCATTTCCCCTAGGCCACACTGCCCAGCAGCACTCTCAGCCCCGCACAGACAGTGTGCTAAGGACAGACTTGGATACCGGGGGCCTGGGCGGGGGATTTTCCATGGAACTCTCTCAGGGCCCAGTGCCCTGTGTCGCCCAGAGTGCCCATGCCCTTCCTTGACCCCGCAGGACACTTGCATCCAGCAATAAGCAGCCCTCTGCCTCCACGGGGCTCAAACACCTGGGCCCGGTGTGGGGGCACCTGGCGTACGTGGAGGCAAACCCGCGGACCCCTCTGGCCCGAACCCACCACTGCGAAGATCCCCCTTTTCTTCCATCCGTAAAGGGGTCCTCCTTGGGGAGTGGAGGAACATGGGGAGGCCCCCAGGAGATGGCTTTTCTCCGAGCCGAGTCTGCCTGGTTTCGGGCCAACACCTGGGCCGCGCATGCGCACTCAGGCTCCCAAGCACACGCCTCCCTCGGCTCACCAGACCCACCCTTTAGAGGTCACAGCAGTTCCACACGGTCCCTGGGCACCTGTCCGTGGACACAGGAGCCCTCCCTGCCACCTAGAGGACAACGCGATTTCCGCTGGGGAACACTGCCCAGAAGCACTCCCAGCCTGGCACAGACACTGTGCGCAGGATAGACTTGTGGACCAGGGGCCTGGGCGGGGAATTTTCCAGGGAATTCTCTAAAGGCCAGGTGCCCTCTGTCGCCCTGGGAGTGCCCACGCCGTCCCTTAACCCTGCAGGACACTATCATCCAGCAATAAGCAGCCCTCTGCCTCCACGGGGCTTGAACACCTGGGCCCGTTGTGCGAGCACCTGGCGTACGTGCAGGCAAACCCGCCGACCCCTCTGGCCCGAACCCACCACTGCGAAGATCCCCCATTTCTTCCATCCGTAAAGGGGTGCTCCTTGGGGACTGGAGGAACATGGGGAGACCCCCAGGAGATGGCTTTTCTCCGAGCCGCGGCTGGCTCCTTTCGGGCCTATTCGTGGGCCGCGCATGCGCACTCAGGCTCCCAAGCACACGCCTCCCTCGGCTCACCTGACCCACCCTTGAGCTGTCAGACCATTTGCACAGGGTCCCTAGGCACCTGTCTGGAAACGGAAGCCCACCCCGCCACCCAGAGGACCGCGCGATTTCCCATGGGCCACACTTCCCAGCAGCTCTCCCAGCTCCTCAGACACAGTGTGCGCAGGAAAGACTTGGGGAACGGGGGCCTGGGCGGGGGATTTTCCAGGGGGCTGTCTGATGACCAGGCGTCCTCTCTCGCCCGGTGAGTGTCCAAGCCGTCCCTTGACCCCCGCAGGAGACCTGATTCCTGCCATAAGCGGCCCTCTAGCCACATGGGGCAGGGACACCTGGGCCCGGTGTGCCAGCAACTGGCCTACATGGAGGCAAACAAACAGACACCTCAGGCCCGACCCCACCACTGCGAAGATCTTCCTTTTCTTCCATCCGTAAAGGGGTCACGCTTCAGGAGTGGAAGAACACGGGGAGGCCCCCAGGAGATGGCTTTTCTCCGAGCCGCGGCTGGCTCCTTTCTGGCCTATATGTGGGCCGTGCATGCGCACTCAGGCTCCCTACCACAAGTCTCCCTCGGGTCACGGGACCCACACTAGAGGTGTCTCCTGACCCACCCTTGAGGGGTCACGCGACCCACCCCTGAGTGGTCTCGTGACCCACACCTGAGGGGTCACGTGACCCACCCCTGAGGAGTCTCGTGACCCACACCTGAGGGGTCACGTGACGCACCCCTGGGGGGTCACGTGACGCACCCCTGAGGGGTCACGTGACCCACCCCTGAGGGGTCACGTGACCCACCCCTGAGGGGTCTCGTGACCCACCCCTGAGGGGTCATGTGACCCACCCCTGAGGGGTCACGTGACGCACCTCTGGGGGGTCACGTGACACACCCCTGAGGGGTCACGTGACCCACCCCTGACGGGTCACGTGACCCACCCCTGAGGGGTCTCGAGACCCACCCCTGACGGGTCACGTGACCCAACCCTGAGGGGTCACGTGACCCAACCCTGAGGGGTCTCGTGACCCACCCTTGAGGGTCACGTGCCCCACCCTTGAGGGGTCTCGAGACCCACCCTTGTGGGGTCACGTGCCCCACCCTTGAGGGGTCTCGAGACCCACCCTTGGGAGGTCACCTGTCCCACCCTGGAGGGGTCAGGTGACCCGCCCTTGAGAGGTCACAGCAGTTTCAGAGGGTCCCTGCGCACCTGTCCGTGGAAACAGAAGCCCTCCCTGCCACTCAGAGCACCGCGCCATTTCCCCTAGGCCACACTGCCCAGCAGCACTCTCAGCCCCGCACAGACAGTGTGCTAAGGACAGACTTGGATACCGGGGGCCTGGGCGGGGGATTTTCCATGGAACTCTCTCAGGGCCCGGTGCCCTGTGTCGCCCGGGAGTGCCCATGCCCTTCCTTGACCCCGCAGGACACTTGCATCCAGCAATAAGCAGCCCTCTGCCTCCACGGGGCTCAAACACCTGGGCCCGGTGTGCGGGCACCTGGCGTACGTGGAGGCAAACCCGCGGACCCCTCTGGCCCGAACCCACCACTGCGAAGATCCCCCTTTTCTTCCATCCGTAAAGGGGTCCTCCTTGGGGAGTGGAGGAACATGGGGAGGCCCCCAGGAGATGGCTTTTCTCCCAGCCGAGTCTGCCTGGTTTCGGGCCAACACCTGGGCCGCGCATGCGCACTCAGGCTCCCAAGCACACGCCTCCCTCGGCTCACCAGACCCACCCTTTAGAGGTCACAGCAGTTCCACAAGGTCCCTGGGCACCTGTCCGTGGACACAGGAGCCCTCCCTGCCACCTAGAGGACAACGCGATTTCCCCTGGGGAACACTGCCCAGAAGCACTCCCAGCCTGGCACAGACACTGTGCGCAGGATAGACTTGTGGACCAGGGGCCTGGGCGGGGAATTTTCCAGGGAATTCTCTAAAGGCCAGGTGCCCTCTGTCGCCCTGGGAGTGCCCACGCCGTCCCTTAACCCTGCAGGACACTATAATCCAGCAATAAGCAGCCCTCTGCCTCCACGGGGCTCAAACACCTGGGCCCGTTGTGCGAGCACCTGGCGTACGTGCAGGCAAACCCGCCGACCCCTCTGGCCCGAACCCACCACTGCGAAGATCCCCCATTTCTTCCATCCGTAAAGGGGTGCTCCTTGGGGACTGGAGAAACATGGGGAGACCCCCAGGAGATGGCTTTTCTCCGAGCCGCGGCTGGCTCCTTTCGGGCCTATTCGTGGGCCGCGCATGCGCACTCAGGCTCCCAAGCACACGCCTCCCTCGGCTCACCTGACCCACGCTTGAGCTGTCAGACCTTTTGCACAGGGTCCCTAGACACCTGTCTGGAAACGGAAGCCCACCCCGCCACCCAGAGGACCGCGCGATTTCCCATGGGCCACACTTCCCAGCAGCTCTCCCAGCTCCTCAGACACAGTGTGCGCATGAAAGACTTGGGGAACGGGGGCCTGGGCGGGGGATTTTCCAGGGGGCTGTCTGATGACCAGGCGTCCTCTCTCGCCCGGTGAGTGTCCAAGCCGTCCCTTGACCCCCGCAGGAGACCTGATTCCTGCCATAAGCGGCCCTCTAGCCACATGGGGCAGGGACACCTGGGCCCGGTGTGCCAGCAACTGGCCTACATGGAGGCAAACAAACAGACACCTCAGGCCCGACCCCACCACTGCGAAGATCCCCCTTTTCTTCCATCCGTAAAGGGGTCACGCTTCAGGAGTGGAAGAACACGGGGAGGCCCCCAGGAGATGGCTTTTCTCCGAGCCGCGGCTGGCTCCTTTCTGGCCTATATGTGGGCCGTGCATGCGCACTCAGGCTCCCTACCACAAGCCTCCCTCGGGTCACGGGACCCACACTAGAGGTGTCTCCTGACCCACCCTTGAGGGGTCACGCGACCCACCCCTGAGTGGTCTGGTGACCCACACCTGAGTGGTCACGTGACCCAACCCTGAGGAGTCTCCAGACCCACCCCTGAGGGGTCACGTGACGCACCCCTGAGGGGTCACATGACCCACCCCTGAGGGGTCTCGTGACCTACCCCTGAGGGGTCACGTGACCCACCCCTGAGGGGTCTCGTGACCCACCCCTGAGGGGTCATGTGACCCACCCCTGAGGGGTCACGTGACGCACCTCTGGGGGGTCACGTGACACACCCCTGAGGGGTCACGTGACCCACCCCTGACGGGTCACGTGACCCACCCCTGAGGGGTCTCGTGACCCACCCCTGACGGGTCACGTGACCCAACCCTGAGGGGTCACGTGACCCAACCCTGAGGGGTCTCGTGACCCACCCTTGAGGGTCACGTGCCCCACCCTTGAGGGGTCTCGAGACCCACCCTTGTGGGGTCACGTGCCCCACCCTTGAGGGGTCTCGAGACCCACCCTTGGGAGGTCACCTGTCCCACCCTGGAGGGGTCAGGTGACCCGCCCTTGAGAGGTCACAGCAGTTTCAGAGGGTCCCTGCGCACCTGTCCGTGGAAACAGAAGCCCTCCCTGCCACTCAGAGCACCGCGCCATTTCCCCTAGGCCACACTGCCCAGCAGCACTCTCAGCCCCGCACAGACAGTGTGCTAAGGACAGACTTGGATACCGGGGGCCTGGGCGGGGGATTTTCCATGGAACTCTCTCAGGGCCCGGTGCCCTGTGTCGCCCGGGAGTGCCCATGCCCTTCCTTGACCCCGCAGGACACTTGCATCCAGCAATAAGCAGCCCTCTGCCTCCACGGGGCTCAAACACCTGGGCCCGGTGTGCGGGCACCTGGCGTACGTGGAGGCAAACCCGCGGACCCCTCTGGCCCGAACCCACCACTGCGAAGATCCCCCTTTTCTTCCATCCGTAAAGGGGTCCTCCTTGGGGAGTGGAGGAACATGGGGAGGCCCCCAGGAGATGGCTTTTCTCCCAGCCGAGTCTGCCTGGTTTCGGGCCAACACCTGGGCCGCGCATGCGCACTCAGGCTCCCAAGCACACGCCTCCCTCGGCTCACCAGACCCACCCTTTAGAGGTCACAGCAGTTCCACAAGGTCCCTGGGCACCTGTCCGTGGACACAGGAGCCCTCCCTGCCACCTAGAGGACAACGCGATTTCCCCTGGGGAACACTGCCCAGAAGCACTCCCAGCCGGGCACAGACACTGTGCGCAGGATAGACTTGTGGACCAGGGGCCTGGGCGGGGAATTTTCCAGGGAATTCTCTAAAGGCCAGGTGCCCTCTGTCGCCCTGGGAGTGCCCACGCCGTGCCTTAACCCTGCAGGACACTATAATCCAGCAATAAACAGCCCTCTGCCTCCACGGGGCTCAAACACCTGGGCCCGTTGTGCGAGCACCTGGCGTACGTGCAGGCAAACCCGCCGACCCCTCTGGCCCGAACCCACCACTGCGAAGATCCCCCATTTCTTCCATCCGTAAAGGGGTGCTCCTTGGGGACTGGAGAAACATGGGGAGACCCCCAGGAGATGGCTTTTCTCCGAGCCGCGGCTGGCTCCTTTCGGGCCTATTCGTGGGCCGCGCATGCGCACTCAGGCTCCCAAGCACACGCCTCCCTCGGCTCACCTGACCCACGCTTGAGCTGTCAGACCTTTTGCACAGGGTCCCTAGACACCTGTCTGGAAACGGAAGCCCACCCCGCCACCCAGAGGACCGCGCGATTTCCCATGGGCCACACTTCCCAGCAGCTCTCCCAGCTCCTCAGACACAGTGTGCGCATGAAAGACTTGGGGAACGGGGGCCTGGGCGGGGGATTTTCCAGGGGGCTGTCTGATGACCAGGCGTCCTCTCTCGCCCGGTGAGTGTCCAAGCCGTCCCTTGACCCCCGCAGGAGACCTGATTCCTGCCATAAGCGGCCCTCTAGCCACATGGGGCAGGGACACCTGGGCCCGGTGTGCCAGCAACTGGCCTACATGGAGGCAAACAAACAGACACCTCAGGCCCGACCCCACCACTGCGAAGATCCCCCTTTTCTTCCATCCGTAAAGGGGTCACGCTTCAGGAGTGGAAGAACACGGGGAGGCCCCCAGGAGATGGCTTTTCTCCGAGCCGCGGCTGGCTCCTTTCTGGCCTATATGTGGGCCGTGCATGCGCACTCAGGCTCCCTACCACAAGCCTCCCTCGGGTCACGGGACCCACACTAGAGGTGTCTCCTGACCCACCCTTGAGGGGTCACGCGACCCACCCCTGAGTGGTCTGGTGACCCACACCTGAGTGGTCACGTGACCCAACCCTGAGGAGTCTCCAGACCCACCCCTGAGGGGTCACGTGACGCACCCCTGAGGGGTCACATGACCCACCCCTGAGGGGTCTCGTGACCTACCCCTGAGGGGTCATGTGACCCACCCCTGAGGGGTCACGTGACGCACCCATGGGGGGTCACGTGACGCACCCCTGAGGTGTCATGTGACCCACCCCTGAGGGGTCACGTGACCCACCCCTGAGGGGTCGCGTGACCCACCCCTGACGGGTCACGTGACCCACCCCTGAGGGGTCACGTGACCCACCCCTGAGGGGTCTCGTGACCCACCCTGGAGGGTCACGTGCCCCACCCTTGAGGGGTCTCGAGACCCACCCTTGCGGGGTCACGTGCCCCACCCTTGAGGGGTCTCGAGACCCACCCTTGGGAGGTCACCTGTCCCACCCTGGAGGGGTCAGGTGACCCGCCCTTGAGAGGTCACAGCAGTTTCAGAGGGTCCCTGCGCACCTGTCCGTGGAAACAGAAGCCCTCCCTGCCACTCAGAGCACCGCGCCATTTCCCCTAGGCCACACTGCCCAGCAGCACTCTCAGCCCCGCACAGACAGTGTGCTAAGGACAGACTTGGATACCGGGGGCCTGGGCGGGGGATTTTCCATGGAACTCTCTCAGGGCCCCGTGCCCTGTGTCGCCCGGGAGTGCCCATGCCCTTCCTTGACCCCGCAGGACACTTGCATCCAGCAATAAGCAGCCCTCTGCCTCCACGGGGCTCAAACACCTGGGCCCGGTGTGCGGGCACCTGGCGTACGTGGAGGCAAACCCGCGGACCCCTCTGGCCCGAACCCACCACTGCGAAGATCCCCCTTTTCTTCCATCCGTAAAGGGGTCCTCCTTGGGGAGTGGAGGAACATGGGGAGGCCCCCAGGAGATGGCTTTTCTCCGAGCCGAGTCTGCCTGGTTTCGGGCCAACACCTGGGCCGCGCATGCGCACTCAGGCTCCCAAGCACACGCCTCCCTCGGCTCACCAGACCCACCCTTTAGAGGTCACAGCAGTTCCACACGGTCCCTGGGCACCTGTCCGTGGACACAGGAGCCCTCCCTGCCACCTAGAGGACCACGCGATTTCCCCTGGGGAACACTGCCCAGAAGCACTCCCAGCCTGGCACAGACACTGTGCGCAGGATAGACTTGTGGACCAGGGGCCTGGGCGGGGAATTTTCCAGGGAATTCTCTAAAGGCCAGGTGCCCTCTGTCGCCCTGGGAGTGCCCACGCCGTCCCTTAACCCTGCAGGACACTATCATCCAGCAATAAGCAGCCCTCTGCCTCCACGGGGCTCAAACACCTGGGCCCGTTGTGCGAGCACCTGGCGTACGTGCAGGCAAACCCGCCGACCCCTCTGGCCCGAACCCACCACTGCGAAGATCCCCCATTTCTTCCATCCGTAAAGGGGTGCTCCTTGGGGACTGGAGGAACATGGGGAGAGCCCCAGGAGATGGCTTTTCTCCGAGCCGCGGCTGGCTCCTTTCGGGCCTATTCGTGGGCCGCGCATGCGCACTCAGGCTCCCAAGCACACGCCTCCCTCGGCTCACCTGACCCACGCTTGAGCTGTCAGACCTTTTGCACAGGGTCCCTAGACACCTGTCTGGAAACGGAAGCCCACCCCGCCACCCAGAGGACCGCGCGATTTCCCATGGGCCACACTTCCCAGCAGCTCTCCCAGCTCCTCAGACACAGTGTGCGCATGAAAGACTTGGGGAACGGGGGCCTGGGCGGGGGATTTTCCAGGGGGCTGTCTGATGACCAGGCGTCCTCTCTCGCCCGGTGAGTGTCCAAGCCGTCCCTTGATCCCCGCAGGAGACCTGATTCCTGCCATAAGCGGCCCTCTAGCCACATGGGGCAGGGACACCTGGGCCCGGTGTGCCAGCAACTGGCCTACATGGAGGCAAACAAACAGACACCTCAGGCCCGACCCCACCACTGCGAAGATCCCCCTTTTCTTCCATCCGTAAAGGGGTCACGCTTCAGGAGTGGAAGAACACGGGGAGGCCCCCAGGAGATGGCTTTTCTCCGAGCCGCGGCTGGCTCCTTTCTGGCCTATATGTGGGCCGTGCATGCGCACTCAGGCTCCGTACCACAAGTCTCCCTCGGGTCACGGGACCCACACTAGAGGTGTCTCCTGACCCACCCTTGAGGGGTCACGCGACCCACCCCTGAGTGGTCTGGTGACCCACACCTGAGGGGTCACGTGACCCACCCCTGAGGGGTCTCGTGACCCACCCCTGAGGGGTCACGTGACCCAACCCTGAGGGGTCACGTGACCCACCCCTGAGGGGTCTCGTGACCCACCCTTGAGGGTCACGTGCCCCACCCTTGAGGGGTCTCGAGACCCACCCTTGCGGGGTCACGTTCCCCACCCTTGAGGGGTCTCGAGACCCACCCTTGGGAGGTCACCTGTCCCACCCTGGAGGGGTCAGGTGACCCGCCCTTTAGAGGTCACAGCAGTTTCAGAGGGTCCCTGCGCACCTGTCCGTGGAAACAGAAGTCCTCCCTGCCACTCAGAGCACCGCGCCATTTCCCCTAGCCACACTGCCCAGCAGCACTCTCAGCCCCGCACAGACAGTGTGCTAAGGACAGACTTGGATACCGGGGGCCTGGGCGGGGGATTTTCCATGGAACTCTCTCAGGGCCCGGTGCCCTGTGTCGCCCGGTAGTGCCCATGCCCTTCCTTGACCCCGCAGGACACTTGCATCCAGCAATAAGCAGCCCTCTGCCTCCACGGGGCTCAAACACCTGGGCCCGGTGTGGGGGCACCTGGCGTACGTGGAGGCAAACCCGCGGACCCCTCTGGCCCGAACCCACCACTGCGAAGATCCCCCTTTTCTTCCATCCGTAAAGGGGTCCTCCTTGGGGAGTGGAGGAACATGGGGAGGCCCCCAGGAGATGGCTTTTCTCCGAGCCGAGTCTGCCTGGTTTCGGGCCAACACCTGGGCCGCGCATGCGCACTCAGGCTCCCAAGCACACGCCTCCCTCGGCTCACCAGACCCACCCTTTAGAGGTCACAGCAGTTCCACACGGTCCCTGGGCACCTGTCCGTGGACACAGGAGCCCTCCCTGCCACCTAGAGGACCACGCGATTTCCGCTGGGGAACACTGCCCAGAAGCACTCCCAGCCTGGCACAGACACTGTGCGCAGGATAGACTTGTGGACCAGGGGCCTGGGCGGGGAATTTTCCAGGGAATTCTCTAAAGGCCAGGTGCCCTCTGTCGCCCTGGGAGTGCCCACGCCGTCCCTTAACCCTGCAGGACACTATCATCCAGCAATAAGCAGCCCTCTGCCTCCACGGGGCTCAAACACCTGGGCCCGTTGTGCGAGCACCTGGCGTACGTGCAGGCAAACCCGCCGACCCCTCTGGCCCGAACCCACCACTGCGAAGATCCCCCATTTCTTCCATCCGTAAAGGGGTGCTCCTTGGGGACTGGAGGAACATGGGGAGACCCCCAGGAGATGGCTTTTCTCCGAGCCGCGGCTGGCTCCTTTCGGGCCTATTCGTGGGCCGCGCATGGGCACTCAGGCTCCCAAGCACACGCCTCCCTCGGCTCACCTGACCCACGCTTGAGCTGTCAGACCTTTTGCACAGGGTCCCTAGGCACCTGTCTGGAAACGGAAGCCCACCCCGCCACCCAGAGGACCGCGCGATTTCCCATGGGCCACACTTCCCAGCAGCTCTCCCAGCTCCTCAGACACAGTGTGCGCAGGAAAGACTTTGGGAACGGGGGCCTGGGCGGGGGATTTTCCAGGGGGCTGTCTGATGACCAGGCGTCCTCTCTCGCCCGGTGAGTGTCCAAGCCGTCCCTTGACCCCCGCAGGAGACCTGATTCCTGCCATAAGCGGCCCTCTAGCCACATGGGGCAGGGACACCTGGGCCCGGTGTGCCAGCAACTGGCCTACATGGAGGCAAACAAAAAGACACCTCAGGCCCGACCCCACCACTGCGAAGATCCCCCTTTTCTTCCATCCGTAAAGGGGTCACGCTTCAGGAGTGGAAGAACACGGGGAGGCCCCCAGGAGATGGCTTTTCTCCGAGCCGCGGCTGGCTCCTTTCTGGCCTATATGTGGGCCGTGCATGCGCACTCAGGCTCCCTACCACAAGCCTCCCTCGGGTCACGGGACCCACACTAGAGGTGTCTCCTGACCCACCCTTGAGGGGTCACGCGACCCACCCCTGAGTGGTCTGGTGACCCACACCTGAGGGGTCACGTGACCCACCCCTGAGGAGTCTCCTGACCCACACCTGAGGGGTCACGTGACGCACCCCTGAGGGGTCACGTGACCCACCCCTGAGGGGTCACGTGACGCACCCCTGAGGGGTCACATGACCCACCCCTGAGGGGTCTCGTGACCCACCCCTGAGGGGTCATGTGACCCACCCCTGAGGGGTCACGTGACGCACCCCTGGGGGGTCACGTGACGCACCCCTGAGGTGTCATGTGACCCACCCCTGAGGGGTCACGTGACCCACCCCTGAGGGGTCTCGTGACCCACCCCTGACGGGTCACGTGACCCAACCCTGAGGGGTCACGTGACCCACCCCTGAGGGGTCTCGTGACCCACCCTGGAGGGTCACGTGCCCCACCCTTGAGGGGTCTCGAGACCCACCCTTGCGGGGTCACGTGCCCCACCCTTAGGGGTCTCGAGACCCACCCTTGGGAGGTCACCTGTCCCACCCTGGAGGGGTCAGGTGACCCGCCCTTGAGAGGTCACAGCAGTTTCAGAGGGTCCCTGCGCACCTGTCCGTGGAAACAGAAGCCCTCCCTGCCACTCAGAGCACCGCGCCATTTCCCCTAGGCCACACTGCCCAGCAGCACTCTCAGCCCCGCACAGACAGTGTGCTAAGGACAGACTTGGATACCGGGGGCCTGGGCGGGGGATTTTCCATGGAACTCTCTCAGGGCCCCGTGCCCTGTGTCGCCCGGTAGTGCCCATGCCCTTCCTTGACCCCGCAGGACACTTGCATCCAGCAATAAGCAGCCCTCTGCCTCCACGGGGCTCAAACACCTGGGCCCGGTGTGCGGGCACCTGGCGTACGTGGAGGCAAACCCGTGGACCCCTCTGGCCCGAACCCACCACTGCGAAGATCCCCCTTTTCTTCCATCCGTAAAGGGGTCCTCCTTGGGGAGTGGAGGAACATGGGGAGGCCCCCAGGAGATGGCTTTTCTCCGAGCCGAGTCTGCCTGGTTTCGGGCCAACACCTGGGCCGCGCATGCGCACTCAGGCTCCCAAGCACACGCCTCCCTCGGCTCACCAGACCCACCCTTTAGAGGTCACAGCAGTTCCACACGGTCCCTGGGCACCTGTCCGTGGACACAGGAGCCCTCCCTGCCACCTAGAGGACCACGCGATTTCCGCTGGGGAACACTGCCCAGAAGCACTCCCAGCCTGGCACAGACACTGTGCGCAGGATAGACTTGTGGACCAGGGGCCTGGGCGGGGAATTTTCCAGGGAATTCTCTAAAGGCCAGGTGCCCTCTGTCGCCCTGGGAGTGCCCACGCCGTCCCTTAACCCTGCAGGACACTATCATCCAGCAATAAGCAGCCCTCTGCCTCCACGGGGCTCAAACACCTGGGCCCGTTGTGCGAGCACCTGGCGTACGTGCAGGCAAACCCGCCGACCCCTCTGGCCCGAACCCACCACTGCGAAGATCCCCCATTTCTTCCATCCGTAAAGGGGTGCTCCTTGGGGACTGGAGGAACATGGGGAGACCCCCAGGAGATGGCTTTTCTCCGAGCCGCGGCTGGCTCCTTTCGGGCCTATTCGTGGGCCGCGCATGCGCACTCAGGCTCCCAAGCACACGCCTCCCTCGGCTCACCTGACCCACGCTTGAGCTGTCAGACCTTTTGCACAGGGTCCCTAGGCACCTGTCTGGAAACGGAAGCCCACCCCGCCACCCAGAGGACCGCGCGATTTCCCATGGGCCACACTTCCCAGCAGCTCTCCCAGCTCCTCAGACACAGTGTGCGCAGGAAAGACTTTGGGAACGGGGGCCTGGGCGGGGGATTTTCCAGGGGGCTGTCTGATGACCAGGCGTCCTCTCTCGCCCGGTGATTGTCCAAGCCGTCCCTTGACCCCCGCAGGAGACCAGATTCCTGCCATAAGCGGCCCTCTAGCCACATGGGGCAGGGACACCTGGGCCCGGTGTGCCAGCAACTGGCCTACATGGAGGCAAACAAACAGACACCTCAGGCCCGACCCCACCACTGCGAAGATCCCCCTTTTCTTCCATCCGTAAAGGGGTCACGCTTCAGGAGTGGAAGAACACGGGGAGGCCCCCAGGAGATGGCTTTTCTCCGAGCCGCGGCTGGCTCCTTTCTGGCCTATATGTGGGCCGTGCATGCGCACTCAGGCTCCCTACCACAAGCCTCCCTCGGGTCACGGGACCCACACTAGAGGTGTCTCCTGACCCACCATTGAGGGGTCACGCGACCCACCCCTGAGTGGTCTGGTGACCCACACCTGAGGGGTCACGTGACCCACCCCTGAGGAGTCTCCTGACCCACACCTGAGGGGTCACGTGACGCACCCCTGAGGGGTCACGTGACCCACCCCTGAGGGGTCTCGTGACCCACCCCTGAGGGGTCATGTGACCCACCCCTGAGGGGTCATGTGACCCACCCCTGAGGGGTCACGTGACGCACCCCTGGGGGGTCACGTGACGCACCCCTGAGGTGTCATGTGACCCACCCCTGAGGGGTCACGTGACCCACCCCTGAGGGGTCTCGTGACCCAACCCTGAGGGGTCACGTGACCCACCCCTGAGGGGTCTCGTGACCCACCCTGGAGGGTCACGTGCCCCACCCTTGAGGGGTCTCGAGACCCACCCTTGCGGGGTCACGTGCCCCACCCTTAGGGGTCTCGAGACCCACCCTTGGGAGGTCACCTGTCCCACCCTGGAGGGGTCAGGTGACCCGCCCTTGAGAGGTCACAGCAGTTTCAGAGGGTCCCTGCGCACCTGTCCGTGGAAACAGAAGCCCTCCCTGCCACTCAGAGCACCGCGCCATTTCCCCTAGGCCACACTGCCCAGCAGCACTCTCAGCCCCGCACAGACAGTGTGCTAAGGACAGACTTGGATACCGGGGTCCTGGGCGGGGGATTTTCCATGGAACTCTCTCAGGGCCCCGTGCCCTGTGTCGCCCGGGAGTGCCCATGCCCTTCCTTGACCCCGCAGGACACTTGCATCCAGCAATAAGCAGCCCTCTGCCTCCACGGGGCTCAAACACCTGGGCCCGGTGTGCGGGCACCTGGCGTACGTGGAGGCAAACCCGCGGACCCCTCTGGCCCGAACCCACCACTGCGAAGATCCCCCTTTTCTTCCATCCGTAAAGGGGTCCTCCTTGGGGAGTGGAGGAACATGGGGAGGCCCCCAGGAGATGGCTTTTCTCCGAGCCGAGTCTGCCTGGTTTCGGGCCAACACCTGGGCCGCGCATGCGCACTCAGGCTCCCAAGCACACGCCTCCATCGGCTCACCAGACCCACCCTTTAGAGGTCACAGCAGTTCCACACGGTCCCTGGGCACCTGTCCGTGGACACAGGAGCCCTCCCTGCCACCTAGAGGACCACGCGATTTCCGCTGGGGAACACTGCCCAGAAGCACCGCCAGCCTGGCACAGACACTGTGCGCAGGATAGACTTGTGGACCAGGGGCCTGGGCGGGGAATTTTCCAGGGAATTCTCTAAAGGCCAGGTGCCCTCTGTCGCCCTGGGAGTGCCCACGCCGTCCCTTAACCCTGCAGGACACTATCATCCAGCAATAAGCAGCCCTCTGCCTCCACGGGGCTCAAACACCTGGGCCCGTTGTGCGAGCACCTGGCGTACGTGCAGGCAAACCCGCCGACCCCTCTGGCCCGAACCCACCACTGCGAAGATCCCCCATTTCTTCCATCCGTAAAGGGGTGCTCCTTGGGGACTGGAGGAACATGGGGAGACCCCCAGGAGATGGCTTTTCTCCGAGCCGCGGCTGGCTCCTTTCGGGCCTATTCGTGGGCCGCGCATGCGCACTCAGGCTCCCAAGCACACGACTCCCTCGGCTCACCTTACCCACCCTTGAGCTGTCAGACCATTTGCACAGGGTCCCTAGGCACCTGTATGGAAACGGAAGCCCACCCCGCCACCCAGAGGACCGCGCGATTTCCCATGGGCCACACTTCCCAGCAGCTCTCCCAGCTCCTCAGACACAGTGTGCGCAGGAAAGACTTGGGGAACGGGGGCCTGGGCGGGGGATTTTCCAGGGGGCTGTCTGATGACCAGGCGTCCTCTCTCGCCCGGTGAGTGTCCAAGCCGTCCCTTGATCCCCGCAGGAGACCTGATTCCTGCCATAAGCGGCCCTCTAGCCACATGGGGCAGGGACACCTGGGCCCGGTGTGCCAGCAACTGGCCTACATGGAGGCAAACAAACAGACACCTCAGGCCCGACCCCACCACTGCGAAGATCCCCCTTTTCTTCCATCCGTAAAGGGGTCACGCTTCAGGAGTGGAAGAACACGGGGAGGCCCCCAGGAGATGGCTTTTCTCCGAGCCGCGGCTGGCTCCTTTCTGGCCTATATGTGGGCCGTGCATGCGCACTCAGGCTCCCTACCACAAGCTTCCCTCGGGTCACGGGACCCACACTAGAGGGGTCACGCGACCCACCCTTGAGGGGTCACGCGACCCACCCCTGAGTGGTCTCGTGACCCACCCCTGAGGGGTCACGTGACCCACCCCTGAGGGGTCACGTGACCCACCCCTGAGGGGTCTCGTGACCCACCCCTGAGGGGTCATGTGACCCACCCCTGAGGGGTCTCGAGACCCACCCCTGGGAGGTCACCTGTCCCACCCTGGAGGGGTCAGGTGACCCGCCCTTGAGAGGTCACAGCAGTTTCAGAGGGTCCCTGCGCACCTGTCCGTGGAAACAGAAGTCCTCCCTGCCACTCAGAGCACCGCGCCATTTCCCCTAGCCACACTGCCCAGCAGCACTCTCAGCCCCGCACAGACAGTGTGCTAAGGACAGACTTGGATACCGGGGGCCTGGGCGGGGGATTTTCCATGGAACTCTCTCAGGGCCCCGTGCCCTGTGTCGCCCGGGAGTGCCCATGCCCTTCCTTGACCCCGCAGGACACTTGCATCCAGCAATAAGCAGCCCTCTGCCTCCACGGGGCTCAAACACCTGGGCCCGGTGTGCGGGCACCTGGCTTACGTGGAGGCAAACCCGCGGACCCCTCTGGCCCGAACCCACCACTGCGAAGATCCCCCTTTTCTTCCATCCGTAAAGGGGTCCTCCTTGGGGAGTGGAGGAACATGGGGAGGCCCCCAGGAGATGGCTTTTCTCCGAGCCGAGTCTGCCTGGTTTCGGGCCAACACCTGGGCCGCGCATGCGCACTCAGGCTCCCAAGCACACGCCTCCCTCGGCTCACCAGACCCACCCTTTAGAGGTCACAGCAGTTCCACACGGTCCCTGGGCACCTGTCCGTGGACACAGGAGCCCTCCCTGCCACCTAGAGGACCACGCGATTTCCGCTGGGGAACACTGCCCAGAAGCACCGCCAGCCTGGCACAGACACTGTGCGCAGGATAGACTTGTGGACCAGGGGCCTGGGCGGGGAATTTTCCAGGGAATTCTCTAAAGGCCAGGTGCCCTCTGTCGCCCTGGGAGTGCCCACGCCGTCCCTTAACCCTGCAGGACACTATCATCCAGCAATAAGCAGCCCTCTGCCTCCACGGGGCTCAAACACCTGGGCCCGTTGGGCGAGCACCAGGCGTACGTGCAGGCAAACACGCCGACCCCTCTGGCCCGAACCCACCACTGCGAAGATCCCCCATTTCTTCCATCCGTAAAGGGGTGCTCCTTGGGGACTGGAGGAACATGGGGAGACCCCCAGGAGATGGCTTTTCTCCGAGCCGCGGCTGGCTCCTTTCGGGCCTATTCGTGGGCCGCGCATGCGCACTCAGGCTCCCAAGCACACGACTCCCTCGGCTCACCTTACCCACCCTTGAGCTGTCAGACCATTTGCACAGGGTCCCTAGGCACCTGTATGGAAACGGAAGCCCACCCCGCCACCCAGAGGACCGCGCGATTTCCCATGGGCCACACTTCCCAGCAGCTCTCCCAGCTCCTCAGACACAGTGTGCGCAGGAAAGACTTGGGGAACGGGGGCCTGGGCGGGGGATTTTCCAGGGGGCTGTCTGATGACCAGGCGTCCTCTCTCGCCCGGTGAGTGTCCAAGCCGTCCCTTGATCCCCGCAGGAGACCTGATTCCTGCCATAAGCGGCCCTCTAGCCACATGGGGCAGGGACACCTGGGCCCGGTGTGCCAGCAACTGGCCTACATGGAGGCAAACAAACAGACACCTCAGGCCCGACCCCACCACTGCGAAGATCCCCCTTTTCTTCCATCCGTAAAGGGGTCACGCTTCAGGAGTGGAAGAACACGGGGAGGCCCCCAGGAGATGGCTTTTCTCCGAGCCGCGGCTGGCTCCTTTCTGGCCTATATGTGGGCCGTGCATGCGCACTCAGGCTCCCTACCACAAGCTTCCCTCGGGTCACGGGACCCACACTAGAGGGGTCACGCGACCCACCCTTGAGGGGTCACGCGACCCACCCCTGAGTGGTCTCGTGACCCACCCCTGAGGGGTCACGTGACCCACCCCTGAGGGGTCACGTGACCCACCCCTGAGGGGTCTCGTGACCCACCCCTGAGGGGTCATGTGACCCACCCCTGAGGGGTCACGTGACGCACCCATGGGGGGTCACGTGACGCACGCCTGAGGGGTCACGTGACTCACCCCTGATGGGTCACATAACCCGCCCCTGAGGGGTCACGTGACCCACCCCTGAGGGGTCTGGTGACCCACCCTTGAGGGTCACGTGCCCCACCCTTGAGGGGTCTCGAGACCCACCCTTGCGGGGTCACGTGCCCCACCCTTGAGGGGTCTCGAGACCCACCCCTGGGAGGTCACCTGTCCCACCCTGGAGGGGTCAGGTGACCCGCCCTTGAGAGGTCACAGCAGTTTCAGAGGGTCCCTGCGCACCTGTCCGTGGAAACAGAAGTCCTCCCTGCCACTCAGAGCACCGCGCCATTTCCCCTAGCCACACTGCCCAGCAGCACTCTCAGCCCCGCACAGACAGTGTGCTAAGGACAGACTTGGATACCGGGGGCCTGGGCGGGGGATTTTCCATGGAACTCTCTCAGGGCCCCGTGCCCTGTGTCGCCCGGGAGTGCCCATGCCCTTCCTTGACCCCGCAGGACACTTGCATCCAGCAATAAGCAGCCCTCTGCCTCCACGGGGCTCAAACACCTGGGCCCGGTGTGCGGGCACCTGGCGTATGTGGAGGCAAACCCGCGGACCCCTCTGGCCCGAACCCACCACTGCGAAGATCCCCCTTTTCTTCCATCCGTAAAGGGGTCCTCCTTGGGGAGTGGAGGAACATGGGGAGGCCCCCAGGAGATGGCTTTTCTCCGAGCCGAGTCTGCCTGGTTTCGGGCCAACACCTGGGCCGCGCATGCGCACTCAGGCTCCCAAGCACACGCCTCCCTCGGCTCACCAGACCCACCCTTTAGAGGTCACAGCAGTTCCACACGGTCCCTGGGCACCTGTCCGTGGACACAGGAGCCCTCCCTGCCACCTAGAGGACCACGCGATTTCCGCTGGGGAACACTGCCCAGAAGCACCGCCAGCCTGGCACAGACACTGTGCGCAGGATAGACTTGTGGACCAGGGGCCTGGGCGGGGAATTTTCCAGGGAATTCTCTAAAGGCCAGGTGCCCTCTGTCGCCCTGGGAGTGCCCACGCCGTCCCTTAACCCTGCAGGACACTATCATCCAGCAATAAGCAGCCCTCTGCCTCCACGGGGCTCAAACACCTGGGCCCGTTGGGCGAGCACCAGGCGTACGTGCAGGCAAACCCGCCGACCCCTCTGGCCCGAACCCACCACTGCGAAGATCCCCCATTTCTTCCATCCGTAAAGGGGTGCTCCTTGGGGACTGGAGGAACATGGGGAGACCCCCAGGAGATGGCATTTCTCCGAGCCGCGGCTGGCTCCTTTCGGGCCTATTCGTGGGCCGCGCATGCGCACTCAGGCTCCCAAGCACACGACTCCCTCGGCTCACCTTACCCACCCTTGAGCTGTCAGACCATTTGCACAGGGTCCCTAGGCACCTGTATGGAAACGGAAGCCCACCCCGCCACCCAGAGGACCGCGCGATTTCCCATGGGCCACACTTCCCAGCAGCTCTCCCAGCTCCTCAGACACAGTGTGCGCAGGAAAGACTAGGGGAACGGGGGCCTGGGCGGGGGATTTTCCAGGGGGCTGTCTGATGACCAGGCGTCCTCTCTCGCCCGGTGAGTGTCCAAGCCGTCCCTTGATCCCCGCAGGAGACCTGATTCCTGCCATAAGCGGCCCTCTAGCCACATGGGGCAGGGACACCTGGGCCCGGTGTGCCAGCAACTGGCCTACATGGAGGCAAACAAACAGACACCTCAGGCCCGACCCCACCACTGCGAAGATCCCCCTTTTCTTCCATGCGTAAAGGGGTCACGCTTCAGGAGTGGAAGAACACGGGGAGGCCCCCAGGAGATGGCTTTTCTCCGAGCCGCGGCTGGCTCCTTTCTGGCCTATATGTGGGCCGTGCATGCGCACTCAGGCTCCCTACCACAAGCTTCCCTCGGGTCACGGGACCCACACTAGAGGGGTCACGCGACCCACCCTTGAGGGGTCACGCGACCCACCCCTGAGTGGTCTCGTGACCCACCCCTGAGGGGTCACGTGACCCACCCCTTAGGGGTCACGTGACCCACCCCTCAGGGGTCTCGTGACCCACCCCTGAGGGGTCATGTGACCCACCCCTGAGGGGTCACGTGACGCACCCATGGGGGGTCACGTGACGCACACCTGAGGGGTCACGTGACTCACCCCTGATGGGTCACATAACCCGCCCCTGAGGGGTCACGTGACCCACCCCTGAGGGGTCTCGTGACCCACCCTTGAGGGTCACGTGCCCCACCCTTGAGGGGTCTCGAGACCCACCCTTGCGGGGTCACGTGCCCCACCCTTGAGGGGTCTCGAGACCCACCCCTGGGAGGTCACCTGTCCCACCCTGGAGGGGTCAGGTGACCCGCCCTTGAGAGGTCACAGCAGTTTCAGAGGGTCCCTGCGCACCTGTCCGTGGAAACAGAAGTCCTCCCTGCCACTCAGAGCACCGCGCCATTTCCCCTAGCCACACTGCCCAGCAGCACTCTCAGCCCCGCACAGACAGTGTGCTAAGGACAGACTTGGATACCGGGGGCCTGGGCGGGGGATTTTCCATGGAACTCTCTCAGGGCCCGGTGCCCTGTGTCGCCGGGTAGTGCCCATGCCCTTCCTTGACCCCGCAGGACACTTGCATCCAGCAATAAGCAGCCCTCTGCCTCCACGGGGCTCAAACACCTGGGCCCGGTGTGGGGGCACCTGGCGTACGTGGAGGCAAACCCGCGGACCCCTCTGGCCCGAACCCACCACTGCGAAGATCCCCCTTTTCTTCCATCCGTAAAGGGGTCCTCCTTGGGGAGTGGAGGAACATGGGGAGGCCCCCAGGAGATGGCTTTTCTCCGAGCCGAGTCTGCCTGGTTTCGGGCCAACACCTGGGCCGCGCATGCGCACTCAGGCTCCCAAGCACACGCCTCCCTCGGCTCACCAGACCCACCCTTTAGAGGTCACAGCAGTTCCACACGGTCCCTGGGCAACTGTCCGTGGACACAGGAGCCCTCCCTGCCACCTAGAGGACCACGCGATTTCCGCTGGGGAACACTGCCCAGAAGCACTCCCAGCCTGGCACAGACACTGTGCGCAGGATAGACTTGTGGACCAGGGGCCTGGGCGGGGAATTTTCCAGGGAATTCTCTAAAGGCCAGGTGCCCTCTGTCGCCCTGGGAGTGCCCACGCCGTCCCTTAACCCTGCAGGACACTATCATCCAGCAATAAGCAGCCCTCTGCCTCCACGGGGCTCAAACACCTGGGCCCGTTGTGCGAGCACCTGGCGTACGTGCAGGCAAACCCGCCGACCCCTCTGGCCCGAACCCACCACTGCGAAGATCCCCCATTTCTTCCATCCGTAAAGGGGTGCTCCTTGGGGACTGGAGGAACATGGGGAGACCCCCAGGAGATGGCTTTTCTCCGAGCCGCGGCTGGCTCCTTTCGGGCCTATTCGTGGGCCGCGCATGCGCACTCAGGCTCCCAAGCACACGCCTCCCTCGGCTCACCTGACCCACCCTTGAGCTGTCAGACCATTTGCACAGGGTCCCTAGGCACCTGTCTGGAAACGGAAGCCCACCCCGCCACCCAGAGGACCGCGCGATTTCCCATGGGCCACACTTCCCAGCAGCTCTCCCAGCTCCTCAGACACAGTGTGCGCAGGAAAGACTTGGGGAACGGGGGCCTGGGCGGGGGATTTTCCAGGGGGCTGTCTGATGACCAGGCGTCCTCTCTCGCCCGGTGAGTGTCCAAGCCGTCCCTTGACCCCCGCAGGAGACCTGATTCCTGCCATAAGCGGCCCTCTAGCCACATGGGGCAGGGACACCTGGGCCCGGTGTGCCAGCAACTGGCCTACATGGAGGCAAACAAACAGACACCTCAGGCCCGACCCCACCACTGCGAAGATCCCCCTTTTCTTCCATCCGTAAAGGGGTCACGCTTCAGGAGTGGAAGAACACGGGGAGGCCCCCAGGAGATGGCTTTTCTCCGAGCCGCGGCTGGCTCCTTTCTGGCCTATATGTGGGCCGTGCATGCGCACTCAGGCTCCCTACCACAAGCCTCCCTCGGGTCACGGGACCCACACTAGAGGTGTCTCCTGACCCACCCTTGAGGGGTCACGCGACCCACCCCTGAGTGGTCTGGTGACCCACAACTGAGGGGTCACGTGACCCACCCCTGAGGAGTCTCCTGACCCACACCTGAGGGGTCACGTGACCCACCCCTGAGGGGTCACATGACCCACCCCTGAGGGGTCTCGTGACCCACCCCTGAGGGGTCATGTGACCCACCCCTGAGGGGTCACGTGACGCACCCCTGGGGGGTCACGTGACGCACCCCTGAGGGGTCATGTGACCCACCCCTGAGGGGTCTCGTGACCCACCCTGGAGGGTCACGTGCCCCACCCTTGAGGGGTCTCGAGACCCACCCTTGCGGGGTCACGTGCCCCACCCTTGAGGGGTCTCGAGACCCACCCTTGGGAGGTCACCTGTCCCACCCTGGAGGGGTCAGGTGACCCGCCCTTGAGAGGTCACAGCAGTTTCAGAGGGTCCCTGCGCACCTGTCCGTGGAAACAGAAGCCCTCCCTGCCACTCAGAGCACCGCGCCATTTCCCCTAGGCCACACTGCCCAGCAGCACTCTCAGCCCCGCACAGACAGTGTGCTAAGGACAGACTTGGATACCGGGGGCCTGGGCGGGGGATTTTCCATGGAACTCTCTCAGGGCCCCGTGCCCTGTGTCGCCCGGGAGTGCCCATGCCCTTCCTTGACCCAGCAGGACACTTGCATCCAGCAATAAGCAGCCCTCTGCCTCCACGGGGCTCAAACACCTGGGCCCGGTGTGCGGGCACCTGGCGTACGTGGAGGCAAACCCGCGGACCCCTCTGGCCCGAACCCACCACTGCGAAGATCCCCCTTTTCTTCCATCCGTAAAGGGGTCCTCCTTGGGGAGTGGAGGAACATGGGGAGGCCCCCAGGAGATGGCTTTTCTCCGAGCCGAGTCTGCCTGGTTTCGGGCCAACACCTGGGCCGCGCATGCGCACTCAGGCTCCCAAGCACACGCCTCCATCGGCTCACCAGACCCACCCTTTAGAGGTCACAGCAGTTCCACACGGTCCCTGGGCACCTGTCCGTGGACACAGGAGCCCTCCCTGCCACCTAGAGGACCACGCGATTTCCGCTGGGGAACACTGCCCAGAAGCACCGCCAGCCTGGCACAGACACTGTGCGCAGGATAGACTTGTGGACCAGGGGCCTGGGCGGGGAATTTTCCAGGGAATTCTCTAAAGGCCAGGTGCCCTCTGTCGCCCTGGGAGTGCCCACGCCGTCCCTTAACCCTGCAGGACACTATCATCCAGCAATAAGCAGCCCTCTGCCTCCACGGGGCTCAAACACCTGGGCCCGTTGTGCGAGCACCTGGCGTACGTGCAGGCAAACCCGCCGACCCCTCTGGCCCGAACCCACCACTGCGAAGATCCCCCATTTCTTCCATCCGTAAAGGGGTGCTCCTTGGGGACTGGAGGAACATGGGGAGACCCCCAGGAGATGGCTTTTCTCCGAGCCGCGGCTGGCTCCTTTCGGGCCTATTCGTGGGCCGCGCATGCGCACTCAGGCTCCCAAGCACACGACTCCCTCGGCTCACCTTACCCACCCTTGAGCTGTCAGACCATTTGCACAGGGTCCCTAGGCACCTGTATGGAAACGGAAGCCCACCCCGCCACCCAGAGGACCGCGCGATTTCCCATGGGCCACACTTCCCAGCAGCTCTCCCAGCTCCTCAGACACAGTGTGCGCAGGAAAGACTTGGGGAACGGGGGCCTGGGCGGGGGATTTTCCAGGGGGCTGTCTGATGACCAGGCGTCCTCTCTCGCCCGGTGAGTGTCCAAGCCGTCCCTTGATCCCCGCAGGAGACCTGATTCCTGCCATAAGCGGCCCTCTAGCCACATGGGGCAGGGACACCTGGGCCCGGTGTGCCAGCAACTGGCCTACATGGAGGCAAACAAACAGACACCTCAGGCCCGACCCCACCACTGCGAAGATCCCCCTTTTCTTCCATCCGTAAAGGGGTCACGCTTCAGGAGTGGAAGAACACGGGGAGGCCCCCAGGAGATGGCTTTTCTCCGAGCCGCGGCTGGCTCCTTTCTGGCCTATATGTGGGCCGTGCATGCGCACTCAGGCTCCCTACCACAAGCTTCCCTCGGGTCACGGGACCCACACTAGAGGGGTCACGCGACCCACCCTTGAGGGGTCACGCGACCCACCCCTGAGTGGTCTCGTGACCCACCCCTGAGGGGTCACGTGACCCACCCCTGAGGGGTCTCGTGACCCACCCCTGAGGGGTCATGTGACCCACCCCTGAGGGGTCACGTGACGCACCCATGGGGGGTCACGTGACTCACCCCTAATGGGTCACATAACCCGCCCCTGAGGGGTCACGTGACCCACCCCTGAGGGGTCTGGTGACCCACCCTTGAGGGTCACGTGCCCCACCCTTGAGGGGTCTCGAGACCCACCCTTGCGGGGTCACGTGCCCCACCCTTGAGGGGTCTCGAGACCCACCCCTGGGAGGTCACCTGTCCCACCCTGGAGGGGTCAGGTGACCCGCCCTTGAGAGGTCACAGCAGTTTCAGAGGGTCCCTGCGCACCTGTCCGTGGAAACAGAAGTCCTCCCTGCCACTCAGAGCACCGCGCCATTTCCCCTAGCCACACTGCCCAGCAGCACTCTCAGCCCCGCACAGACAGTGTGCTAAGGACAGACTTGGATACCGGGGGCCTGGGCGGGGGATTTTCCATGGAACTCTCTCAGGGCCCCGTGCCCTGTGTCGCCCGGGAGTGCCCATGCCCTTCCTTGACCCCGCAGGACACTTGCATCCAGCAATAAGCAGCCCTCTGCCTCCACGGGGCTCAAACACCTGGGCCCGGTGTGCAGGCACCTGGCGTACGTGGAGGCAAACCCGCGGACCCCTCTGGCCCGAACCCACCACTGCGAAGATCCCCCTTTTCTTCCATCCGTAAAGGGGTCCTCCTTGGGGAGTGGAGGAACATGGGGAGGCCCCCAGGAGATGGCTTTTCTCCGAGCCGAGTCTGCCTGGTTTCGGGCCAACACCTGGGCCGCGCATGCGCACTCAGGCTCCCAAGCACACGCCTCCCTCGGCTCACCAGACCCACCCTTTAGAGGTCACAGCAGTTCCACACGGTCCCTGGGCACCTGTCCGTGGACACAGGAGCCCTCCCTGCCACCTAGAGGACCACGCGATTTCCGCTGGGGAACACTGCCCAGAAGCACCGCCAGCCTGGCACAGACACTGTGCGCAGGATAGACTTGTGGACCAGGGGCCTGGGCGGGGAATTTTCCAGGGAATTCTCTAAAGGCCAGGTGCCCTCTGTCGCCCTGGGAGTGCCCACGCCGTCCCTTAACCCTGCAGGACACTATCATCCAGCAATAAGCAGCCCTCTGCCTCCACGGGGCTCAAACACCTGGGCCCGTTGGGCGAGCACCAGGCGTACGTGCAGGCAAACCCGCCGACCCCTCTGGCCCGAACCCACCACTGCGAAGATCCCCCATTTCTTCCATCCGTAAAGGGGTGCTCCTTGGGGACTGGAGGAACATGGGGAGACCCCCAGGAGATGGCTTTTCTCCGAGCCGCGGCTGGCTCCTTTCGGGCCTATTCGTGGGCCGCGCATGCGCACTCAGGCTCCCAAGCACACGACTCCCTCGGCTCACCTGACCCACCCTTGAGCTGTCAGACCATTTGCACAGGGTCCCTAGGCACCTGTATGGAAACGGAAGCCCACCCCGCCACCCAGAGGACCGCGCGATTTCCCATGGGCCACACTTCCCAGCAGCTCTCCCAGCTCCTCAGACACAGTGTGCGCAGGAAAGACTTGGGGAACGGGGGCCTGGGCGGGGGATTTTCCAGGGGGCTGTCTGATGACCAGGCGTCCTCTCTCGCCCGGTGAGTGTCCAAGCCGTCCCTTGATCCCCGCAGGAGACCTGATTCCTGCCATAAGCGGCCCTCTAGCCACATGGGGCAGGGACACCTGGGCCCGGTGTGCCAGCAACTGGCCTACATGGAGGCAAACAAACAGACACCTCAGGCCCGACCCCACCACTGCGAAGATCCCCCTTTTCTTCCATGCGTAAAGGGGTCACGCTTCAGGAGTGGAAGAACACGGGGAGGCCCCCAGGAGATGGCTTTTCTCCGAGCCGCGGCTGGCTCCTTTCTGGCCTATATGTGGGCCGTGCATGCGCACTCAGGCTCCCTACCACAAGCTTCCCTCGGGTCACGGGACCCACACTAGAGGGGTCACGCGACCCACCCTTGAGGGGTCACGTGACCCACCCCTGAGGGGTCTCGTGACCCACCCCTGAGGGGTCATGTGACCCACCCCTGAGGGGTCACGTGACGCACCCATGGGGGGTCACGTGACGCACACCTGAGGGGTCACGTGACTCACCCCTGATGGGTCACATAACCCGCCCCTGAGGGGTCACGTGACCCACCCCTGAGGGGTCTCGTGACCCACCCTTGAGGGTCACGTGCCCCACCCTTGAGGGGTCTCGAGACCCACCCTTGCGGGGTCACGTGCCCCACCCTTGAGGGGTCTCGAGACCCACCCCTGGGAGGTCACCTGTCCCACCCTGGAGGGGTCAGGTGACCCGCCCTTGAGAGGTCACAGCAGTTTCAGAGGGTCCCTGCGCACCTGTCCGTGGAAACAGAAGTCCTCCCTGCCACTCAGAGCACCGCGCCATTTCCCCTAGCCACACTGCCCAGCAGCACTCTCAGCCCCGCACAGACAGTGTGCTAAGGACAGACTTGGATACCGGGGGCCTGGGCGGGGGATTTTCCATGGAACTCTCTCAGGGCCCGGTGCCCTGTGTCGCCGGGTAGTGCCCATGCCCTTCCTTGACCCCGCAGGACACTTGCATCCAGCAATAAGCAGCCCTCTGCCTCCACGGGGCTCAAACACCTGGGCCCGGTGTGGGGGCACCTGGCGTACGTGGAGGCAAACCCGCGGACCCCTCTGGCCCGAACCCACCACTGCGAAGATCCCCCTTTTCTTCCATCCGTAAAGGGGTCCTCCTTGGGGAGTGGAGGAACATGGGGAGGCCCCCAGGAGATGGCTTTTCTCCGAGCCGAGTCTGCCTGGTTTCGGGCCAACACCTGGGCCGCGCATGCGCACTCAGGCTCCCAAGCACACGCCTCCCTCGGCTCACCAGACCCACCCTTTAGAGGTCACAGCAGTTCCACACGGTCCCTGGGCACCTGTCCGTGGACACAGGAGCCCTCCCTGCCACCTAGAGGACCACGCGATTTCCGCTGGGGAACACTGCCCAGAAGCACTCCCAGCCTGGCACAGACACTGTGCGCAGGATAGACTTGTGGACCAGGGGCCTGGGCGGGGAATTTTCCAGGGAATTCTCTAAAGGCCAGGTGCCCTCTGTCGCCCTGGGAGTGCCCACGCCGTCCCTTAACCCTGCAGGACACTATCATCCAGCAATAAGCAGCCCTCTGCCTCCACGGGGCTCAAACACCTGGGCCCGTTGTGCGAGCACCTGGCGTACGTGCAGGCAAACCCGCCGACCCCTCTGGCCCGAACCCACCACTGCGAAGATCCCCCATTTCTTCCATCCGTAAAGGGGTGCTCCTTGGGGACTGGAGGAACATGGGGAGACCCCCAGGAGATGGCTTTTCTCCGAGCCGCGGCTGGCTCCTTTCGGGCCTATTCGTGGGCCGCGCATGCGCACTCAGGCTCCCAAGCACACGCCTCCCTCGGCTCACCTGACCCACCCTTGAGCTGTCAGACCATTTGCACAGGGTCCCTAGGCACCTGTATGGAAACGGAAGCCCACCCCGCCACCCAGAGGACCGCGCGATTTCCCATGGGCCACACTTCCCAGCAGCTCTCCCAGCTCCTCAGACACAGTGTGCGCAGGAAAGACTTGGGGAACGGGGGCCTGGGCGGGGGATTTTCCAGGGGGCTGTCTGATGACCAGGCGTCCTCTCTCGCCCGGTGAGTGTCCAAGCCGTCCCTTGACCCCCGCAGGAGACCTGATTCCTGCCATAAGCGGCCCTCTAGCCACATGGGGCAGGGACACCTGGGCCCGGTGTGCCAGCAACTGGCCTACATGGAGGCAAACAAACAGACACCTCAGGCCCGACCCCACCACTGCGAAGATCCCCCTTTTCTTCCATCCGTAAAGGGGTCACGCTTCAGGAGTGGAAGAACACGGGGAGGCCCCCAGGAGATGGCTTTTCTCCGAGCCGCGGCTGGCTCCTTTCTGGCATATATGTGGGCCGTGCATGCGCACTCAGGCTCCCTACCACAAGTCTCCCTCGGGTCACGGGACCCACACTAGAGGTGTCTCCTGACCCACCCTTGAGGGGTCACGCGACCCACCCCTGAGTGGTCTCGTGACCCACACCTGAGGGGTCACGTGCCCACCCCTGAGGAGTCTCGTGACCCACACCTGAGGGGTCATGTGACCCACCCCTGAGGGGTCACGTGACCCACCCCTGAGGGGTCTCGTGACCCACCCCTGAGGGGTCATGTGACCCACCCCTGAGGGGTCACGTGACGCACCCCTGCCGGGTCACGTGACCCACCCCTGCCGGGTCACGTGACCCACCCCTGAGGGGTCTCGTGACCCACCCCTGACGGGTCACGTGACCCAACCCTGAGGGGTCTCGTGGCCCACCCCTGAGGGGTCTCGTGACCCACCCTTGAGGGTCACGTGCCCCACCCTTGAGGGGTCTCGAGACCCACCCTTGCGGGGTCACGTGCCCCACCCTTGAGGGGTCTCGAGACCCACCCTTGGGAGGTCACCTGTCCCACCCTGGAGGGGTCAGGTGACCCGCCCTTGAGAGGTCACAGCAGTTTCAGAGGGTCCCTGCGCACCTGTCCGTGGAAACAGAAGCCCTCCCTGCCACTCAGAGCACCGCGCCATTTCCCCTAGGCCACACTGCCCAGCAGCACTCTCAGCCCCGCACAGACAGTGTGCTAAGGACAGACTTGGATACCGGGGGCCTGGGCGGGGGATTTTCCATGGAACTCTCTCAGGGCCCGGTGCCTTGTGTCGCCCGGGAGTGCCCATGCCCTTCCTTGACCCCGCAGGACACTTGCATCCAGCAATAAGCAGCCCTCTGCCTCCACGGGGCTCAAACACCTGGGCCCGGTGTGGGGGCACCTGGCGTACGTGGAGGCAAACCCGCGGACCCCTCTGGCCCGAACCCACCACTGCGAAGATCCCCCTTTTCTTCCATCCGTAAAGGGGTCCTCCTTGGGGAGTGGAGGAACATGGGGAGGCCCCAGGAGATGGCTTTTCTCCGAGCCGAGTCTGCCTGGTTTCGGGCCAACACCTGGGCCGCGCATGCGCACTCAGGCTCCCAAGCACACGCCTCCCTCGGCTCACCAGACCCACCCTTTAGAGGTCACAGCAGTTCCACACGGTCCCTGGGCACCTGTCCGTGGACACAGGAGCCCTCCCTGCCACCTAGAGGACCACGCGATTTCCGCTGGGGAACACTGCCCAGAAGCACTCCCAGCCTGGCACAGACACTGTGCGCAGGATAGACTTGTGGACCAGGGGCCTGGGCGGGGAATTTTCCAGGGAATTCTTTAAGGCCAGGTGCCCTCTGTCGCCCTGTGAGTGCCCACGCCGTCCCTTAACCCTGCAGGACACTATCATCCAGCAATAAGCAGCCCTCTGCCTCCACGGGGCTCAAACACCTGGGCCCGTTGTGCGAGCACCTGGCGTACGTGCAGGCAAACCCGCCGACCCCTCTGGCCCGAACCCACCACTGCGAAGATCCCCCATTTCTTCCATCCGTAAAGGGGTGCTCCTTGGGGACTGGAGGAACATGGGGAGACCCCCAGGAGATGGCTTTTCTCCGAGCCGCGGCTGGCTCCTTTCGGGCCTATTCGTGGGCCGCGCATGCGCACTCAGGCTCCCAAGCACACGCCTCCCTCGGCTCACCTGACCCACCCTTGAGCTGTCAGACCATTTGCACAGGGTCCCTAGGCACCTGTATGGAAACGGAAGCCCACCCCGCCACCCAGAGGACCGCGTGATTTCCCATGGGCCACACTTCCCAGCAGCTCTCCCAGCTCCTCAGACACAGTGTGCGCAGGAAAGACTTGGGGAACGGGGGCCTGGGCGGGGGATTTTCCAGGGGGCTGTCTGATGACCAGGCGTCCTCTCTCGCCCGGTGAGTGTCCAAGCCGTCCCTTGACCCCCGCAGGAGACCTGATTCCTGCCATAAGCGGCCCTCTAGCCACATGGGGCAGGGACACCTGGGCCCGGTGTGCCAGCAACTGGCCTACATGGAGGCAAACAAACAGACACCTCAGGCCCGACCCCACCACTGTGAAGATCCCCCTTTTCTTCCATCCGTAAAGGGGTCACGCTTCAGGAGTGGAAGAACACGGGGAGGCCCCCAGGAGATGGCTTTTCTCCGAGCCGCGGCTGGCTCCTTTCTGGCCTATATGTGGGCCGTGCATGCGCACTCAGGCTCCCTACCACAAGTCTCCCTCGGGTCACGGGACCCACACTAGAGGTGTCTCCAGACCCACCCTTGAGGGGTCACGCGACCCACCCCTGAGTGGTCTCGTGACCCACACCTGAGGGGTCACGTGACCCACCCCTGAGGAGTCTCGTGACCCACACCTGAGGGGTCACGTGACGCACCCCTGGGGGGTCACGTGACGCACCCCTGGGGGGTCACGTGACCCCCCCTGACGGGTCACGTGACCCAACCCTGAGGGGTCTCGTGACCCACCCCTGACGGGTCACGTGACCCACCCCTGAGGGGTCTCGTGACCCACCCTTGAGGGTCACGTGCCCCACCCTTGAGGGGTCTCGAGACCCACCCTTGCGGGGTCACGTGCCCCACCCTTGAGGGGTCTCGAGACCCACCCTTGGGAGGTCACCTGTCCCACCCTGGAGGGGTCAGGTGACCCGCCCTTGAGAGGTCACAGCAGTTTCAGAGGGTCCCTGTGCACCTGTCCGTGGAAACAGAAGCCCTCCCTGCCACTCAGAGCACCGCGCCATTTCCCCTAGGCCACACTGCCCAGCAGCACTCTCAGCCCCGCACAGACAGTGTGCTAAGGACAGACTTGGATACCGGGGGCCTGGGCGGGGGATTTTCCATGGAACTCTCTCAGGGCCCAGTGCCCTGTGTCGCCCAGAGTGCCCATGCCCTTCCTTGACCCCGCAGGACACTTGCATCCAGCAATAAGCAGCCCTCTGCCTCCACGGGGCTCAAACACCTGGGCCCTGTGTGGGGGCACCTGGCGTACGTGGCGGCAAACCCGCGGACCCCTCTGGCCCGAACCCACCACTGCGAAGATCCCCCTTTTCTTCCATCCGTAAAGGGGTCCTCCTTGGGGAGTGGAGGAACATGGGGAGGCCCCCAGGAGATGGCTTTTCTCCGAGCCGAGTCTGCCTGGTTTCGGGCCAACACCTGGGCCGCGCATGCGCACTCAGGCTCCCAAGCACACGCCTCCCTCGGCTCACCAGACCCACCCTTTAGAGGTCACAGCAGTTCCACACGGTCCCTGGGCACCTGTCCGTGGACACAGGAGCCCTCCCTGCCACCTAGAGGACCACGCGATTTCCGCTGGGGAACACTGCCCAGAAGCACTCCCAGCCTGGCACAGACACTGTGCGCAGGATAGACTTGTGGACCAGGGGCCTGGGCGGGGAATTTTCCAGGGAATTCTTTAAGGCCAGGTGCCCTCTGTCGCCCTGTGAGTGCCCACGCCGTCCCTTAACCCTGCAGGCCACTATCATCCAGCAATAAGCAGCCCTCTGCCTCCACGGGGCTCAAACACCTGGGCCCGTTGTGCGAGCACCTGGCGTACGTGCAGGCAAACCCGCCGACCCCTCTGGCCCGAACCCACCACTGCGAAGATCCCCCATTTCTTCCATCCGTAAAGGGGTGCTCCTTGGGGACTGGAGGAACATGGGGAGACCCCCAGGAGATGGCTTTTCTCCGAGCCGCGGCTGGCTCCTTTCGGGCCTATTCGTGGGCCGCGCATGCGCACTCAGGCTCCCAAGCACACGCCTCCCTCGGCTCACCTGACCCACCCTTGAGCTGTCAGACCATTTGCACAGGGTCCCTAGGCACCTGTATGGAAACGGAAGCCCACCCCGCCACCCAGAGGACCGCGCGATTTCCCATGGGCCACACTTCCCAGCAGCTCTCCCAGCTCCTCAGACACAGTGTGCGCAGGAAAGACTTGGGGAACGGGGGCCTGGGCGGGGGATTTTCCAGGGGGCTGTCTGATGACCAGGCGTCCTCTCTCGCCCGGTGAGTGTCCAAGCCGTCCCTTGACCCCCGCAGGAGACCTGATTCCTGCCATAAGCGGCCCTCTAGCCACATGGGGCAGGGACACCTGGGCCCGGTGTGCCAGCAACTGGCCTACATGGAGGCAAACAAACAGACACCTCAGGCCCGACCTCACCACTGTGAAGATCCCCCTTTTCTTCCATCCGTAAAGGGGTCACGCTTCAGGAGTGGAAGAACACGGGGAGGCCCCCAGGAGATGGCTTTTCTCCGAGCCGCGGCTGGCTCCTTTCTGGCCTATATGTGGGCCGTGCATGCGCACTCAGGCTCCCTACCACAAGTCTCCCTCGGGTCACGGGACCCACACTAGAGGTGTCTCCTGACCCACCCTTGAGGGGTCACGCGACCCACCCCTGAGTGGTCTCGTGACCCACACCTGAGGGGTCACGTGCCCACCCCTGAGGAGTCTCGTGACCCACACCTGAGGGGTCATGTGACCCACCCCTGAGGGGTCACGTGACCCACCCCTGAGGGGTCTCGTGACCCACCCCTGAGGGGTCATGTGACCCACCCCTGAGGGGTCACGTGACGCACCCCTGGGGGGTCACGTGACGCACCCCTGCCGGGTCACGTGACCCACCCCTGCCGGGTCACGTGACCCACCCCTGAGGGGTCTCGTGACCCACCCCTGACGGGTCACGTGACCCACCCCTGAGGGGTCTCGTGGCCCACCCCTGAGGGGTCTCGTGACCCACCCTTGAGGGTCACGTGCCCCACCCTTGAGGGGTCTCGAGACCCACCCTTGCGGGGTCACGTGCCCCACCCTTGAGGGGTCTCGAGACCCACCCTTGGGAGGTCACCTGTCCCACCCTGGAGGGGTCAGGTGACCCGCCCTTGAGAGGTCACAGCAGTTTCAGAGGGTCCCTGCGCACCTGTCCGTGGAAACAGAAGCCCTCCCTGCCACTCAGAGCACCGCGCCATTTCCCCTAGGCCACACTGCCCAGCAGCACTCTCAGCCCCGCACAGACAGTGTGCTAAGGACAGACTTGGATACCGGGGGCCTGGGCGGGGGATTTTCCATGGAACTCTCTCAGGGCCCGGTGCCTTGTGTCGCCCGGGAGTTCCCATGCCCTTCCTTGACCCCGCAGGACACTTGCATCCAGCAATAAGCAGCCCTCTGCCTCCACGGGGCTCAAACACCTGGGCCCGGTGTGCGGGCACCTGGCGTACGTGGAGGCAAACCCGCGGACCCCTCTGGCCCGAACCCACCACTGCGAAGATCCCCCTTTTCTTCCATCCGTAAAGGGGTCCTCCTTGGGGAGTGGAGGAACATGGGGAGGCCCCAGGAGATGGCTTTTCTCCGAGCCGAGTCTGCCTGGTTTCGGGCCAACACCTGGGCCGCGCATGCGCACTCAGGCTCCCAAGCACACGCCTCCCTCGGCTCACCAGACCCACCCTTTAGAGGTCACAGCAGTTCCACACGGTCCCTGGGCACCTGTCCGTGGACACAGGAGCCCTCCCTGCCACCTAGAGGACCACACGATTTCCGCTGGGGAACACTGCCCAGAAGCACTCCCAGCCTGGCACAGACACTGTGCGCAGGATAGACTTGTGGACCAGGGGCCTGGGCGGGGAATTTTCCAGGGAATTCTTTAAGGCCAGGTGCCCTCTGTCGCCCTGTGAGTGCCCACGCCGTCCCTTAACCCTGCAGGCCACTATCATCCAGCAATAAGCAGCCCTCTGCCTCCACGGGGCTCAAACACCTGGGCCCGTTGTGCGAGCACCTGGCGTACGTGCAGGCAAACCCGCCGACCCCTCTGGCCCGAACCCACCACTGCGAAGATCCCCCATTTCTTCCATCCGTAAAGGGGTGCTCCTTGGGGACTGGAGGAACATGGGGAGACCCCCAGGAGATGGCTTTTCTCCGAGCCGCGGCTGGCTCCTTTCGGGCCTATTCGTGGGCCGCGCATGCGCACTCAGGCTCCCAAGCACACGCCTCCCTCGGCTCACCTGACCCACCCTTGAGCTGTCAGACCATTTGCACAGGGTCCCTAGGCACCTGTATGGAAACGGAAGCCCACCCCGCCACCCAGAGGACCGCGCGATTTCCCATGGGCCACACTTCCCAGCAGCTCTCCCAGCTCCTCAGACACAGTGTGCGCAGGAAAGACTTGGGGAACGGGGGCCTGGGCGGGGGATTTTCCAGGGGGCTGTCTGATGACCAGGCGTCCTCTCTCGCCCGGTGAGTGTCCAAGCCGTCCCTTGACCCCCGCAGGAGACCTGATTCCTGCCATAAGCGGCCCTCTAGCCACATGGGGCAGGGACACCTGGGCCCGGTGTGCCAGCAACTGGCCTACATGGAGGCAAACAAACAGACACCTCAGGCCCGACCCCACCACTGTGAAGATCCCCCTTTTCTTCCATCCGTAAAGGGGTCACGCTTCAGGAGTGGAAGAACACGGGGAGGCCCCCAGGAGATGGCTTTTCTTCGAGCCGCGGCTGGCTCCTTTCTGGCCTATATGTGGGCCGTGCATGCGCACTCAGGCTCCCTACCACAAGTCTCCCTCGGGTCACGGGACCCACACTAGAAGTGTCTCCTGACCCACCCTTGAGGGGTCACGCGACCCACCCCTGAGTGGTCTCGTGACCCACACCTGAGGGGTCACGTGACCCACCCCTGAGGAGTCTCGTGACCCACACCTGAGGGGTCACGTGACGCACCCCTGGGGGGTCACGTGACGCACCCCTGGGGGGTCACGTGACCCACCCCTGACGGGTCACGTGACCCAACCCTGAGGGGTCTCGTGACCCACCCCTGACGGGTCACGTGACCCACCCCTGCCAGGTCACGTGACCCACCCCTGAGGGGTCTCGTGACCCACCCTTGAGGGTCACGTGCCCCACCCTTGAGGGGTCTCGAGACCCACCCTTGCGGGGTCACGAGCCCCACCCTTGAGGGGTCTCGAGACCCACCCTTGGGAGGTCACCTGTCCCACCCTGGAGGGGTCAGGTGACCCGCCCTTGAGAGGTCACAGCAGTTTCAGAGGGTCCCTGTGCACCTGTCCGTGGAAACAGAAGCCCTCCCTGCCACTCAGAGCACCGCGCCATTTCCCCTAGGCCACACTGCCCAGCAGCACTCTCAGCCCCGCACAGACAGTGTGCTAAGGACAGACTTGGATACCGGGGGCCTGGGCGGGGGATTTTCCATGGAACTCTCTCAGGGCCCAGTGCCCTGTGTCGCCCAGAGTGCCCATGCCCTTCCTTGACCCCGCAGGACAATTGCATCCAGCAATAAGCAGCCCTCTGCCTCCACGGGGCTCAAACACCTGGGCCCTGTGTGGGGGCACCTGGCGTACGTGGCGGCAAACCCGCGGACCCCTCTGGCCCGAACCCACCACTGCGAAGATCCCCCTTTTCTTCCATCCGTAAAGGGGTCCTCCTTGGGGAGTGGAGGAACATGGGGAGGCCCCCAGGAGATGGCTTTTCTCCGAGCCGAGTCTGCCTGGTTTCGGGCCAACACCTGGGCCGCGCATGCGCACTCAGGCTCCCAAGCACACGCCTCCCTCGGCTCACCAGACCCACCCTTTAGAGGTCACAGCAGTTCCACACGGTCCCTGGGCACCTGTCCGTGGACACAGGAGCCCTCCCTGCCACCTAGAGGACCACGCGATTTCCGCTGGGGAACACTGCCCAGAAGCACTCCCAGCCTGGCACAGACACTGTGCGCAGGATAGACTTGTGGACCAGGGGCCTGGGCGGGGAATTTTCCAGGGAATTCTCTAAAGGCCAGGTGCCCTCTGTCGCCCTGGGAGTGCCCACGCCGTCCCTTAACCCTGCAGGACACTATCATCCAGCAATAAGCAGCCCTCTGCCTCCACGGGGCTCAAACACCTGGGCCCGTTGTGCGAGCACCTGGCGTACGTGCAGGCAAACCCGCCGACCCCTCTGGCCCGAACCCACCACTGCGAAGATCCCCCATTTCTTCCATCCGTAAAGGGGTGCTCCTTGGGGACTGGAGGAACATGGGGAGACCCCCAGGAGATGGCTTTTCTCCGAGCCGCGGCTGGCTCCTTTCGGGCCTATTCGTGGGCCGCGCATGCGCACTCAGGCTCCCAAGCACACGCCTCCCTCGGCTCACCTGACCCACGCTTGAGCTGTCAGACCTTTTGCACAGGGTCCCTAGGCACCTGTCTGGAAACGGAAGCCCACCCCGCCACCCAGAGGACCGCGCGATTTCCCATGGGCCACACTTCCCAGCAGCTCTCCCAGCTCCTCAGACACAGTGTGCGCAGGAAAGACTTTGGGAACGGGGGCCTGGGCGGGGGATTTTCCAGGGGGCTGTCTGATGACCAGGCGTCCTCTCTCGCCCGGTGAGTGTCCAAGCCGTCCCTTGACCCCCGCAGGAGACCTGATTCCTGCCATAAGCGGCCCTCTAGCCACATGGGGCAGGGACACCTGGGCCCGGTGTGCCAGCAACTGGCCTACATGGAGGCAAACAAACAGACACCTCAGGCCCGACCCCACCACTGCGAAGATCCCCCTTTTCTTCCATCCGTAAAGGGGTCACGCTTCAGGAGTGGAAGAACACGGGGAGGCCCCCAGGAGATGGCTTTTCTCCGAGCCGCGGCTGGCTCCTTTCTGGCCTATATGTGGGCCGTGCATGCGCACTCAGGCTCCCTACCACAAGCCTCCCTCGGGTCACGGGACCCACACTAGAGGTGTCTCCTGACCCACCCTTGAGGGGTCACGCGACCCACCCCTGAGTGGTCTGGTGACCCACACCTGAGGGGTCACGTGACCCACCCCTGAGGAGTCTCCTGACCCACACCTGAGGGGTCACGTGACGCACCCCTGAGGGGTCACGTGACCCTCCCCTGAGGGGTCACGTGACGCACCCCTGAGGGGTCACATGACCCACCCCTGAGGGGTCTCGTGACCCACCCCTGAGGGGTCATGTGACCCACCCCTGAGGGGTCACGTGACGCACCCCTGGGGGGGTCACGTGACGCACCCCTGAGGTGTCATGTGACCCACCCCTGAGGGGTCTCGTGACCCACCCCTGAGGGGTCTCGTGACCCACCCCTGACGGGTCACGTGACCCAACCCTGAGGGGTCACGTTACCCACCCCTGAGGGGTCTCGTGACCCACCCTGGAGGGTCACGTGCCCCACCCTTGAGGGGTCTCGAGACCCACCCTTGCGGGGTCACGTGCCCCACCCTTAGGGGTCTCGAGACCCACCCTTGGGAGGTCACCTGTCCCACCCTGGAGGGGTCAGGTGACCCGCCCTTGAGAGGTCACAGCAGTTTCAGAGGGTCCCTGCGCACCTGTCCGTGGAAACAGAAGCCCTCCCTGCCACTCAGAGCACCGCGCCATTTCCCCTAGGCCACACTGCCCAGCAGCACTCTCAGCCCCGCACAGACAGTGTGCTAAGGACAGACTTGGATACCGGGGGCCTGGGCGGGGGATTTTCCATGGAACTCTCTCAGTGCCCCGTGCCCTGTGTCGCCCGGTAGTGCCCATGCCCTTCCTTGACCCCGCAGGACACTTGCATCCAGCAATAAGCAGCCCTCTGCCTCCACGGGGCTCAAACACCTGGGCCCGGTGTGCGGGCACCTGGCGTACGTGGAGGCAAACCCGCGGACCCCTCTGGCCCGAACCCACCACTGCGAAGATCCCCCTTTTCTTCCATCCGTAAAGGGGTCCTCCTTGGGGAGTGGAGGAACATGGGGAGGCCCCCAGGAGATGGCTTTTCTCCGAGCCGAGTCTGCCTGGTTTCGGGCCAACACCTGGGCCGCGCATGCGCACTCAGGCTCCCAAGCACACGCCTCCCTCGGCTCACCAGACCCACCCTTTAGAGGTCACAGCAGTTCCACACGGTCCCTGGGCACCTGTCGTGGACACAGGAGCCCTCCCTGCCACCTAGAGGACCACGCGATTTCCGCTGGGGAACACTGCCCAGAAGCACTCCCAGCCTGGCACAGACACTGTGCGCAGGATAGACTTGTGGACCAGGGGCCTGGGCGGGGAATTTTCCAGGGAATTCTCTAAAGGCCAGGTGCCCTCTGTCGCCCTGGGAGTGCCCACGCCGTCCCTTAACCCTGCAGGACACTATCATCCAGCAATAAGCAGCCCTCTGCCTCCACGGGGCTCAAACACCTGGGCCCGTTGTGCGAGCACCTGGCGTACGTGCAGGCAAACCCGCCGACCCCTCTGGCCCGAACCCACCACTGCGAAGATCCCCCATTTCTTCCATCCGTAAAGGGGTGCTCCTTGGGGACTGGAGGAACATGGGGAGACCCCCAGGAGATGGCTTTTCTCCGAGCCGCGGCTGGCTCCTTTCGGGCCTATTCGTGGGCCGCGCATGCGCACTCAGGCTCCCAAGCACACGCCTCCCTCGGCTCACCTGACCCACCCTTGAGCTGTCAGACCTTTTGCACAGGGTCCCTAGGCACCTGTCTGGAAACGGAAGCCCACCCCGCCACCCAGAGGACCGCGCGATTTCCCATGGGCCACACTTCCCAGCAGCTCTCCCAGCTCCTCAGACACAGTGTGCGCAGGAAAGACTTTGGGAACGGGGGCCTGGGCGGGGGATTTTCCAGGGGGCTGTCTGATGACCAGGCGTCCTCTCTCGCCCGGTGAGTGTCCAAGCCGTCCCTTGACCCCCGCAGGAGACCTGATTCCTGCCATAAGCGGCCCTCTAGCCACATGGGGCAGGGACACCTGGGCCCGGTGTGCCAGCAACTGGCCTACATGGAGGCAAACAAACAGACACCTCAGGCCCGACCCCACCACTGCGAAGATCCCCCTTTTCTTCCATCCGTAAAGGGGTCACGCTTCAGGAGTGGAAGAACACGGGGAGGCCCCCAGGAGATGGCTTTTCTCCGAGCCGCGGCTGGCTCCTTTCTGGCCTATATGTGGGCCGTGCATGCGCACTCAGGCTCCCTACCACAAGCCTCCCTCGGGTCACGGGACCCACACTAGAGGTGTCTCCTGACCCACCCTTGAGGGGTCACGCGACCCACCCCTGAGTGGTCTGGTGACCCACACCTGAGGGGTCACGTGACCCACCCCTGAGGAGTCTCCTGACCCACACCTGAGGGGTCACGTGACGCACCCCTGAGGGGTCACGTGACCCACCCCTGAGGGGTCACGTGACGCACCCCTGAGGGGTCACATGACCCACCCCTGAGGGGTCTCGTGACCCACCCCTGAGGGGTCATGTGACCCACCCCTGAGGGGTCACGTGACCCACCCCTGAGGGGTCTCGTGACCCACCCCTGAGGGGTCTCGTGACCCACCCTGGAGGGTCACGTGCCCCACCCTTGAGGGGTCTCGAGACCCACCCTTGCGGGGTCACGTGCCCCACCCTTAGGGGTCTCGAGACCCACCCTTGGGAGGTCACCTGTCCCACCCTGGAGGGGTCAGGTGACCCGCCCTTGAGAGGTCACAGCAGTTTCAGAGGGTCCCTGCGCACCTGTCCGTGGAAACAGAAGCCCTCCCTGCCACTCAGAGCACCGCGCCATTTCCCCTAGGCCACACTGCCCAGCAGCACTCTCAGCCCCGCACAGACAGTGTGCTAAGGACAGACTTGGATACCGGGGGCCTGGGCGGGGGATTTTCCATGGAACTCTCTCAGTGCCCCGTGCCCTGTGTCGCCCGGTAGTGCCCATGCCCTTCCTTGACCCCGCAGGACACTTGCATCCAGCAATAAGCAGCCCTCTGCCTCCACGGGGCTCAAACACCTGGGCCCGGTGTGCGGGCACCTGGCGTACGTGGAGGCAAACCCGCGGACCCCTCTGGCCCGAACCCACCACTGCGAAGATCCCCCTTTTCTTCCATCCGTAAAGGGGTCCTCCTTGGGGAGTGGAGGAACATGGGGAGGCCCCCAGGAGATGGCTTTTCTCCGAGCCGAGTCTGCCTGGTTTCGGGCCAACACCTGGGCCGCGCATGCGCACTCAGGCTCCCAAGCACACGCCTCCCTCGGCTCACCAGACCCACACTTTAGAGGTCACAGCAGTTCCACACGGTCCCTGGGCACCTGTCCGTGGACACAGGAGCCCTCCCTGCCACCTAGAGGACCACGCGATTTCCGCTGGGGAACACTGCCCAGAAGCACTCCCAGCCTGGCACAGACACTGTGCGCAGGATAGACTTGTGGACCAGGGGCCTGGGCGGGGAATTTTCCAGGGAATTCTCTAAAGGCCAGGTGCCCTCTGTCGCCCTGGGAGTGCCCACGCCGTCCCTTAACCCTGCAGGACACTATCATCCAGCAATAAGCAGCCCTCTGCCTCCACGGGGCTCAAACACCTGGGCCCGTTGTGCGAGCACCTGGCGTACGTGCAGGCAAACCCGCCGACCCCTCTGGCCCGAACCCACCACTGCGAAGATCCCCCATTTCTTCCATCCGTAAAGGGGTGCTCCTTGGGGACTGGAGGAACATGGGGAGACCCCCAGGAGATGGCTTTTCTCCGAGCCGCGGCTGGCTCCTTTCGGGCCTATTCGTGGGCCGCGCATGCGCACTCAGGCTCCCAAGCACACGCCTCCCTCGGCTCACCTGACCCACGCTTGAGCTGTCAGACCTTTTGCACAGGGTCCCTAGGCACCTGTCTGGAAACGGAAGCCCACCCCGCCACCCAGAGGACCGCGCGATTTCCCATGGGCCACACTTCCCAGCAGCTCTCCCAGCTCCTCAGACACAGTGTGCGCAGGAAAGACTTTGGGAACGGGGGCCTGGGCGGGGGATTTTCCAGGGGGCTGTCTGATGACCAGGCGTCCTCTCTCGCCCGGTGAGTGTCCAAGCCGTCCCTTGATCCCCGCAGGAGACCTGATTCCTGCCATAAGCGGCCCTCTAGCCACATGGGGCAGGGACACCTGGGCCCGGTGTGCCAGCAACTGGCCTACATGGAGGCAAACAAACAGACACCTCAGGCCCGACCCCACCACTGCGAAGATCCCCCTTTTCTTCCATCCGTAAAGGGGTCACGCTTCAGGAGTGGAAGAACACGGGGAGGCCCCCAGGAGATGGCTTTTCTCCGAGCCGCGGCTGGCTCCTTTCTGGCCTATATGTGGGCCGTGCATGCGCACTCAGGCTCCCTACCACAAGCTTCCCTCGGGTCACGGGACCCACACTAGAGGGGTCACGCGACCCACCCTTGAGGGGTCACGCGACCCACCCCTGAGTGGTCTCGTGACCCACCCCTGAGGGGTCACGTGACCCACCCCTGAGGGGTCACGTGACCCAACCCTGAGGGGTCACGTGACCCACCCCTGAGGGGTCTCGTGACCCACCCTTGAGGGTCACGTGCCCCACCCTTGAGGGGTCTCGAGACCCACCCTTGGGAGGTCACCTGTCCCACCCTGGAGGGGTCAGGTGACCCGCCCTTTAGAGGTCACAGCAGTTTCAGAGGGTCCCTGCGCACCTGTCCGTGGAAACAGAAGTCCTCCCTGCCACTCAGAGCACCGCGCCATTTCCCCTAGCCACACTGCCCAGCAGCACTCTCAGCCCCGCACAGACAGTGTGCTAAGGACAGACTTGGATACCGGGGGCCTGGGCGGGGGATTTTCCATGGAACTCTCTCAGGGCCCGGTGCCCTGTGTCGCCCGGTAGTGCCCATGCCCTTCCTTGACCCCGCAGGACACTTGCATCCAGCAATAAGCAGCCCTCTGCCTCCACGGGGCTCAAACACCTGGGCCCGGTGTGGGGGCACCTGGCGTACGTGGAGGCAAACCCGCGGACCCCTCTGGCCCGAACCCACCACTGCGAAGATCCCCCTTTTCTTCCATCCGTAAAGGGGTCCTCCTTGGGGAGTGGAGGAACATGGGGAGGCCCCCAGGAGATGGCTTTTCTCCGAGCCGAGTCTGCCTGGTTTCGGGCCAACACCTGGGCCGCGCATGCGCACTCAGGCTCCCAAGCACACGCCTCCCTCGGCTCACCAGACCCACCCTTTAGAGGTCACAGCAGTTCCACACGGTCCCTGGGCACCTGTCCGTGGACACAGGAGCCCTCCCTGCCACCTAGAGGACCACGCGATTTCCGCTGGGGAACACTGCCCAGAAGCACTCCCAGCCTGGCACAGACACTGTGCGCAGGATAGACTTGTGGACCAGGGGCCTGGGCGGGGAATTTTCCAGGGAATTCTCTAAAGGCCAGGTGCCCTCTGTCGCCCTGGGAGTGCCCACGCCGTCCCTTAACCCTGCAGGACACTATCATCCAGCAATAAGCAGCCCTCTGCCTCCACGGGGCTCAAACACCTGGGCCCGTTGTGCGAGCACCTGGCGTACGTGCAGGCAAACCCGCCGACCCCTCTGGCCCGAACCCACCACTGCGAAGATCCCCCATTTCTTCCATCCGTAAAGGGGTGCTCCTTGGGGACTGGAGGAACATGGGGAGACCCCCAGGAGATGGCTTTTCTCCGAGCCGCGGCTGGCTCCTTTCGGGCCTATTCGTGGGCCGCGCATGCGCACTCAGGCTCCCAAGCACACGCCTCCCTCGGCTCACCTGACCCACGCTTGAGCTGTCAGACCTTTTGCACAGGGTCCCTAGGCACCTGTCTGGAAACGGAAGCCCACCCCGCCACCCAGAGGACCGCGCGATTTCCCATGGGCCACACTTCCCAGCAGCTCTCCCAGCTCCTCAGACACAGTGTGCGCAGGAAAGACTTGGGGAACGGGGGCCTGGGCGGGGGATTTTCCAGGGGGCTGTCTGATGACCAGGCGTCCTCTCTCGCCCGGTGAGTGTCCAAGCCGTCCCTTGACCCCCGCAGGAGACCAGATTCCTGCCATAAGCGGCCCTCTAGCCACATGGGGCAGGGACACCTGGGCCCGGTGTGCCAGCAACTGGCCTACATGGAGGCAAACAAACAGACACCTCAGGCCCGACCCCACCACTGCGAAGATCCCCCTTTTCTTCCATCCGTAAAGGGGTCACGCTTCAGGAGTGGAAGAACACGGGGAGGCCCCCAGGAGATGGCTTTTCTCCGAGCCGCGGCTGGCTCCTTTCTGGCCTATATGTGGGCCGTGAATGCGCACTCAGGCTCCCTACCACAAGCCTCCCTCGGGTCACGGGACCCACACTAGAGGTGTCTCCTGACCCACCCTTGAGGGGTCACGCGACCCACCCCTGAGTGGTCTGGTGACCCACACCTGAGGGGTCACGTGACCCACCCCTGAGGAGTCTCCTGACCCACACCTGAGGGGTCACGTGACGCACCCCTGAGGGGTCACGTGACCCACCCCTGAGGGGTCTCGTGACCCACCCCTGAGGGGTCATGTGACCCACCCCTGAGGGGTCACGTGACGCACCCCTGGGGGGTCACGTGACGCACCCCTGAGGTGTCATGTGACCCACCCCTGAGGGGTCACGTGACCCACCCCTGAGGGGTCTCGTGACCCAACCCTGAGGGGTCACGTGACCCACCCCTGAGGGGTCTCGTGACCCACCCTGGAGGGTCACGTGCCCCACCCTTGAGGGGTCTCGAGACCCACCCTTGCGGGGTCACGTGCCCCACCCTTAGGGGTCTCGAGACCCACCCTTGGGAGGTCACCTGTCCCACCCTGGAGGGGTCAGGTGACCCGCCCTTGAGAGGTCACAGCAGTTTCAGAGGGTCCCTGCGCACCTGTCCGTGGAAACAGAAGCCCTCCCTGCCACTCAGAGCACCGCGCCATTTCCCCTAGGCCACACTGCCCAGCAGCACTCTCAGCCCCGCACAGACAGTGTGCTAAGGACAGACTTGGATACCGGGGTCCTGGGCGGGGGATTTTCCATGGAACTCTCTCAGGGCCCCGTGCCCTGTGTCGCCCGGGAGTGCCCATGCCCTTCCTTGACCCCGCAGGACACTTGCATCCAGCAATAAGCAGCCCTCTGCCTCCACGGGGCTCAAACACCTGGGCCCGGTGTGGGGGCACCTGGCGTACGTGGAGGCAAACCCGCGGACCCCTCTGGCCCGAACCCACCACTGCGAAGATCCCCCTTTTCTTCCATCCGTAAAGGGGTCCTCCTTGGGGAGTGGAGGAACATGGGGAGGCCCCCAGGAGATGGCTTTTCTCCGAGCCGAGTCTGCCTGGTTTCGGGCCAACACCTGGGCCGCGCATGCGCACTCAGGCTCCCAAGCACACGCCTCCCTCGGCTCACCAGACCCACCCTTTAGAGGTCACAGCAGTTCCACACGGTCCCTGGGCACCTGTCCGTGGACACAGGAGCCCTCCCTGCCACCTAGAGGACCACGCGATTTCCGCTGGGGAACACTGCCCAGAAGCACTCCCAGCCTGGCACAGACACTGTGCGCAGGATAGACTTGTGGACCAGGGGCCTGGGCGGGGAATTTTCCAGGGAATTCTCTAAAGGCCAGGTGCCCTCTGTCGCCCTGGGAGTGCCCACGCCGTCCCTTAACCCTGCAGGACACTATCATCCAGCAATAAGCAGCCCTCTGCCTCCACGGGGCTCAAACACCTGGGCCCGTTGTGCGAGCACCTGGCGTACGTGCAGGCAAACCCGCCGACCCCTCTGGCCCGAACCCACCACTGCGAAGATCCCCCATTTCTTCCATCCGTAAAGGGGTGCTCCTTGGGGACTGGAGGAACATGGGGAGACCCCCAGGAGATGGCTTTTCTCCGAGCCGCGGCTGGCTCCTTTCGGGCCTATTCGTGGGCCGCGCATGCGCACTCAGGCTCCCAAGCACACGACTCCCTCGGCTCACCTGACCCACCCTTGAGCTGTCAGACCATTTGCACAGGGTCCCTAGGCACCTGTATGGAAACGGAAGCCCACCCCGCCACCCAGAGGACCGCGCGATTTCCCATGGGCCACACTTCCCAGCAGCTCTCCCAGCTCCTCAGACACAGTGTGCGCAGGAAAGACTTGGGGAACGGGGGCCTGGGCGGGGGATTTTCCAGGGGGCTGTCTGATGACCAGGCGTCCTCTCTCGCCCGGTGAGTGTCCAAGCCGTCCCTTGATCCCCGCAGGAGACCTGATTCCTGCCATAAGCGGCCCTCTAGCCACATGGGGCAGGGACACCTGGGCCCGGTGTGCCAGCAACTGGCCTACATGGAGGCAAACAAACAGACACCTCAGGCCCGACCCCACCACTGCGAAGATCCCCCTTTTCTTCCATCCGTAAAGGGGTCACGCTTCAGGAGTGGAAGAACACGGGGAGGCCCCCAGGAGATGGCTTTTCTCCGAGCCGCGGCTGGCTCCTTTCTGGCCTATATGTGGGCCGTGCATGCGCACTCAGGCTCCCTACCACAAGCTTCCCTCGGGTCACGGGACCCACACTAGAGGGGTCACTCGACCCACCCTTGAGGGGTCACGGGACCCACCCCTGAGTGGTCTCGTGACCCACCCCTGAGGGGTCACGTGACCCACCCCTGAGGAGTCTCGTGACCCACACCTGAGGGGTCACGTGACCCACCCCTGAGGGGTCACGTGACGCACCCCTGAGGGGTCACGTGACCCACCCCTGAGGGGTAACGTGACCCACCCCTGAGGGGTCACGTGACGCACCCCTGAGGGGTCACGTGACCCACCCCTGAGGGGTCACGTGACCCACCCCTGAGGGGTCTCGTAACCCACTCGTGAGGGGTCATGTGACCCACCCCTGAGGGGTCACGTGACGCACCCCTGAGGGGTCACGTGACCCACCCCTGACGGGTCACGTGACCCACCCCTGAGGGGTCTCGTGACCCACCCCTGACGGGTCACGTGACCCACCCCTGAGGGGTCACGTGACCCACCCCTGAGGGGTCTCGTGACCCACCCTTGAGGGTCACGTGCCCCACCCTTGAGGGGTCTCGAGACCCACCCTTGCGGGGTCACGTGCCCCACCCTTGAGGGGTCTCGAGACCCACCCTTGGGAGGTCACCTGTCCCACCCTGGAGGGGTCAGGTGACCCGCCCTTGAGAGGTCACAGCAGTTTCAGAGGGTCCCTGTGCACCTGTCCGTGGAAACAGAAGCCCTCCCTGCCACTCAGAGCACCGCGCCATTTCCCCTAGGCCACACTGCCCAGCAGCACTCTCAGCCCCGCAGAGACAGTGTGCTAAGGACAGACTTGGATACCGGGGGCCTGGGCGGGGGATTTTCCATGGAACTCTCTCAGGGCCCAGTGCCCTGTGTCGCCCAGAGTGCCCATGCCCTTCCTTGACCCCGCAGGACACTTGCATCCAGCAATAAGCAGCCCTCTGCCTCCACGGGGCTCAAACACCTGGGCCCGGTGTGGGGGCACCTGGCGTACGTGGAGGCAAACCCGCGGACCCCTCTGGCCCGAACCCACCACTGCGAAGATCCCCCTTTTCTTCCATCCGTAAAGGGGTCCTCCTTGGGGAGTGGAGGAACATGGGGAGGCCCCCAGGAGATGGCTTTTCTCCGAGCCGAGTCTGCCTGGTTTCGGGCCAACACCTGGGCCGCGCATGCGCACTCAGGCTCCCAAGCACACGCCTCCCTCGGCTCACCAGACCCACCCTTTAGAGGTCACAGCAGTTCCACACAGTCCCTGGGCACCTGTCCGTGGACACAGGAGCCCTCCCTGCCACCTAGAGGACCACGCGATTTCCGCTGGGGAACACTGCCCAGAAGCACTCCCAGCCTGGCACAGACACTGTGCGCAGGATAGACTTGTGGACCAGGGGCCTGGGCGGGGAATTTTCCAGGGAATTCTCTAAAGGCCAGGTGCCCTCTGTCGCCCTGGGAGTGCCCACGCCGTCCCTTAACCCTGCAGGACACTATCATCCAGCAATAAGCAGCCCTCTGCCTCCACGGGGCTCAAACACCTGGGCCCGTTGTGCGAGCACCTGGCGTACGTGCAGGCAAACCCGCCGACCCCTCTGGCCCGAACCCACCACTGCGAAGATCCCCCATTTCTTCCATCCGTAAAGGGGTGCTCCTTGGGGACTGGAGGAACATGGGGAGACCCCCAGGAGATGGCTTTTCTCCGAGCCGCGGCTGGCTCCTTTCGGGCCTATTCGTGGGCCGCGCATGCGCACTCAGGCTCCCAAGCACACGCCTCCCTCGGCTCACCTGACCCACGCTTGAACTGTCAGACCTTTTGCACAGGGTCCCTAGGCACCTGTCTGGAAACGGAAGCCCACCCCGCCACCCAGAGGACCGTGCGATTTCCCATGGGCCACACTTCCCAGCAGCTCTCCCAGCTCCTCAGACACAGTGTGCGCAGGAAAGACTTGGGGAACGGGGGCCTGGGCGGGGGATTTTCCAGGGGGCTGTCTGATGACCAGGCGTCCTCTCTCGCCCGGTGAGTGTCCAAGCCGTCCCTTGACCCCCGCAGGAGACCAGATTCCTGCCATAAGCGGCCCTCTAGCCACATGGGGCAGGGACACCTGGGCCCGGTGTGCCAGCAACTGGCCTACATGGAGGCAAACAAACAGACACCTCAGGCCCGACCCCACCACTGCGAAGATCCCCCTTTTCTTCCATCCGTAAAGGGGTCACGCTTCAGGAGTGGAAGAACACGGGGAGGCCCCCAGGAGATGGCTTTTCTCCGAGCCGCGGCTGGCTCCTTTCTGGCCTATATGTGGGCCGTGCATGCGCACTCAGGCTCCCTACCACAAGCCTCCCTCGGGTCACGGGACCCACACTAGAGGTGTCTCCTGACCCACCCTTGAGGGGTCACGCGACCCACCCCTGAGTGGTCTGGTGACCCACACCTGAGGGGTCACGTGACCCACCCCTGAGGAGTCTCCTGACCCACACCTGAGGGGTCACGTGACGCACCCCTGAGGGGTCACGTGACCCACCCCTGAGGGGTCTCGTGACCCACCCCTGAGGGGTCATGTGACCCACCCCTGAGGGGTCATGTGACCCACCCCTGAGGGGTCACGTGACGCACACCTGGGGGGTCACGTGACGCACCCCTGAGGTGTCATGTGACCCACCCCTGAGGGGTCACGTGACCCACCCCTGAGGGGTCTCGTGACCCAACCCTGAGGGGTCACGTGACCCACCCCTGAGGGGTCTCGTGACCCACCCTGGAGGGTCACGTGACCCACCCCTGAGGGGTCTCGTGACCCACCCCTGAGGGGTCACGTGACACACCCCTGAGGGGTCACGTGACCCACCCCTGACGGGGCACGTGACCCACCCTTGCGGGGTCACGTGCCCCACCCTTGAGGGGTCTCGAGACCCACCCTTGGGAGGTCACCTGTCCCACCCTGGAGGGGTCAGGTGACCCGCCCTTGAGAGGTCACAGCAGTTTCAGAGGGTCCCTGCGCACCTGTCCGTGGAAACAGAAGCCCTCCCTGCCACTCAGAGCACCGCGCCATTTCCCCTAGGCCACACTGCCCAGCAGCACTCTCAGCCCCGCACAGACAGTGTGCTAAGGACAGACTTGGATACCGGGGGCCTGGGCGGGGGATTTTCCATGGAACTCTCTCAGGGCCCGGTGCCCTGTGTCGCCCGGGAGTGCCCATGCCCTTCCTTGACCCCGCAGGACACTTGCATCCAGCAATAAGCAGCCCTCTGCCTCCACGGGGCTCAAACACCTGGGCCCGGTGTGGGGGCACCTGGCGTACGTGGAGGCAAACCCGCGGACCCCTCTGGCCCGAACCCACCACTGCGAAGATCCCCCTTTTCTTCCATCCGTAAAGGGGTCCTCCTTGGGGAGTGGAGGAACATGGGGAGGCCCCCAGGAGATGGCTTTTCTCCGAGCCGAGTCTGCCTGGTTTCGGGCCAACACCTGGGCCGCGCATGCGCACTCAGGCTCCCAAGCACACGCCTCCCTCGGCTCACCAGACCCACCCTTTAGAGGTCACAGCAGTTCCACACGGTCCCTGGGCACCTGTCCGTGGACACAGGAGCCCTCCCTGCCACCTAGAGGACCACGCGATTTCCCCTGGGGAACACTGCCCAGAAGCACTCCCAGCCTGGCACAGACACTGTGCGCAGGATAGACTTGTGGACCAGGGGCCTGGGCGGGGAATTTTCCAGGGAATTCTCTAAAGGCCAGGTGCCCTCTGTCGCCCTGGGAGTGCCCACGCCGTCCCTTAACCCTGCAGGACACTATCATCCAGCAATAAGCAGCCCTCTGCCTCCACGGGGCTCAAACACCTGGGCCCGTTGTGCGAGCACCTGGCGTACGTGCAGGCAAACCCGCCGACCCCTCTGGCCCGAACCCACCACTGCGAAGATCCCCCATTTCTTCCATCCGTAAAGGGGTGCTCCTTGGGGACTGGAGGAACATGGGGAGACCCCCAGGAGATGGCTTTTCTCCGAGCCGCGGCTGGCTCCTTTCGGGCCTATTCGTGGGCCGCGCATGCGCACTCAGGCTCCCAAGCACACGCCTCCCTCGGCTCACCTGACCCACCCTTGAGCTGTCAGACCATTTGCACAGGGTCCCTAGGCACCTGTATGGAAACGGAAGCCCACCCCGCCACCCAGAGGACCGCGCGATTTCCCATGGGCCACACTTCCCAGCAGCTCTCCCAGCTCCTCAGACACAGTGTGCGCAGGAAAGACTTGGGGAACGGGGGCCTGGGCGGGGGATTTTCCAGGGGGCTGTCTGATGACCAGGCGTCCTCTCTCGCCCGGTGAGTGTCCAAGCCGTCCCTTGACCCCCGCAGGAGACCTGATTCCTGCCATAAGCGGCCCTCTAGCCACATGGGGCAGGGACACCTGGGCCCGGTGTGCCAGCAACTGGCCTACATGGAGGCAAACAAACAGACACCTCAGGCCGGACCCCACCACTGCGAAGATCCCCCTTTTCTTCCATCCGTAAAGGGGTCACGCTTCAGGAGTGGAAGAACACGGGGAGGCCCCCAGGAGATGGCTTTTCTCCGAGCCGCGGCTGGCTCCTTTCTGGCCTATATGTGGGCCGTGCATGCGCACTCAGGCTCCCTACCACAAGTCTCCCTCGGGTCACGGGACCCACACTAGAAGTGTCTCCTGACCCACCCTTGAGGGGTCACGCGACCCACCCCTGAGTGGTCTCGTGACCCACACCTGAGGGGTCACGTGACGCACCCCTGGGGGGTCACGTGACGCACCCCTGGGGGGTCACGTGACCCACCCCTGCCGGGTCACGTGACCCACCCCTGAGGGGTCTCGTGACCCACCCCTGACGGGTCACGTGACCCAACCCTGAGGGGTCACGTGATCCACCCCTGAGGGGTCTCGTGACCCACCCTTGAGGGTCACGTGCCCCACCCTTGAGGGGTCTCGAGACCCACCCTTGCGGGGTCACGTGCCCCACCCTTGAGGGGTCTCGAGACCCACACTTGGGAGGTCACCTGTCCCACCCTGGAGGGGTCAGGTGACCCGCCCTTGAGAGGTCACAGCAGTTTCAGAGGGTCCCTGTGCACCTGTCCGTGGAAACAGAAGCCCTCCCTGCCACTCAGAGCACCGCGCCATTTCCCCTAGGCCACACTGCCCAGCAGCACTCTCAGCCCCGCACAGACAGTGTGCTAAGGACAGACTTGGATACCGGGGGCCTGGGCGGGGGATTTTCCATGGAACTCTCTCAGGGCCCAGTGCCCTGTGTCGCCCAGAGTGCCCATGCCCTTCCTTGACCCCGCAGGACACTTGCATCCAGCAATAAGCAGCCCTCTGCCTCCACGGGGCTCAAACACCTGGGCCCGGTGTGGGGGCACCTGGCGTACGTGGAGGCAAACCCGCGGACCCCTCTGGCCCGAACCCACCACTGCGAAGATCCCCCTTTTCTTCCATCCGTAAAGGGGTCCTCCTTGGGGAGTGGAGGAACATGGGGAGGCCCCCAGGAGATGGCTTTTCTCCGAGCCGAGTCTGCCTGGTTTCGGGCCAACACCTGGGCCGCGCATGCGCACTCAGGCTCCCAAGCACACGCCTCCCTCGGCTCACCAGACCCACCCTTTAGAGGTCACAGCAGTTCCACACGGTCCCTGGGCACCTGTCCGTGGACACAGGAGCCCTCCCTGCCACCTAGAGGACCACGCGATTTCCCCTGGGGAACACTGCCCAGAAGCACTCCCAGCCTGGCACAGACACTGTGCGCAGGATAGACTTGTGGACCAGGGGCCTGGGCGGGGAATTTTCCAGGGAATTCTCTAAAGGCCAGGTGCCCTCTGTCGCCCTGGGAGTGCCCACGCCGTCCCTTAACCCTGCAGGACACTATCATCCAGCAATAAGCAGCCCTCTGCCTCCACGGGGCTCAAACACCTGGGCCCGTTGTGCGAGCACCTGGCGTACGTGCAGGCAAACCCGCCGACCCCTCTGGCCCGAACCCACCACTGCGAAGATCCCCCATTTCTTCCATCCGTAAAGGGGTGCTCCTTGGGGACTGGAGGAACATGGGGAGACCCCCAGGAGATGGCTTTTCTCCGAGCCGCGGCTGGCTCCTTTCGGGCCTATTCGTGGGCCGCGCATGCGCACTCAGGCTCCCAAGCACACGCCTCCCTCGGCTCACCTGACCCACCCTTGAGCTGTCAGACCATTTGCACAGGGTCCCTAGGCACCTGTATGGAAACGGAAGCCCACCCCGCCACCCAGAGGACCGCGCGATTTCCCATGGGCCACACTTCCCAGCAGCTCTCCCAGCTCCTCAGACACAGTGTGCGCAGGAAAGACTTGGGGAACGGGGGCCTGGGCGGGGGATTTTCCAGGGGGCTGTCTGATGACCAGGCGTCCTCTCTCGCCCGGTGAGTGTCCAAGCCGTCCCTTGACCCCCGCAGGAGACCTGATTCCTGCCATAAGCGGCCCTCTAGCCACATGGGGCAGGGACACCTGGGCCCGGTGTGCCAGCAACTGGCCTACATGGAGGCAAACAAACAGACACCTCAGGCCGGACCCCACCACTGCGAAGATCCCCCTTTTCTTCCATCCGTAAAGGGGTCACGCTTCAGGAGTGGAAGAACACGGGGAGGCCCCCAGGAGATGGCTTTTCTCCGAGCCGCGGCTGGCTCCTTTCTGGCCTATATGTGGGCCGTGCATGCGCACTCAGGCTCCCTACCACAAGTCTCCCTCGGGTCACGGGACCCACACTAGAAGTGTCTCCTGACCCACCCTTGAGGGGTCACGCGACCCACCCCTGAGTGGTCTCGTGACCCACACCTGAGGGGTCACGTGACGCACCCCTGGGGGGTCACGTGACGCACCCCTGGGGGGTCACGTGACCCACCCCTGCCGGGTCACGTGACCCACCCCTGAGGGGTCTCGTGACCCACCCCTGACGGGTCACGTGACCCAACCCTGAGGGGTCACGTGATCCACCCCTGAGGGGTCTCGTGACCCACCCTTGAGGGTCACGTGCCCCACCCTTGAGGGGTCTCGAGACCCACCCTTGCGGGGTCACGTGCCCCACCCTTGAGGGGTCTCGAGACCCACACTTGGGAGGTCACCTGTCCCACCCTGGAGGGGTCAGGTGACCCGCCCTTGAGAGGTCACAGCAGTTTCAGAGGGTCCCTGTGCACCTGTCCGTGGAAACAGAAGCCCTCCCTGCCACTCAGAGCACCGCGCCATTTCCCCTAGGCCACACTGCCCAGCAGCACTCTCAGCCCCGCACAGACAGTGTGCTAAGGACAGACTTGGATACCGGGGGCCTGGGCGGGGGATTTTCCATGGAACTCTCTCAGGGCCCAGTGCCCTGTGTCGCCCAGAGTGCCCATGCCCTTCCTTGACCCCGCAGGACACTTGCATCCAGCAATAAGCAGCCCTCTGCCTCCACGGGGCTCAAACACCTGGGCCCGGTGTGGGGGCACCTGGCGTACGTGGAGGCAAACCCGCGGACCCCTCTGGCCCGAACCCACCACTGCGAAGATCCCCCTTTTCTTCCATCCGTAAAGGGGTCCTCCTTGGGGAGTGGAGGAACATGGGGAGGCCCCCAGGAGATGGCTTTTCTCCGAGCCGAGTCTGCCTGGTTTCGGGCCAACACCTGGGCCGCGCATGCGCACTCAGGCTCCCAAGCACACGCCTCCCTCGGCTCACCAGACCCACCCTTTAGAGGTCACAGCAGTTCCACACGGTCCCTGGGCACCTGTCCGTGGACACAGGAGCCCTCCCTGCCACCTAGAGGACCACGCGATTTCCCCTGGGGAACACTGCCCAGAAGCACTCCCAGCCTGGCACAGACACTGTGCGCAGGATAGACTTGTGGACCAGGGGCCTGGGCGGGGAATTTTCCAGGGAATTCTCTAAAGGCCAGGTGCCCTCTGTCGCCCTGGGAGTGCCCACGCCGTCCCTTAACCCTGCAGGACACTATCATCCAGCAATAAGCAGCCCTCTGCCTCCACGGGGCTCAAACACCTGGGCCCGTTGTGCGAGCACCTGGCGTACGTGCAGGCAAACCCGCCGACCCCTCTGGCCCGAACCCACCACTGCGAAGATCCCCCATTTCTTCCATCCGTAAAGGGGTGCTCCTTGGGGACTGGAGGAACATGGGGAGACCCCCAGGAGATGGCTTTTCTCCGAGCCGCGGCTGGCTCCTTTCGGGCCTATTCGTGGGCCGCGCATGCGCACTCAGGCTCCCAAGCACACGCCTCCCTCGGCTCACCTGACCCACGCTTGAGCTGTCAGACCTTTTGCACAGGGTCCCTAGGCTCCTGTCTGGAAACGGAAGCCCACCCCGCCACCCAGAGGACCGCGCGATTTCCCATGGGCCACACTTCCCAGCAGCTCTCCCAGCTCCTCAGACACAGTGTGCGCATGAAAGACTTGGGGAACGGGGGCCTGGGCGGGGGATTTTCCAGGGGGCTGTCTGATGACCAGGCGTCCTCTCTCGCCCGGTGAGTGTCCAAGCCGTCCCTTGACCCCCGCAGGAGACCTGATTCCTGCCATAAGCGGCCCTCTAGCCACATGGGGCAGGGACACCTGGGCCCGGTGTGCCAGCAACTGGCCTACATGGAGGCAAACAAACAGACACCTCAGGCCCGACCCCACCACTGCGAAGATCCCCCTTTTCTTCCATCCGTAAAGGGGTCACGCTTCAGGAGTGGAAGAACACGGGGAGGCCCCCAGGAGATGGCTTTTCTCCGAGCCGCGGCTGGCTCCTTTCTGGCCTATATGTGGGCCGTGCATGCGCACTCAGGCTCCCTACCACAAGCCTCCCTCGGGTCACGGGACCCACACTAGAGGTGTCTCCTGACCCACCCTTGAGGGGTCACGCGACCCACCCCTGAGTGGTCTGGTGACCCACACCTGAGGGGTCACGTGACCCACCCCTGAGGAGTCTCCTGACCCACCCCTGAGGGGTCACGTGACGCACCCCTGAGGGGTCACGTGACCCACCCCTGAGGGGTCACGTGACGCACCCCTGAGGGGTCACAAGACCCACCCCTGAGGGGTCTCGTGACCCACCCCTGAGGGGTCATGTGACCCACCCCTGAGGGGTCACGTGACGCACCCCTGGGGGGTCACGTGACGCACACCTGAGGTGTCATGTGACCCACCCCCGAGGGGTCACGTGACCCACCCCTGAGGGGTCTCGAGACCCACCCCTGACGGGTCACGTGACCCAACCCTGAGGGGTCACGTGACCCACCCCTGAGGGGTCTCGTGACCCACCCTGGAGGGTCACGTGCCCCACCCTTGAGGGGTCTCGAGACCCACCCTTGCGGGGTCACGTGCCCCACCCTTAGGGGTCTCGAGACCCACCCTTGGGAGGTCACCTGTCCCACCCTGGAGGGGTCAGGTGACCCGCCCTTGAGAGGTCACAGCAGTTTCAGAGGGTCCCTGCGCACCTGTCCGTGGAAACAGAAGCCCTCCCTGCCACTCAGAGCACCGCGCCATTTCCCCTAGGCCACACTGCCCAGCAGCACTCTCAGCCCCGCACAGACAGTGTGCTAAGGACAGACTTGGATACCGGGGGCCTGGGCGGGGGATTTTCCATGGAACTCTCTCAGGGCCCCGTGCCCTGTGTCGCCCGGGAGTGCCCATGCCCTTCCTTGACCCCGCAGGACACTTGCATCCAGCAATAAGCAGCCCTCTGCCTCCACGGGGCTCAAACACCTGGGCCCGGTGTGCGGGCACCTGGCGTACGTGGAGGCAAACCCGCGGACCCCTCTGGCCCGAACCCACCACTGCGAAGATCCCCCTTTTCTTCCATCCGTAAAGGGGTCCTCCTTGGGGAGTGGAGGAACATGGGGAGGCCCCCAGGAGATGGCTTTTCTCCGAGCCGAGTCTGCCTGGTTTCGGGCCAACACCTGGGCCGCGCATGCGCACTCAGGCTCCCAAGCACACGCCTCCCTCGGCTCACCAGACCCACCCTTTAGAGGTCACAGCAGTTCCACACGGTCCCTGGGCACCTGTCCGTGGACACAGGAGCCCTCCCTGCCACCTAGAGGACCACGCGATTTCCGCTGGGGAACACTGCCCAGAAGCACTCCCAGCCTGGCACAGACACTGTGCGCAGGATAGACTTGTGGACCAGGGGCCTGGGCGGGGAATTTTCCAGGGAATTCTCTAAAGGCCAGGTGCCCTCTGTCGCCCTGGGAGTGCCCACGCCGTCCCTTAACCCTGCAGGACACTATCATCCAGGAATAAGCAGCCCTCTGCCTCCACGGGGCTCAAACACCTGGGCCCGTTGTGCGAGCACCTGGCGTACGTGCAGGCAAACCCGCCGACCCCTCTGGCCCGAACCCACCACTGCGAAGATCCCCCATTTCTTCCATCCGTAAAGGGGTGCTCCTTGGGGACTGGAGGAACATGGGGAGACCCCCAGGAGATGGCTTTTCTCCGAGCCGCGGCTGGCTCCTTTCGGGCCTATTCGTGGGCCGCGCATGCGCACTCAGGCTCCCAAGCACACGACTCCCTCGGCTCACCTGACCCACCCTTGAGCTGTCAGACCATTTGCACAGGGTCCCTAGGCACCTGTATGGAAACGGAAGCCCACCCCGCCACCCAGAGGACCGCGCGATTTCCCATGGGCCACACTTCCCAGCAGCTCTCCCAGCTCCTAAGACACAGTGTGCGCAGGAAAGACTTGGGGAACGGGGGCCTGGGCGGGGGATTTTCCAGGGGGCTGTCTGATGACCAGGCGTCCTCTCTCGCCCGGTGAGTGTCCAAGCCGTCCCTTGATCCCCGCAGGAGACCTGATTCCTGCCATAAGCGGCCCTCTAGCCACATGGGGCAGGGACACCTGGGCCCGGTGTGCCAGCAACTGGCCTACATGGAGGCAAACAAACAGACACCTCAGGCCCGACCCCACCACTGCGAAGATCCCCCTTTTCTTCCATCCGTAAAGGGGTCACGCTTCAGGAGTGGAAGAACACGGGGAGGCCCCCAGGAGATGGCTTTTCTCCGAGCCGCGGCTGGCTCCTTTCTGGCCTATATGTGGGCCGTGCATGCGCACTCAGGCTCCCTACCACAAGCTTCCCTCGGGTCACGGGACCCACACTAGAGGGGTCACGCGACCCACCCTTGAGGGGTCACGCGACCCACCCCTGAGTGGTCTCGTGACCCACCCCTGAGGGGTCACGTGACCCACCCCTGAGGGGTCACGTGACCCACCCCTGAGGGGTCACGTGACCCACCCCTGAGGGGTCTCGTGACCCACCCTTGAGGGTCACGTGCCCCACCCTTGAGGGGTCTCGAGACCCACCCTTGGGAGGTCACCTGTCCCACCCTGTAGGGGTCAGGTGACCCGCCCTTTAGAGGTCACAGCAGTTTCAGAGGGTCCCTGCGCACCTGTCCGTGGAAACAGAAGTCCTCCCTGCCACTCAGAGCACCGCGCCATTTCCCCTAGCCACACTGCCCAGCAGCACTCTCAGCCCCGCACAGACAGTGTGCTAAGGACAGACTTGGATACCGGGGGCCTGGGCGGGGGATTTTCCATGGAACTCTCTCAGGGCCCGGTGCCCTGTGTCGCCCGGTAGTGCCCATGCCCTTCCTTGACCCCGCAGGACACTTGCATCCAGCAATAAGCAGCCCTCTGCCTCCACGGGGCTCAAACACCTGGGCCCGGTGTGGGGGCACCTGGCGTACGTGGAGGCAAACCCGCGGACCCCTCTGGCCCGAACCCACCACTGCGAAGATCCCCCTTTTCTTCCATCCGTAAAGGGGTCCTCCTTGGGGAGTGGAGGAACATGGGGAGGCCCCCAGGAGATGGCTTTTCTCCGAGCCGAGTCTGCCTGGTTTCGGGCCAACACCTGGGCCGCGCATGCGCACTCAGGCTCCCAAGCACACGCCTCCCTCGGCTCACCAGACCCACCCTTTAGAGGTCACAGCAGTTCCACACGGTCCCTGGGCACCTGTCCGTGGACACAGGAGCCCTCCCTGCCACCTAGAGGACCACGCGATTTCCGCTGGGGAACACTGCCCAGAAGCACTCCCAGCCTGGCACAGACACTGTGCGCAGGATAGACTTGTGGACCAGGGGCCTGGGCGGGGAATTTTCCAGGGAATTCTCTAAAGGCCAGGTGCCCTCTGTCGCCCTGGGAGTGCCCACGCCGTCCCTTAACCCTGCAGGACACTATCATCCAGCAATAAGCAGCCCTCTGCCTCCACGGGGCTCAAACACCTGGGCCCGTTGTGCGAGCACCTGGCGTACGTGCAGGCAAACCCGCCGACCCCTCTGGCCCGAACCCACCACTGCGAAGATCCCCCATTTCTTCCATCCGTAAAGGGGTGCTCCTTGGGGACTGGAGGAACATGGGGAGACCCCCAGGAGATGGCTTTTCTCCGAGCCGCGGCTGGCTCCTTTCGGGCCTATTCCTGGGCCGCGCATGCGCACTCAGGCTCCCAAGCACACGCCTCCCTCGGCTCACCTGACCCACGCTTGAACTGTCAGACCTTTTGCACAGGGTCCCTAGGCACCTGTCTGGAAACGGAAGCCCACCCCGCCACCCAGAGGACCGCGCGATTTCCCATGGGCCACACTTCCCAGCAGCTCTCCCAGCTCCTCAGACACAGTGTGCGCAGGAAAGACTTTGGGAACGGGGGCCTGGGCGGGGGATTTTCCAGGGGGCTGTCTGATGACCAGGCGTCCTCTCTCGCCCGGTGAGTGTCCAAGCCGTCCCTTGACCCCCGCAGGAGACCAGATTCCTGCCATAAGCGGCCCTCTAGCCACATGGGGCAGGGACACCTGGGCCCGGTGTGCCAGCAACTGGCCTACATGGAGGCAAACAAACAGACACCTCAGGCCCGACCCCACCACTGCGAAGATCCCCCTTTTCTTCCATCCGTAAAGGGGTCACGCTTCAGGAGTGGAAGAACACGGGGAGGCCCCCAGGAGATGGCTTTTCTCCGAGCCGCGGCTGGCTCCTTTCTGGCCTATATGTGGGCCGTGCATGCGCACTCAGGCTCCCTACCACAAGCCTCCCTCGGGTCACGGGACCCACACTAGAGGTGTCTCCTGACCCACCCTTGAGGGGTCACGCGACCCACCCCTGAGTGGTCTGGTGACCCACACCTGAGGGGTCACGTGACCCACCCCTGAGGAGTCTCCTGACCCACACCTGAGGGGTCACGTGACGCACCCCTGAGGGGTCACGTGACCCACCCCTGAGGGGTCTCGTGACCCACCCCTGAGGGGTCATGTGACCCACCCCTGAGGGGTCACGTGACGCACCCCTGAGGGGTCACGTGACCCACCCCTGACGGGGCACGTGACCCACCCCTGAGGGGTCTCGTGACCCACCCCTGACGGGGCACGTGACCCACCCCTGAGGGGTCACGTGACCCACCCCTGAGGGGTCTCGTGACCCACCCTTGAGGGTCACGTGCCCCACCCTTGAGGGGTCTCGAGACCCACCCTTGCGGGGTCACGTGCCCCACCCTTGAGGGGTCTCGAGACCCACCCTTGGGAGGTCACCTGTCCCACCCTGGAGGGGTCAGGTGACCCGCCCTTGAGAGGTCACAGCAGTTTCAGAGGGTCCCTGCGCACCTGTCCGTGGAAACAGAAGCCCTCCCTGCCACTCAGAGCACCGCGCCATTTCCCCTAGGCCACACTGCCCAGCAGCACTCTCAGCCCCGCACAGACAGTGTGCTAAGGACAGACTTGGATACCGGGGGCCTGGGCGGGGGATTTTCCATGGAACTCTCTCAGGGCCCCGTGCCCTGTGTCGCCCGGGAGTGCCCATGCCCTTCCTTGACCCCGCAGGACACTTGCATCCAGCAATAAGCAGCCCTCTGCCTCCACGGGGCTCAAACACCTGGGCCCGGTGTGCGGGCACCTGGCGTACGTGGAGGCAAACCCGCGGACCCCTCTGGCCCGAACCCACCACTGCGAAGATCCCCCTTTTCTTCCATCCGTAAAGGGGTCCTCCTTGGGGAGTGGAGGAACATGGGGAGGCCCCCAGGAGATGGCTTTTCTCCGAGCCGAGTCTGCCTGGTTTCGGGCCAACACCTGGGCCGCGCATGCGCACTCAGGCTCCCAAGCACACGCCTCCCTCGGCTCACCAGACCCACCCTTTAGAGGTCACAGCAGTTCCACACGGTCCCTGGGCACCTGTCCGTGGACACAGGAGCCCTCCCTGCCACCTAGAGGACCACGCGATTTCCCCTGGGGAACACTGCCCAGAAGCACTCCCAGCCTGGCACAGACACTGTGCGCAGGATAGACTTGTGGACCAGGGGCCTGGGCGGGGAATTTTCCAGGGAATTCTCTAAAGGCCAGGTGCCCTCTGTCGCCCTGGGAGTGCCCACGCCGTCCCTTAACCCTGCAGGACACTATCATCCAGGAATAAGCAGCCCTCTGCCTCCACGGGGCTCAAACACCTGGGCCCGTTGTGCGAGCACCTGGCGTACGTGCAGGCAAACCCGCCGACCCCTCTGGCCCGAACCCACCACTGCGAAGATCCCCCATTTCTTCCATCCGTAAAGGGGTGCTCCTTGGGGACTGGAGGAACATGGGGAGACCCCCAGGAGATGGCTTTTCTCCGAGCCGCGGCTGGCTCCTTTCGGGCCTATTCGTGGGCCGCGCATGCGCACTCAGGCTCCCAAGCACACGACTCCCTCGGCTCACCTGACCCACCCTTGAGCTGTCAGACCATTTGCACAGGGTCCCTAGGCACCTGTATGGAAACGGAAGCCCACCCCGCCACCCAGAGGACCGCGCGATTTCCCATGGGCCACACTTCCCAGCAGCTCTCCCAGCTCCTAAGACACAGTGTGCGCAGGAAAGACTTGGGGAACGGGGGCCTGGGCGGGGGATTTTCCAGGGGGCTGTCTGATGACCAGGCGTCCTCTCTCGCCCGGTGAGTGTCCAAGCCGTCCCTTGATCCCCGCAGGAGACCTGATTCCTGCCATAAGCGGCCCTCTAGCCACATGGGGCAGGGACACCTGGGCCCGGTGTGCCAGCAACTGGCCTACATGGAGGCAAACAAACAGACACCTCAGGCCCGACCCCACCACTGCGAAGATCCCCCTTTTCTTCCATCCGTAAAGGGGTCACGCTTCAGGAGTGGAAGAACACGGGGAGGCCCCCAGGAGATGGCTTTTCTCCGAGCCGCGGCTGGCTCCTTTCTGGCCTATATGTGGGCCGTGCATGCGCACTCAGGCTCCCTACCACAAGCTTCCCTCGGGTCACGGGACCCACACTAGAGGGGTCACGCGACCCACCCTTGAGGGGTCACGCGACCCACCCCTGAGTGGTCTCGTGACCCACCCCTGAGGGGTCACGTGACCCACCCCTGAGGGGTCACGTGACCCACCCCTGAGGGGTCACGTGACCCACCCCTGAGGGGTCTCGTGACCCACCCTTGAGGGTCACGTGCCCCACCCTTGAGGGGTCTCGAGACCCACCCTTGGGAGGTCACCTGTCCCACCCTGTAGGGGTCAGGTGACCCGCCCTTTAGAGGTCACAGCAGTTTCAGAGGGTCCCTGCGCACCTGTCCGTGGAAACAGAAGTCCTCCCTGCCACTCAGAGCACCGCGCCATTTCCCCTAGCCACACTGCCCAGCAGCACTCTCAGCCCCGCACAGACAGTGTGCTAAGGACAGACTTGGATACCGGGGGCCTGGGCGGGGGATTTTCCATGGAACTCTCTCAGGGCCCGGTGCCCTGTGTCGCCCGGTAGTGCCCATGCCCTTCCTTGACCCCGCAGGACACTTGCATCCAGCAATAAGCAGCCCTCTGCCTCCACGGGGCTCAAACACCTGGGCCCGGTGTGGGGGCACCTGGCGTACGTGGAGGCAAACCCGCGGACCCCTCTGGCCCGAACCCACCACTGCGAAGATCCCCCTTTTCTTCCATCCGTAAAGGGGTCCTCCTTGGGGAGTGGAGGAACATGGGGAGGCCCCCAGGAGATGGCTTTTCTCCGAGCCGAGTCTGCCTGGTTTCGGGCCAACACCTGGGCCGCGCATGCGCACTCAGGCTCCCAAGCACACGCCTCCCTCGGCTCACCAGACCCACCCTTTAGAGGTCACAGCAGTTCCACACGGTCCCTGGGCACCTGTCCGTGGACACAGGAGCCCTCCCTGCCACCTAGAGGACCACGCGATTTCCGCTGGGGAACACTGCCCAGAAGCACTCCCAGCCTGGCACAGACACTGTGCGCAGGATAGACTTGTGGACCAGGGGCCTGGGCGGGGAATTTTCCAGGGAATTCTCTAAAGGCCAGGTGCCCTCTGTAGCCCTGGGAGTGCCCACGCCGTCCCTTAACCCTGCAGGACACTATCATCCAGCAATAAGCAGCCCTCTGCCTCCACGGGGCTCAAACACCTGGGCCCGTTGTGCGAGCACCTGGCGTACGTGCAGGCAAACCCGCCGACCCCTCTGGCCCGAACCCACCACTGCGAAGATCCCCCATTTCTTCCATCCGTAAAGGGGTGCTCCTTGGGGACTGGAGGAACATGGGGAGACCCCCAGGAGATGGCTTTTCTCCGAGCCGCGGCTGGCTCCTTTCGGGCCTATTCCTGGGCCGCGCATGCGCACTCAGGCTCCCAAGCACACGCCTCCCTCGGCTCACCTGACCCACGCTTGAACTGTCAGACCTTTTGCACAGGGTCCCTAGGCACCTGTCTGGAAACGGAAGCCCACCCCGCCACCCAGAGGACCGCGCGATTTCCCATGGGCCACACTTCCCAGCAGCTCTCCCAGCTCCTCAGACACAGTGTGCGCAGGAAAGACTTTGGGAACGGGGGCCTGGGCGGGGGATTTTCCAGGGGGCTGTCTGATGACCAGGCGTCCTCTCTCGCCCGGTGAGTGTCCAAGCCGTCCCTTGACCCCCGCAGGAGACCAGATTCCTGCCATAAGCGGCCCTCTAGCCACATGGGGCAGGGACACCTGGGCCCGGTGTGCCAGCAACTGGCCTACATGGAGGCAAACAAACAGACACCTCAGGCCCGACCCCACCACTGCGAAGATCCCCCTTTTCTTCCATCCGTAAAGGGGTCACGCTTCAGGAGTGGAAGAACACGGGGAGGCCCCCAGGAGATGGCTTTTCTCCGAGCCGCGGCTGGCTCCTTTCTGGCCTATATGTGGGCCGTGCATGCGCACTCAGGCTCCCTACCACAAGCCTCCCTCGGGTCACGGGACCCACACTAGAGGTGTCTCCTGACCCACCCTTGAGGGGTCACGCGACCCACCCCTGAGTGGTCTGGTGACCCACACCTGAGGGGTCACGTGACCCACCCCTGAGGAGTCTCCTGACCCACACCTGAGGGGTCACGTGACGCACCCCTGAGGGGTCACGTGACCCACCCCTGAGGGGTCTCGTGACCCACCCCTGAGGGGTCATGTGACCCACCCCTGAGGGGTCACGTGACCCACCCCTGAGGGGTCACGTGACGCACCCCTGGGGGGTCACGTGACGCACCCCTGAGGTGTCATGTGACCCACCCCTGAGGGGTCACGTGACCCACCCCTGAGGGGTCTCGTGACCCAACCCTGAGGGGTCACGTGACCCACCCCTGAGGGGTCTCGTGACCCACCCTGGAGGGTCACGTGCCCCACCCTTGAGGGGTCTCGAGACCCACCCTTGCGGGGTCACGTGCCCCACCCTTAGGGGTCTCGAGACCCACCCTTGGGAGGTCACCTGTCCCACCCTGGAGGGGTCAGGTGACCCGCCCTTGAGAGGTCACAGCAGTTTCAGAGGGTCCCTGCGCACCTGTCCGTGGAAACAGAAGCCCTCCCTGCCACTCAGAGCACCGCGCCATTTCCCCTAGGCCACACTGCCCAGCAGCACTCTCAGCCCCGCACAGACAGTGTGCTAAGGACAGACTTGGATACCGGGGTCCTGGGCGGGGGATTTTCCATGGAACTCTCTCAGGGCCCCGTGCCCTGTGTCGCCCGGGAGTGCCCATGCCCTTCCTTGACCCCGCAGGACACTTGCATCCAGCAATAAGCAGCCCTCTGCCTCCACGGGGCTCAAACACCTGGGCCCGGTGTGCGGGCACCTGGCGTACGTGGAGGCAAACCCGCGGACCCCTCTGGCCCGAACCCACCACTGCGAAGATCCCCCTTTTCTTCCATCCGTAAAGGGGTCCTCCTTGGGGAGTGGAGGAACATGGGGAGGCCCCCAGGAGATGGCTTTTCTCCGAGCCGAGTCTGCCTGGTTTCGGGCCAACACCTGGGCCGCGCATGCGCACTCAGGCTCCCAAGCACACGCCTCCCTCGGCTCACCAGACCCACCCTTTAGAGGTCACAGCAGTTCCACACGGTCCCTGGGCACCTGTCCGTGGACACAGGAGCCCTCCCTGCCACCTAGAGGACCACGCGATTTCCGCTGGGGAACACTGCCCAGAAGCACTCCCAGCCTGGCACAGACACTGTGCGCAGGATAGACTTGTGGACCAGGGGCCTGGGCGGGGAATTTTCCAGGGAATTCTCTAAAGGCCAGGTGCCCTCTGTCGCCCTGGGAGTGCCCACGCCGTCCCTTAACCCTGCAGGACACTATCATCCAGCAATAAGCAGCCCTCTGCCTCCACGGGGCTCAAACACCTGGGCCCGTTGTGCGAGCACCTGGCGTACGTGCAGGCAAACCCGCCGACCCCTCTGGCCCGAACCCACCACTGCGAAGATCCCCCATTTCTTCCATCCGTAAAGGGGTGCTCCTTGGGGACTGGAGGAACATGGGGAGACCCCCAGGAGATGGCTTTTCTCCGAGCCGCGGCTGGCTCCTTTCGGGCCTATTCGTGGGCCGCGCATGCGCACTCAGGCTCCCAAGCACACGCCTCCCTCGGCTCACCTGACCCACCCTTGAGCTGTCAGACCATTTGCACAGGGTCCCTAGGCACCTGTATGGAAACGGAAGCCCACCCCGCCACCCAGAGGACCGCGCGATTTCCCATGGGCCACACTTCCCAGCAGCTCTCCCAGCTCCTCAGACACAGTGTGCGCAGGAAAGACTTGGGGAACGGGGGCCTGGGCGGGGGATTTTCCAGGGGGCTGTCTGATGACCAGGCGTCCTCTCTCGCCCGGTGAGTGTCCAAGCCGTCCCTTGACCCCCGCAGGAGACCTGATTCCTGCCATAAGCGGCCCTCTAGCCACATGGGGCAGGGACACCTGGGCCCGGTGTGCCAGCAACTGGCCTACATGGAGGCAAACAAACAGACACCTCAGGCCCGACCCCACCACTGCGAAGATCCCCCTTTTCTTCCATCCGTAAAGGGGTCACGCTTCAGGAGTGGAAGAACACGGGGAGGCCCCCAGGAGATGGCTTTTCTCCGAGCCGCGGCTGGCTCCTTTCTGGCCTATATGTGGGCCGTGCATGCGCACTCAGGCTCCGTACCACAAGTCTCCCTCCGGTCACGGGACCCACACTAGAGGTGTCTCCTGACCCACCCTTGAGGGGTCACGCGACCCACACCTGAGTGGTCTCGTGACCCACACCTGAGGGGTCACGTGACCCACCCCTGAGGAGTCTCGTGACCCACACCTGAGGGGTCATGTGACCCACCCCTGAGGGGTCACGTGACCCACCCCTGAGGGGTCTCGTGACCCACCCCTGAGGGGTCATGTGACCCACCCCTGAGGGGTCACGTGACGCACCCCTGTGGGGTCACGTGACGCACCCCTGCCGGGTCACGTGACCCACCCCTGCCGGGTCACGTGACCCACCCCTGAGGGGTCACGTGACCCACCCCTGAGGGGTCACGTGACGCACCCCTGAGGGGTCACGTGACCCACCCCTGAGGGGTCACGTGACCCACCCCTGAGGGGTCTCGTAACCCACTCGTGAGGGGTCATGTGACCCACCCCTGAGGGGTCACGTGACGCACCCCTGAGGGGTCACGTGACCCACCCCTGACGGGGCACGTGACCCACCCCTGAGGGGTCTCGTGACCCACCCCTGACGGGGCACGTGACCCACCCCTGAGGGGTCACGTGACCCACCCCTGAGGGGTCTCGTGACCCACCCTTGAGGGTCACGTGCCCCACCCTTGAGGGGTCTCGAGACCCACCCTTGCGGGGTCACGTGCCCCACCCTTGAGGGGTCTCGAGACCCACCCTTGGGAGGTCACCTGTCCCACCCTGGAGGGGTCAGGTGACCCGCCCTTGAGAGGTCACAGCAGTTTCAGAGGGTCCCTGCGCACCTGTCCGTGGAAACAGAAGCCCTCCCTGCCACTCAGAGCACCGCGCCATTTCCCCTAGGCCACACTGCCCAGCAGCACTCTCAGCCCCGCACAGACAGTGTGCTAAGGACAGACTTGGATACCGGGGGCCTGGGCGGGGGATTTTCCATGGAACTCTCTCAGGGCCCCGTGCCCTGTGTCGCCCGGGAGTGCCCATGCCCTTCCTTGACCCCGCAGGACACTTGCATCCAGCAATAAGCAGCCCTCTGCCTCCACGGGGCTCAAACACCTGGGCCCGGTGTGCGGGCACCTGGCGTACGTGGAGGCAAACCCGCGGACCCCTCTGGCCCGAACCCACCACTGCGAAGATCCCCCTTTTCTTCCATCCGTAAAGGGGTCCTCCTTGGGGAGTGGAGGAACATGGGGAGGCCCCCAGGAGATGGCTTTTCTCCGAGCCGAGTCTGCCTGGTTTCGGGCCAACACCTGGGCCGCGCATGCGCACTCAGGCTCCCAAGCACACGCCTCCCTCGGCTCACCAGACCCACCCTTTAGAGGTCACAGCAGTTCCACACGGTCCCTGGGCACCTGTCCGTGGACACAGGAGCCCTCCCTGCCACCTAGAGGACCACGCGATTTCCCCTGGGGAACACTGCCCAGAAGCACTCCCAGCCTGGCACAGACACTGTGCGCAGGATAGACTTGTGGACCAGGGGCCTGGGCGGGGAATTTTCCAGGGAATTCTCTAAAGGCCAGGTGCCCTCTGTCGCCCTGGGAGTGCCCACGCCGTCCCTTAACCCTGCAGGACACTATCATCCAGCAATAAGCAGCCCTCTGCCTCCACGGGGCTCAAACACCTGGGCCCGTTGTGCGAGCACCTGGCGTACGTGCAGGCAAACCCGCCGACCCCTCTGGCCCGAACCCACCACTGCGAAGATCCCCCATTTCTTCCATCCGTAAAGGGGTGCTCCTTGGGGACTGGAGGAACATGGGGAGACCCCCAGGAGATGGCTTTTCTCCGAGCCGCGGCTGGCTCCTTTCGGGCCTATTCGTGGGCCGCGCATGCGCACTCAGGCTCCCAAGCACACGACTCCCTCGGCTCACCTGACCCACCCTTGAGCTGTCAGACCATTTGCACAGGGTCCCTAGGCACCTGTATGGAAACGGAAGCCCACCCCGCCACCCAGAGGACCGCGCGATTTCCCATGGGCCACACTTCCCAGCAGCTCTCCCAGCTCCTAAGACACAGTGTGCGCAGGAAAGACTTGGGGAACGGGGGCCTGGGCGGGGGATTTTCCAGGGGGCTGTCTGATGACCAGGCGTCCTCTCTCGCCCGGTGAGTGTCCAAGCCGTCCCTTGATCCCCGCAGGAGACCTGATTCCTGCCATAAGCGGCCCTCTAGCCACATGGGGCAGGGACACCTGGGCCCGGTGTGCCAGCAACTGGCCTACATGAAGGCAAACAAACAGACACCTCAGGCCCGACCCCACCACTGCGAAGATCCCCCTTTTCTTCCATCCGTAAAGGGGTCACGCTTCAGGAGTGGAAGAACACGGGGAGGCCCCCAGGAGATGGCTTTTCTCCGAGCCGCGGCTGGCTCCTTTCTGGCCTATATGTGGGCCGTGCATGCGCACTCAGGCTCCCTACCACAAGCTTCCCTCGGGTCACGGGACCCACACTAGAGGGGTCACGCGACCCACCCTTGAGGGGTCACGCGACCCACCCCTGAGTGGTCTCGTGACCCACCCCTGAGGGGTCACGTGACCCACCCCTGAGGGGTCACGTGACCCACCCCTGAGGGGTCACGTGACCCACCCCTGAGGGGTCTCGTGACCCACCCTTGAGGGTCACGTGCCCCACCCTTGAGGGGTCTCGAGACCCACCCTTGGGAGGTCACCTGTCCCACCCTGTAGGGGTCAGGTGACCCGCCCTTTAGAGGTCACAGCAGTTTCAGAGGGTCCCTGCGCACCTGTCCGTGGAAACAGAAGTCCTCCCTGCCACTCAGAGCACCGCGCCATTTCCCCTAGCCACACTGCCCAGCAGCACTCTCAGCCCCGCACAGACAGTGTGCTAAGGACAGACTTGGATACCGGGGGCCTGGGCGGGGGATTTTCCATGGAACTCTCTCAGGGCCCCGTGCCCTGTGTCGCCCGGGAGTGCCCATGCCCTTCCTTGACCCCGCAGGACACTTGCATCCAGCAATAAGCAGCCCTCTGCCTCCACGGGGCTCAAACACCTGGGCCCGGTGTGGGGGCACCTGGCGTACGTGGAGGCAAACCCGCGGACCCCTCTGGCCCGAACCCACCACTGCGAAGATCCCCCTTTTCTTCCATCCGTAAAGGGGTCCTCCTTGGGGAGTGGAGGAACATGGGGAGGCCCCCAGGAGATGGCTTTTCTCCGAGCCGAGTCTGCCTGGTTTCGGGCCAACACCTGGGCCGCGCATGCGCACTCAGGCTCCCAAGCACACGCCTCCCTCGGCTCACCAGACCCACCCTTTAGAGGTCACAGCAGTTCCACACGGTCCCTGGGCACCTGTCCGTGGACACAGGAGCCCTCCCTGCCACCTAGAGGACCACGCGATTTCCGCTGGGGAACACTGCCCAGAAGCACTCCCAGCCTGGCACAGACACTGTGCGCAGGATAGACTTGTGGACCAGGGGCCTGGGCGGGGAATTTTCCAGGGAATTCTCTAAAGGCCAGGTGCCCTCTGTCGCCCTGGGAGTGCCCACGCCGTCCCTTAACCCTGCAGGACACTATCATCCAGCAATAAGCAGCCCTCTGCCTCCACGGGGCTCAAACACCTGGGCCCGTTGTGCGAGCACCTGGCGTACGTGCAGGCAAACCCGCCGACCCCTCTGGCCCGAACCCACCACTGCGAAGATCCCCCATTTCTTCCATCCGTAAAGGGGTGCTCCTTGGGGACTGGAGGAACATGGGGAGACCCCCAGGAGATGGCTTTTCTCCGAGCCGCGGCTGGCTCCTTTCGGGCCTATTCCTGGGCCGCGCATGCGCACTCAGTCTCCCAAGCACACGCCTCCCTCGGCTCACCTGACCCACGCTTGAACTGTCAGACCTTTTGCACAGGGTCCCTAGGCACCTGTCTGGAAACGGAAGCCCACCCCGCCACCCAGAGGACCGCGCGATTTCCCATGGGCCACACTTCCCAGCAGCTCTCCCAGCTCCTCAGACACAGTGTGCGCAGGAAAGACTTTGGGAACGGGGGCCTGGGCGGGGGATTTTCCAGGGGGCTGTCTGATGACCAGGCGTCCTCTCTCGCCCGGTGAGTGTCCAAGCCGTCCCTTGACCCCCGCAGGAGACCAGATTCCTGCCATAAGCGGCCCTCTAGCCACATGGGGCAGGGACACCTGGGCCCGGTGTGCCAGCAACTGGCCTACATGGAGGCAAACAAACAGACACCTCAGGCCCGACCCCACCACTGCGAAGATCCCCCTTTTCTTCCATCCGTAAAGGGGTCACGCTTCAGGAGTGGAAGAACACGGGGAGGCCCCCAGGAGATGGCTTTTCTCCGAGCCGCGGCTGGCTCCTTTCTGGCCTATATGTGGGCCGTGCATGCGCACTCAGGCTCCCTACCACAAGCCTCCCTCGGGTCACGGGACCCACACTAGAGGTGTCTCCTGACCCACCCTTGAGGGGTCACGCGACCCACCCCTGAGTGGTCTGGTGACCCACACCTGAGGGGTCGCGTGACCCACCCCTGAGGAGTCTCCTGACCCACACCTGAGGGGTCACGTGACGCACCCCTGAGGGGTCACGTGACCCACCCCTGAGGGGTCTCGTGACCCACCCCTGAGGGGTCATGTGACCCACCCCTGAGGGGTCACGTGACCCACCCCTGAGGGGTCACGTGACGCACCCCTGGGGGGTCACGTGACGCACCCCTGAGGTGTCATGTGACCCACCCCTGAGGGGTCACGTGACCCACCCCTGAGGGGTCTCGTGACCCAACCCTGAGGGGTCACGTGACCCACCCCTGAGGGGTCTCGTGACCCACCCTGGAGGGTCACGTGCCCCACCCTTGAGGGGTCTCGAGACCCACCCTTGCGGGGTCACGTGCCCCACCCTTAGGGGTCTCGAGACCCACCCTTGGGAGGTCACCTGTCCCACCCTGGAGGGGTCAGGTGACCCGCCCTTGAGAGGTCACAGCAGTTTCAGAGGGTCCCTGCGCACCTGTCCGTGGAAACAGAAGCCCTCCCTGCCACTCAGAGCACCGCGCCATTTCCCCTAGGCCACACTGCCCAGCAGCACTCTCAGCCCCGCACAGACAGTGTGCTAAGGACAGACTTGGATACCGGGGTCCTGGGCGGGGGATTTTCCATGGAACTCTCTCAGGGCCCCGTGCCCTGTGTCGCCCGGGAGTGCCCATGCCCTTCCTTGACCCCGCAGGACACTTGCATCCAGCAATAAGCAGCCCTCTGCCTCCACGGGGCTCAAACACCTGGGCCCGGTGTGCGGGCACCTGGCGTACGTGGAGGCAAACCCGCGGACCCCTCTGGCCCGAACCCACCACTGCGAAGATCCCCCTTTTCTTCCATCCGTAAAGGGGTCCTCCTTGGGGAGTGGAGGAACATGGGGAGGCCCCCAGGAGATGGCTTTTCTCCGAGCCGAGTCTGCCTGGTTTCGGGCCAACACCTGGGCCGCGCATGCGCACTCAGGCTCCCAAGCACACGCCTCCCTCGGCTCACCAGACCCACCCTTTAGAGGTCACAGCAGTTCCACACGGTCCCTGGGCACCTGTCCGTGGACACAGGAGCCCTCCCTGCCACCTAGAGGACCACGCGATTTCCGCTGGGGAACACTGCCCAGAAGCACTCCCAGCCTGGCACAGACACTGTGCGCAGGATAGACTTGTGGACCAGGGGCCTGGGCGGGGAATTTTCCAGGGAATTCTCTAAAGGCCAGGTGCCCTCTGTCGCCCTGGGAGTGCCCACGCCGTCCCTTAACCCTGCAGGACACTATCATCCAGCAATAAGCAGCCCTCTGCCTCCACGGGGCTCAAACACCTGGGCCCGTTGTGCGAGCACCTGGCGTACGTGCAGGCAAACCCGCCGACCCCTCTGGCCCGAACCCACCACTGCGAAGATCCCCCATTTCTTCCATCCGTAAAGGGGTGCTCCTTGGGGACTGGAGGAACATGGGGAGACCCCCAGGAGATGGCTTTTCTCCGAGCCGCGGCTGGCTCCTTTCGGGCCTATTCCTGGGCCGCGCATGCGCACTCAGGCTCCCAAGCACACGACTCCCTCGGCTCACCTGACCCACCCTTGAGCTGTCAGACCATTTGCACAGGGTCCCTAGGCACCTGTATGGAAACGGAAGCCCACCCCGCCACCCAGAGGACCGCGCGATTTCCCATGGGCCACACTTCCCAGCAGCTCTCCCAGCTCCTCAGACACAGTGTGCGCAGGAAAGACTTGGGGAACGGGGGCCTGGGCGGGGGATTTTCCAGGGGGCTGTCTGATGACCAGGCGTCCTCTCTCGCCCGGTGAGTGTCCAAGCCGTCCCTTGATCCCCGCAGGAGACCTGATTCCTGCCATAAGCGGCCCTCTAGCCACATGGGGCAGGGACACCTGGGCCCGGTGTGCCAGCAACTGGCCTACATGGAGGCAAACAAACAGACACCTCAGGCCCGACCCCACCACTGCGAAGATCCCCCTTTTCTTCCATCCGTAAAGGGGTCACGCTTCAGGAGTGGAAGAACAGGGGGAGGCCCCCAGGAGATGGCTTTTCTCCGAGCCGCGGCTGGCTCCTTTCTGGCCTATATGTGGGCCGTGCATGCGCACTCAGGCTCCCTACCACAAGCTTCCCTCGGGTCACGGGACCCACACTAGAGGGGTCACTCGACCCACCCTTGAGGGGTCACGCGACCCACCCCTGAGTGGTCTCGTGACCCACCCCTGAGGGGTCACGTGACCCACCCCTGAGGGGTCACGTGACCCACCCCTGAGGGGTCACGTGACGCACCCATGGGGGGTCACGTGACGCACACCTGAGGGGTCACGTGACTCACCCCTGATGGGTCACATAACCCGCCCCTGAGGGGTCACGTGACCCACCCCTGACGGGTCACGTGACCCAACCCTGAGGGGTCACGTGACCCACCCCTGAGGGGTCTCGTGACCCACCCTTGAGGGTCACGTGCCCCACCCTTGAGGGGTCTCGAGACCCACCCTTGCGGGGTCACGTGCCCCACCCTTGAGGGGTCTCGAGACCCACCCTTGGGAGGTCACCTGTCCCACCCTGGAGGGGTCAGGTGACCCGCCCTTTAGAGGTCACAGCAGTTTCAGAGGGTCCCTGCGCACCTGTCCATGGAAACAGAAGTCCTCCCTGCCACTCAGAGCACCGCGCCATTTCCCCTAGCCACACTGCCCAGCAGCACTCTCAGCCCCGCACAGACAGTGTGCTAAGGACAGACTTGGATACCGGGGGCCTGGGCGGGGGATTTTCCATGGAACTCTCTCAGGGCCCGGTGCCCTGTGTCGCCCGGTAGTGCCCATGCCCTTCCTTGACCCCGCAGGACACTTGCATCCAGCAATAAGCAGCCCTCTGCCTCCACGGGGCTCAAACACCTGGGCCCGGTGTGGGGGCACCTGGCGTACGTGGAGGCAAACCCGCGGACCCCTCTGGCCCGAACCCACCACTGCGAAGATCCCCCTTTTCTTCCATCCGTAAAGGGGTCCTCCTTGGGGAGTGGAGGAACATGGGGAGGCCCCCAGGAGATGGCTTTTCTCCGAGCCGAGTCTGCCTGGTTTCGGGCCAACACCTGGGCCGCGCATGCGCACTCAGGCTCCCAAGCACACGCCTCCCTCGGCTCACCAGACCCACCCTTTAGAGGTCACAGCAGTTCCACACGGTCCCTGGGCACCTGTCCGTGGACACAGGAGCCCTCCCTGCCACCTAGAGGACCACGCGATTTCCGCTGGGGAACACTGCCCAGAAGCACTCCCAGCCTGGCACAGACACTGTGCGCAGGATAGACTTGTGGACCAGGGGCCTGGGCGGGGAATTTTCCAGGGAATTCTCTAAAGGCCAGGTGCCCTCTGTCGCCCTGGGAGTGCCCACGCCGTCCCTTAACCCTGCAGGACACTATCATCCAGCAATAAGCAGCCCTCTGCCTCCACGGGGCTCAAACACCTGGGCCCGTTGTGCGAGCACCTGGCGTACGTGCAGGCAAACCCGCCGACCCCTCTGGCCCGAACCCACCACTGCGAAGATCCCCCATTTCTTCCATCCGTAAAGGGGTGCTCCTTGGGGACTGGAGGAACATGGGGAGACCCCCAGGAGATGGCTTTTCTCCGAGCCGCGGCTGGCTCCTTTCGGGCCTATTCGTGGGCCGCGCATGCGCACTCAGGCTCCCAAGCACACGCCTCCCTCGGCTCACCTGACCCACCCTTGAGCTGTCAGACCATTTGCACAGGGTCCCTAGGCACCTGTATGGAAACGGAAGCCCACCCCGCCACCCAGAGGACCGCGCGATTTCCCATGGGCCACACTTCCCAGCAGCTCTCCCAGCTCCTCAGACACAGTGTGCGCAGGAAAGACTTGGGGAACGGGGGCCTGGGCGGGGGATTTTCCAGGGGGCTGTCTGATGACCAGGCGTCCTCTCTCGCCCGGTGAGTGTCCAAGCCGTCCCTTGACCCCCGCAGGAGACCTGATTCCTGCCATAAGCGGCCCTCTAGCCACATGGGGCAGGGACACCTGGGCCCGGTGTGCCAGCAACTGGCCTACATGGAGGCAAACAAACAGACACCTCAGGCCCGACCCCACCACTGCGAAGATCCCCCTTTTCTTCCATCCGTAAAGGGGTCACGCTTCAGGAGTGGAAGAACACGGGGAGGCCCCCAGGAGATGGCTTTTCTCCGAGCCGCGGCTGGCTCCTTTCTGGCCTATATGTGGGCCGTGCATGCGCACTCAGGCTCCGTACCACAAGTCTCCCTCGGGTCACGGGACCCACACTAGAGGTGTCTCCTGACCCACCCTTGAGGGGTCACGCGACCCACACCTGAGTGGTCTCGTGACCCACACCTGAGGGGTCACGTGACCCACCCCTGAGGAGTCTCGTGACCCACACCTGAGGGGTCATGTGACCCACCCCTGAGGGGTCACGTGACCCACCCCTGAGGGGTCTCGTGACCCACCCCTGAGGGGTCATGTGACCCACCCCTGAGGGGTCACGTGACGCACCCCTGGGGGGTCACGTGACGCACCCCTGCCGGGTCACGTGACCCACCCCTGCCGGGTCACGTGACCCACCCCTGAGGGGTCACGTGACCCACCCCTGAGGGGTCACGTGACGCACCCCTGAGGGGTCACGTGACCCACCCCTGAGGGGTCACGTGACCCACCCCTGAGGGGTCTCGTAACCCACTCGTGAGGGGTCATGTGACCCACCCCTGAGGGGTCACGTGACGCACCCCTGAGGGGTCACGTGACCCACCCCTGACGGGGCACGTGACCCACCCCTGAGGGGTCTCGTGACCCACCCCTGACGGGGCACGTGACCCACCCCTGAGGGGTCACGTGACCCACCCCTGAGGGGTCTCGTGACCCACCCTTGAGGGTCACGTGCCCCACCCTTGAGGGGTCTCGAGACTCACCCTTGCGGGGTCACGTGCCCCACCCTTGAGGGGTCTCGAGACCCACCCTTGGGAGGTCACCTGTCCCACCCTGGAGGGGTCAGGTGACCCGCCCTTGAGAGGTCACAGCAGTTTCAGAGGGTCCCTGCGCACCTGTCCGTGGAAACAGAAGCCCTCCCTGCCACTCAGAGCACCGCGCCATTTCCCCTAGGCCACACTGCCCAGCAGCACTCTCAGCCCCGCACAGACAGTGTGCTAAGGACAGACTTGGATACCGGGGGCCTGGGCGGGGGATTTTCCATGGAACTCTCTCAGGGCCCCGTGCCCTGTGTCGCCCGGGAGTGCCCATGCCCTTCCTTGACCCCGCAGGACACTTGCATCCAGCAATAAGCAGCCCTCTGCCTCCACGGGGCTCAAACACCTGGGCCCGGTGTGCGGGCACCTGGCGTACGTGGAGGCAAACCCGCGGACCCCTCTGGCCCGAACCCACCACTGCGAAGATCCCCCTTTTCTTCCATCCGTAAAGGGGTCCTCCTTGGGGAGTGGAGGAACATGGGGAGGCCCCCAGGAGATGGCTTTTCTCCGAGCCGCGGCTGGCTCCTTTCTGGCCTATATGTGGGCCGTGCATGCGCACTCAGGCTCCCTACCACAAGCTTCTCTCGGGTCACGGGACCCACACTAGAGGGGTCACGCGACCCACCCTTGAGGGGTCACGCGACCCACCCCTGAGTGGTCTCGTGACCCACCCCTGAGGGGTCACGTGACCCACCCCTGAGGGGTCACGTGACCCACCCCTGAGGGGTCACGTGACCCACCCCTGAGGGGTCTCGTGACCCACCCTTGAGGGTCACGTGCCCCACCCTTGAGGGGTCTCGAGACCCACCCTTGGGAGGTCACCTGTCCCACCCTGTAGGGGTCAGGTGACCGGCCCTTTAGAGGTCACAGCAGTTTCAGAGGGTCCCTGCGCACCTGTCCGTGGAAACAGAAGTCCTCCCTGCCACTCAGAGCACCGCGCCATTTCCCCTAGCCACACTGCCCAGCAGCACTCTCAGCCCCGCACAGACAGTGTGCTAAGGACAGACTTGGATACCGGGGGCCTGGGCGGGGGATTTTCCATGGAACTCTCTCAGGGCCCGGTGCCCTGTGTCGCCCGGTAGTGCCCATGCCCTTCCTTGACCCCGCAGGACACTTGCATCCAGCAATAAGCAGCCCTCTGCCTCCACGGGGCTCAAACACCTGGGCCCGGTGTGGGGGCACCTGGCGTACGTGGAGGCAAACCCGCGGACCCCTCTGGCCCGAACCCACCACTGCGAAGATCCCCCTTTTCTTCCATCCGTAAAGGGGTCCTCCTTGGGGAGTGGAGGAACATGGGGAGGCCCCCAGGAGATGGCTTTTCTCCGAGCCGAGTCTGCCTGGTTTCGGGCCAACACCTGGGCCGCGCATGCGCACTCAGGCTCCCAAGCACACGCCTCCCTCGGCTCACCAGACCCACCCTTTAGAGGTCACAGCAGTTCCACACGGTCCCTGGGCACCTGTCCGTGGACACAGGAGCCCTCCCTGCCACCTAGAGGACCACGCGATTTCCGCTGGGGAACACTGCCCAGAAGCACTCCCAGCCTGGCACAGACACTGTGCGCAGGATAGACTTGTGGACCAGGGGCCTGGGCGGGGAATTTTCCAGGGAATTCTCTAAAGGCCAGGTGCCCTCTGTCGCCCTGGGAGTGCCCACGCCGTCCCTTAACCCTGCAGGACACTATCATCCAGCAATAAGCAGCCCTCTGCCTCCACGGGGCTCAAACACCTGGGCCCGTTGTGCGAGCACCTGGCGTACGTGCAGGCAAACCCGCCGACCCCTCTGGCCCGAACCCACCACTGCGAAGATCCCCCATTTCTTCCATCCGTAAAGGGGTGCTCCTTGGGGACTGGAGGAACATGGGGAGACCCCCAGGAGATGGCTTTTCTCCGAGCCGCGGCTGGCTCCTTTCGGGCCTATTCCTGGGCCGCGCATGCGCACTCAGGCTCCCAAGCACACGCCTCCCTCGGCTCACCTGACCCACGCTTGAGCTGTCAGACCTTTTGCACAGGGTCCCTAGGCACCTGTCTGGAAACGGAAGCCCACCCCGCCACCCAGAGGACCGCGCGATTTCCCATGGGCCACACTTCCCAGCAGCTCTCCCAGCTCCTCAGACACAGTGTGCGCAGGAAAGACTTTGGGAACGGGGGCCTGGGCGGGGGATTTTCCAGGGGGCTGTCTGATGACCAGGCGTCCTCTCTCGCCCGGTGAGTGTCCAAGCCGTCCCTTGACCCCCGCAGGAGACCAGATTCCTGCCATAAGCGGCCCTCTAGCCACATGGGGCAGGGACACCTGGGCCCGGTGTGCCAGCAACTGGCCTACATGGAGGCAAACAAACAGACACCTCAGGCCCGACCCCACCACTGCGAAGATCCCCCTTTTCTTCCATCCGTAAAGGGGTCACGCTTCAGGAGTGGAAGAACACGGGGAGGCCCCCAGGAGATGGCTTTTCTCCGAGCCGCGGCTGGCTCCTTTCTGGCCTATATGTGGGCCGTGCATGCGCACTCAGGCTCCCTACCACAAGCCTCCCTCGGGTCACGGGACCCACACTAGAGGTGTCTCCTGACCCACCCTTGAGGGGTCACGCGACCCACCCCTGAGTGGTCTGGTGACCCACACCTGAGGGGTCACGTGACCCACCCCTGAGGAGTCTCCTGACCCACACCTGAGGGGTCACGTGACGCACCCCTGAGGGGTCACGTGACCCACCCCTGAGGGGTCTCGTGACCCACCCCTGAGGGGTCATGTGACCCACCCCTGAGGGGTCACGTGACCCACCCCTGAGGGGTCACGTGACGCACCCCTGGGGGGTCACGTGACGCACCCCTGAGGTGTCATGTGACCCACCCCTGAGGGGTCACGTGACCCACCCCTGAGGGGTCTCGTGACCCAACCCTGAGGGGTCACGTGACCCACCCCTGAGGGGTCTCGTGACCCACCCAGGAGGGTCACGTGCCCCACCCTTGAGGGGTCTCGAGACCCACCCTTGCGGGGTCACGTGCCCCACCCTTAGGGGTCTCGAGACCCACCCTTGGGAGGTCACCTGTCCCACCCTGGAGGGGTCAGGTGACCCGCCCTTGAGAGGTCACAGCAGTTTCAGAGGGTCCCTGCGCACCTGTCCGTGGAAACAGAAGCCCTCCCTGCCACTCAGAGCACCGCGCCATTTCCCCTAGGCCACACTGCCCAGCAGCACTCTCAGCCCCGCACAGACAGTGTGCTAAGGACAGACTTGGATACCGGGGTCCTGGGCGGGGGATTTTCCATGGAACTCTCTCAGGGCCCCGTGCCCTGTGTCGCCCGGGAGTGCCCATGCCCTTCCTTGACCCCGCAGGACACTTGCATCCAGCAATAAGCAGCCCTCTGCCTCCACGGGGCTCAAACACCTGGGCCCGGTGTGCGGGCACCTGGCGTACGTGGAGGCAAACCCGCGGACCCCTCTGGCCCGAACCCACCACTGCGAAGATCCCCCTTTTCTTCCATCCGTAAAGGGGTCCTCCTTGGGGAGTGGAGGAACATGGGGAGGCCCCCAGGAGATGGCTTTTCTCCGAGCTGAGTCTGCCTGGTTTCGGGCCAACACCTGGGCCGCGCATGCGCACTCAGGCTCCCAAGCACACCCCTCCCTCGGCTCACCAGACCCACCCTTTAGAGGTCACAGCAGTTCCACACGGTCCCTGGGCACCTGTCCGTGGACACAGGAGCCCTCCCTGCCACCTAGAGGACCACGCGATTTCCGCTGGGGAACACTGCCCAGAAGCACTCCCAGCCTGGCACAGACACTGTGCGCAGGATAGACTTGTGGACCAGGGGCCTGGGCGGGGAATTTTCCAGGGAATTCTCTAAAGGCCAGGTGCCCTCTGTCGCCCTGGGAGTGCCCACGCCGTCCCTTAACCCTGCAGGACACTATCATCCAGCAATAAGCAGCCCTCTGCCTCCACGGGGCTCAAACACCTGGGCCCGTTGTGCGAGCACCTGGCGTACGTGCAGGCAAACCCGCCGACCCCTCTGGCCCGAACCCACCACTGCGAAGATCCCCCATTTCTTCCATCCGTAAAGGGGTGCTCCTTGGGGACTGGAGGAACATGGGGAGACCCCCAGGAGATGGCTTTTCTCCGAGCCGCGGCTGGCTCCTTTCGGGCCTATTCGTGGGCCGCGCATGCGCACTCAGGCTCCCAAGCACACGACTCCCTCGGCTCACCTGACCCACCCTTGAGCTGTCAGACCATTTGCACAGGGTCCCTAGGCACCTGTATGGAAACGGAAGCCCACCCCGCCACCCAGAGGACCGCGCGATTTCCCATGGGCCACACTTCCCAGCAGCTCTCCCAGCTCCTCAGACACAGTGTGCGCAGGAAAGACTTGGGGAACGGGGGCCTGGGCGGGGGATTTTCCAGGGGGCTGTCTGATGACCAGGCGTCCTCTCTCGCCCGGTGAGTGTCCAAGCCGTCCCTTGATCCCCGCAGGAGACCTGATTCCTGCCATAAGCGGCCCTCTAGCCACATGGGGCAGGGACACCTGGGCCCGGTGTGCCAGCAACTGGCCTACATGGAGGCAAACAAACAGACACCTCAGGCCCGACCCCACCACTGCGAAGATCCCCCTTTTCTTCCATCCGTAAAGGGGTCACGCTTCAGGAGTGGAAGAACAGGGGGAGGCCCCCAGGAGATGGCTTTTCTCCGAGCCGCGGCTGGCTCCTTTCTGGCCTATATGTGGGCCGTGCATGCGCACTCAGGCTCCCTACCACAAGCTTCCCTCGGGTCACGGGACCCACACTAGAGGGGTCACTCGACCCACCCTTGAGGGGTCACGCGACCCACCCCTGAGTGGTCTCGTGACCCACCCCTGAGGGGTCACGTGACCCACCCCTGAGGGGTCACGTGACCCACCCCTGAGGGGTCACGTGACGCACCCATGGGGGGTCACGTGACGCACACCTGAGGGGTCACGTGACTCACCCCTGATGGGTCACATAACCCGCCCCTGAGGGGTCACGTGACCCACCCCTGACGGGTCACGTGACCCAACCCTGAGGGGTCACGTGACCCACCCCTGAGGGGTCTCGTGACCCACCCTTGAGGGTCACGTGCCCCACCCTTGAGGGGTCTCGAGACCCACCCTTGCGGGGTCACGTGCCCCACCCTTGAGGGGTCTCGAGACCCACCCTTGTGAGGTCACCTGTCCCACCCTGGAGGGGTCAGGTGACCCGCCCTTTAGAGGTCACAGCAGTTTCAGAGGGTCCCTGCGCACCTGTCCATGGAAACAGAAGTCCTCCCTGCCACTCAGAGCACCGCGCCATTTCCCCTAGCCACACTGCCCAGCAGCACTCTCAGCCCCGCACAGACAGTGTGCTAAGGACAGACTTGGATACCGGGGGCCTGGGCGGGGGATTTTCCATGGAACTCTCTCAGGGCCCGGTGCCCTGTGTCGCCCGGTAGTGCCCATGCCCTTCCTTGACCCCGCAGGACACTTGCATCCAGCAATAAGCAGCCCTCTGCCTCCACGGGGCTCAAACACCTGGGCCCGGTGTGGGGGCACCTGGCGTACGTGGAGGCAAACCCGCGGACCCCTCTGGCCCGAACCCACCACTGCGAAGATCCCCCTTTTCTTCCATCCGTAAAGGGGTCCTCCTTGGGGAGTGGAGGAACATGGGGAGGCCCCCAGGAGATGGCTTTTCTCCGAGCCGAGTCTGCCTGGTTTCGGGCCAACACCTGGGCCGCGCATGCGCACTCAGGCTCCCAAGCACACGCCTCCCTCGGCTCACCAGACCCACCCTTTAGAGGTCACAGCAGTTCCACACGGTCCCTGGGCACCTGTCCGTGGACACAGGAGCCCTCCCTGCCACCTAGAGGACCACGCGATTTCCGCTGGGGAACACTGCCCAGAAGCACTCCCAGCCTGGCACAGACACTGTGCGCAGGATAGACTTGTGGACCAGGGGCCTGGGCGGGGAATTTTCCAGGGAATTCTCTAAAGGCCAGGTGCCCTCTGTCGCCCTGGGAGTGCCCACGCCGTCCCTTAACCCTGCAGGACACTATCATCCAGCAATAAGCAGCCCTCTGCCTCCACGGGGCTCAAACACCTGGGCCCGTTGTGCGAGCACCTGGCGTACGTGCAGGCAAACCCGCCGACCCCTCTGGCCCGAACCCACCACTGCGAAGATCCCCCATTTCTTCCATCCGTAAAGGGGTGCTCCTTGGGGACTGGAGGAACATGGGGAGACCCCCAGGAGATGGCTTTTCTCCGAGCCGCGGCTGGCTCCTTTCGGGCCTATTCGTGGGCCGCGCATGCGCACTCAGGCTCCCAAGCACACGCCTCCCTCGGCTCACCTGACCCACCCTTGAGCTGTCAGACCATTTGCACAGGGTCCCTAGGCACCTGTATGGAAACGGAAGCCCACCCCGCCACCCAGAGGACCGCGCGATTTCCCATGGGCCACACTTCCCAGCAGCTCTCCCAGCTCCTCAGACACAGTGTGCGCAGGAAAGACTTGGGGAACGGGGGCCTGGGCGGGGGATTTTCCAGGGGGCTGTCTGATGACCAGGCGTCCTCTCTCGCCCGGTGAGTGTCCAAGCCGTCCCTTGACCCCCGCAGGAGACCTGATTCCTGCCATAAGCGGCCCTCTAGCCACATGGGGCAGGGACACCTGGGCCCGGTGTGCCAGCAACTGGCCTACATGGAGGCAAACAAACAGACACCTCAGGCCCGACCCCACCACTGCGAAGATCCCCCTTTTCTTCCATCCGTAAAGGGGTCACGCTTCAGGAGTGGAAGAACACGGGGAGGCCCCCAGGAGATGGCTTTTCTCCGAGCCGCGGCTGGCTCCTTTCTGGCCTATATGTGGGCCGTGCATGCGCACTCAGGCTCCGTACCACAAGTCTCCCTCGGGTCACGGGACCCACACTAGAGGTGTCTCCTGACCCACCCTTGAGGGGTCACGCGACCCACACCTGAGTGGTCTCGTGACCCACACCTGAGGGGTCACGTGACCCACCCCTGAGGAGTCTCGTGACCCACACCTGAGGGGTCATGTGACCCACCCCTGAGGGGTCACGTGACCCACCCCTGAGGGGTCTCGTGACCCACCCCTGAGGGGTCATGTGACCCACCCCTGAGGGGTCACGTGACGCACCCCTGTGGGGTCACGTGACGCACCCCTGCCGGGTCACGTGACCCACCCCTGAGGGGTCACGTGACCCACCCCTGAGGGGTCTCGTAACCCACTCGTGAGGGGTCATGTGACCCACCCCTGAGGGGTCACGTGACGCACCCCTGAGGGGTCACGTGACCCACCCCTGACGGGGCACGTGACCCACCCCTGAGGGGTCTCGTGACCCACCCCTGACGGGGCACGTGACCCACCCCTGAGGGGTCACGTGACCCACCCCTGAGGGGTCTCGTGACCCACCCTTGAGGGTCACGTGCCCCACCCTTGAGGGGTCTCGAGACCCACCCTTGCGGGGTCACGTGCCCCACCCTTGAGGGGTCTCGAGACCCACCCTTGGGAGGTCACCTGTCCCACCCTGGAGGGGTCAGGTGACCCGCCCTTGAGAGGTCACAGCAGTTTCAGAGGGTCCCTGCGCACCTGTCCGTGGAAACAGAAGCCCTCCCTGCCACTCAGAGCACCGCGCCATTTCCCCTAGGCCACACTGCCCAGCAGCACTCTCAGCCCCGCACAGACAGTGTGCTAAGGACAGACTTGGATACCGGGGGCCTGGGCGGGGGATTTTCCATGGAACTCTCTCAGGGCCCCGTGCCCTGTGTCGCCCGGGAGTGCCCATGCCCTTCCTTGACCCCGCAGGACACTTGCATCCAGCAATAAGCAGCCCTCTGCCTCCACGGGGCTCAAACACCTGGGCCCGGTGTGCGGGCACCTGGCGTACGTGGAGGCAAACCCGCGGACCCCTCTGGCCCGAACCCACCACTGCGAAGATCCCCCTTTTCTTCCATCCGTAAAGGGGTCCTCCTTGGGGAGTGGAGGAACATGGGGAGGCCCCCAGGAGATGGCTTTTCTCCGAGCCGAGTCTGCCTGGTTTCGGGCCAACACCTGGGCCGCGCATGCGCACTCAGGCTCCCAAGCACACGCCTCCCTCGGCTCACCAGACCCACCCTTTAGAGGTCACAGCAGTTCCACACGGTCCCTGGGCACCTGTCCGTGGACACAGGAGCCCTCCCTGCCACCTAGAGGACCACGCGATTTCCGCTGGGGAACACTGCCCAGAAGCACTCCCAGCCTGGCACAGACACTGTGCGCAGGATAGACTTGTGGACCAGGGGCCTGGGCGGGGAATTTTCCAGGGAATTCTCTAAAGGCCAGGTGCCCTCTGTCGCCCTGGGAGTGCCCACGCCGTCCCTTAACCCTGCAGGACACTATCATCCAGGAATAAGCAGCCCTCTGCCTCCACGGGGCTCAAACACCTGGGCCCGTTGTGCGAGCACCTGGCGTACGTGCAGGCAAACCCGCCGACCCCTCTGGCCCGAACCCACCACTGCGAAGATCCCCCATTTCTTCCATCCGTAAAGGGGTGCTCCTTGGGGACTGGAGGAACATGGGGAGACCCCCAGGAGATGGCTTTTCTCCGAGCCGCGGCTGGCTCCTTTCGGGCCTATTCGTGGGCCGGGCATGCGCACTCAGGCTCCCAAGCACACGACTCCCTCGGCTCACCTGACCCACCCTTGAGCTGTCAGACCATTTGCACAGGGTCCCTAGGCACCTGTATGGAAACGGAAGCCCACCCCGCCACCCAGAGGACCGCGCGATTTCCCATGGGCCACACTTCCCAGCAGCTCTCCCAGCTCCTAAGACACAGTGTGCGCAGGAAAGACTTGGGGAACGGGGGCCTGGGCGGGGGATTTTCCAGGGGGCTGTCTGATGACCAGGCGTCCTCTCTCGCCCGGTGAGTGTCCAAGCCGTCCCTTGATCCCCGCAGGAGACCTGATTCCTGCCATAAGCGGCCCTCTAGCCACATGGGGCAGGGACACCTGGGCCCGGTGTGCCAGCAACTGGCCTACATGGAGGCAAACAAACAGACACCTCAGGCCCGACCCCACCACTGCGAAGATCCCCCTTTTCTTCCATCCGTAAAGGGGTCACGCTTCAGGAGTGGAAGAACACGGGGAGGCCCCCAGGAGATGGCTTTTCTCCGAGCCGCGGCTGGCTCCTTTCTGGCCTATATGTGGGCCGTGCATGCGCACTCAGGCTCCCTACCACAAGCTTCCCTCGGGTCACGGGACCCACACTAGAGGGGTCACGCGACCCACCCTTGAGGGGTCACGCGACCCACCCCTGAGTGGTCTCGTGACCCACCCCTGAGGGGTCACGTGACCCACCCCTGAGGGGTCACGTGACCCACCCCTGAGGGGTCACGTGACCCACCCCTGAGGGGTCTCGTGACCCACCCTTGAGGGTCACGTGCCCCACCCTTGAGGGGTCTCGAGACCCACCCTTGGGAGGTCACCTGTCCCACCCTGTAGGGGTCAGGTGACCCGCCCTTTAGAGGTCACAGCAGTTTCAGAGGGTCCCTGCGCACCTGTCCGTGGAAACAGAAGTCCTCCCTGCCACTCAGAGCACCGCGCCATTTCCCCTAGCCACACTGCCCAGCAGCACTCTCAGCCCCGCACAGACAGTGTGCTAAGGACAGACTTGGATACCGGGGGCCTGGGCGGGGGATTTTCCATGGAACTCTCTCAGGGCCCGGTGCCCTGTGTCGCCCGGTAGTGCCCATGCCCTTCCTTGACCCCGCAGGACACTTGCATCCAGCAATAAGCAGCCCTCTGCCTCCACGGGGCTCAAACACCTGGGCCCGGTGTGGGGGCACCTGGCGTACGTGGAGGCAAACCCGCGGACCCCTCTGGCCCGAACCCACCACTGCGAAGATCCCCCTTTTCTTCCATCCGTAAAGGGGTCCTCCTTGGGGAGTGGAGGAACATGGGGAGGCCCCCAGGAGATGGCTTTTCTCCGAGCCGAGTCTGCCTGGTTTCGGGCCAACACCTGGGCCGCGCATGCGCACTCAGGCTCCCAAGCACACGCCTCCCTCGGCTCACCAGACCCACCCTTTAGAGGTCACAGCAGTTCCACACGGTCCCTGGGCACCTGTCCGTGGACACAGGAGCCCTCCCTGCCACCTAGAGGACCACGCGATTTCCGCTGGGGAACACTGCCCAGAAGCACTCCCAGCCTGGCACAGACACTGTGCGCAGGATAGACTTGTGGACCAGGGGCCTCGGCGGGGAATTTTCCAGGGAATTCTCTAAAGGCCAGGTGCCCTCTGTCGCCCTGGGAGTGCCCACGCCGTCCCTTAACCCTGCAGGACACTATCATCCAGCAATAAGCAGCCCTCTGCCTCCACGGGGCTCAAACACCTGGGCCCGTTGTGCGAGCACCTGGCGTACGTGCAGGCAAACCCGCCGACCCCTCTGGCCCGAACCCACCACTGCGAAGATCCCCCATTTCTTCCATCCGTAAAGGGGTGCTCCTTGGGGACTGGAGGAACATGGGGAGACCCCCAGGAGATGGCTTTTCTCCGAGCCGCGGCTGGCTCCTTTCGGGCCTATTCGTGGGCCGCGCATGCGCACTCAGGCTCCCAAGCACACGACTCCCTCGGCTCACCTGACCCACCCTTGAGCTGTCAGACCATTTGCACAGGGTCCCTAGGCACCTGTATGGAAACGGAAGCCCACCCCGCCACCCAGAGGACCGCGCGATTTCCCATGGGCCACACTTCCCAGCAGCTCTCCCAGCTCCTCAGACACAGTGTGCGCAGGAAAGACTTGGGGAACGGGGGCCTGGGCGGGGGATTTTCCAGGGGGCTGTCTGATGACCAGGCGTCCTCTCTCGCCCGGTGAGTGTCCAAGCCGTCCCTTGATCCCCGCAGGAGACCTGATTCCTGCCATAAGCGGCCCTCTAGCCACATGGGGCAGGGACACCTGGGCCCGGTGTGCCAGCAACTGGCCTACATGGAGGCAAACAAACAGACACCTCAGGCCCGACCCCACCACTGCGAAGATCCCCCTTTTCTTCCATCCGTAAAGGGGTCACGCTTCAGGAGTGGAAGAACAGGGGGAGGCCCCCAGGAGATGGCTTTTCTCCGAGCCGCGGCTGGCTCCTTTCTGGCCTATATGTGGGCCGTGCATGCGCACTCAGGCTCCCTACCACAAGCTTCCCTCGGGTCACGGGACCCACACTAGAGGGGTCACTCGACCCACCCTTGAGGGGTCACGCGACCCACCCCTGAGTGGTCTCGTGACCCACCCCTGAGGGGTCACGTGACCCACCCCTGAGGGGTCACGTGACCCACCCCTGAGGGGTCACGTGACGCACCCATGGGGGGTCACGTGACGCACACCTGAGGGGTCACGTGACTCACCCCTGATGGGTCACATAACCCGCCCCTGAGGGGTCACGTGACCCACCCCTGACGGGTCACGTGACCCAACCCTGAGGGGTCACGTGACCCACCCCTGAGGGGTCTCGTGACCCACCCTTGAGGGTCACGTGCCCCACCCTTGAGGGGTCTCGAGACCCACCCTTGCGGGGTCACGTGCCCCACCCTTGAGGGGTCTCGAGACCCACCCTTGGGAGGTCACCTGTCCCACCCTGGAGGGGTCAGGTGACCCGCCCTTTAGAGGTCACAGCAGTTTCAGAGGGTCCCTGCGCACCTGTCCATGGAAACAGAAGTCCTCCCTGCCACTCAGAGCACCGCGCCATTTCCCCTAGCCACACTGCCCAGCAGCACTCTCAGCCCCGCACAGACAGTGTGCTAAGGACAGACTTGGATACCGGGGGCCTGGGCGGGGGATTTTCCATGGAACTCTCTCAGGGCCCGGTGCCCTGTGTCGCCCGGTAGTGCCCATGCCCTTCCTTGACCCCGCAGGACACTTGCATCCAGCAATAAGCAGCCCTCTGCCTCCACGGGGCTCAAACACCTGGGCCCGGTGTGGGGGCACCTGGCGTACGTGGAGGCAAACCCGCGGACCCCTCTGGCCCGAACCCACCACTGCGAAGATCCCCCTTTTCTTCCATCCGTAAAGGGGTCCTCCTTGGGGAGTGGAGGAACATGGGGAGGCCCCCAGGAGATGGCTTTTCTCCGAGCCGAGTCTGCCTGGTTTCGGGCCAACACCTGGGCCGCGCATGCGCACTCAGGCTCCCAAGCACACGCCTCCCTCGGCTCACCAGACCCACCCTTTAGAGGTCACAGCAGTTCCACACGGTCCCTGGGCACCTGTCCGTGGACACAGGAGCCCTCCCTGCCACCTAGAGGACCACGCGATTTCCGCTGGGGAACACTGCCCAGAAGCACTCCCAGCCTGGCACAGACACTGTGCGCAGGATAGACTTGTGGACCAGGGGCCTGGGCGGGGAATTTTCCAGGGAATTCTCTAAAGGCCAGGTGCCCTCTGTCGCCCTGGGAGTGCCCACGCCGTCCCTTAACCCTGCAGGACACTATCATCCAGCAATAAGCAGCCCTCTGCCTCCACGGGGCTCAAACACCTGGGCCCGTTGTGCGAGCACCTGGCGTACGTGCAGGCAAACCCGCCGACCCCTCTGGCCCGAACCCACCACTGCGAAGATCCCCCATTTCTTCCATCCGTAAAGGGGTGCTCCTTGGGGACTGGAGGAACATGGGGAGACCCCCAGGAGATGGCTTTTCTCCGAGCCGCGGCTGGCTCCTTTCGGGCCTATTCGTGGGCCGCGCATGCGCACTCAGGCTCCCAAGCACACGCCTCCCTCGGCTCACCTGACCCACCCTTGAGCTGTCAGACCATTTGCACAGGGTCCCTAGGCACCTGTATGGAAACGGAAGCCCACCCCGCCACCCAGAGGACCGCGCGATTTCCCATGGGCCACACTTCCCAGCAGCTCTCCCAGCTCCTCAGACACAGTGTGCGCAGGAAAGACTTGGGGAACGGGGGCCTGGGCGGGGGATTTTCCAGGGGGCTGTCTGATGACCAGGCGTCCTCTCTCGCCCGGTGAGTGTCCAAGCCGTCCCTTGACCCCCGCAGGAGACCTGATTCCTGCCATAAGCGGCCCTCTAGCCACATGGGGCAGGGACACCTGGGCCCGGTGTGCCAGCAACTGGCCTACATGGAGGCAAACAAACAGACACCTCAGGCCCGACCCCACCACTGCGAAGATCCCCCTTTTCTTCCATCCGTAAAGGGGTCACGCTTCAGGAGTGGAAGAACACGGGGAGGCCCCCAGGAGATGGCTTTTCTCCGAGCCGCGGCTGGCTCCTTTCTGGCCTATATGTGGGCCGTGCATGCGCACTCAGGCTCCGTACCACAAGTCTCCCTCGGGTCACGGGACCCACACTAGAGGTGTCTCCTGACCCACCCTTGAGGGGTCACGCGACCCACACCTGAGTGGTCTCGTGACCCACACCTGAGGGGTCACGTGACCCACCCCTGAGGAGTCTCGTGACCCACACCTGAGGGGTCATGTGACCCACCCCTGAGGGGTCACGCGACCCACCCCTGAGGGGTCTCGTGACCCACCCCTGAGGGGTCATGTGACCCACCCCTGAGGGGTCACGTGACGCACCCCTGGGGGGTCACGTGACGCACCCCTGCCGGGTCACGTGACCCACCCTTGAGGGGTCTCGAGACCCACCCTTGCGGGGTCACGTGCCCCACCCTTGAGGGGTCTCGAGACCCACCCTTGGGAGGTCACCTGTCCCACCCTGGAGGGGTCAGGTGACCCGCCCTTGAGAGGTCACAGCAGTTTCAGAGGGTCCCTGCGCACCTGTCCGTGGAAACAGAAGCCCTCCCTGCCACTCAGAGCACCGCGCCATTTCCCCTAGGCCACACTGCCCAGCAGCACTCTCAGCCCCGCACAGACAGTGTGCTAAGGACAGACTTGGATACCGGGGGCCTGGGCGGGGGATTTTCCATGGAACTCTCTCAGGGCCCCGTGCCCTGTGTCGCCCGGGAGTGCCCATGCCCTTCCTTGACCCCGCAGGACACTTGCATCCAGCAATAAGCAGCCCTCTGCCTCCACGGGGCTCAAACACCTGGGCCCGGTGTGCGGGCACCTGGCGTACGTGGAGGCAAACCCGCGGACCCCTCTGGCCCGAACCCACCACTGCGAAGATCCCCCTTTTCTTCCATCCGTAAAGGGGTCCTCCTTGGGGAGTGGAGGAACATGGGGAGGCCCCCAGGAGATGGCTTTTCTCCGAGCCGAGTCTGCCTGGTTTCGGGCCAACACCTGGGCCGCGCATGCGCACTCAGGCTCCCAAGCACACGCCTCCCTCGGCTCACCAGACCCACCCTTTAGAGGTCACAGCAGTTCCACACGGTCCCTGGGCACCTGTCCGTGGACACAGGAGCCCTCCCTGCCACCTAGAGGACCACGCGATTTCCGCTGGGGAACACTGCCCAGAAGCACTCCCAGCCTGGCACAGACACTGTGCGCAGGATAGACTTGTGGACCAGGGGCCTGGGCGGGGAATTTTCCAGGGAATTCTCTAAAGGCCAGGTGCCCTCTGTCGCCCTGGGAGTGCCCACGCCGTCCCTTAACCCTGCAGGACACTATCATCCAGGAATAAGCAGCCCTCTGCCTCCACGGGGCTCAAACACCTGGGCCCGTTGTGCGAGCACCTGGCGTACGTGCAGGCAAACCCGCCGACCCCTCTGGCCCGAACCCACCACTGCGAAGATCCCCCATTTCTTCCATCCGTAAAGGGGTGCTCCTTGGGGACTGGAGGAACATGGGGAGACCCCCAGGAGATGGCTTTTCTCCGAGCCGCGGCTGGCTCCTTTCGGGCCTATTCGTGGGCCGCGCATGCGCACTCAGGCTCCCAAGCACACGACTCCCTCGGCTCACCTGACCCACCCTTGAGCTGTCAGACCATTTGCACAGGGTCCCTAGGCACCTGTATGGAAACGGAAGCCCACCCCGCCACCCAGAGGACCGCGCGATTTCCCATGGGCCACACTTCCCAGCAGCTCTCCCAGCTCCTAAGACACAGTGTGCGCAGGAAAGACTTGGGGAACGGGGGCCTGGGCGGGGGATTTTCCAGGGGGCTGTCTGATGACCAGGCGTCCTCTCTCGCCCGGTGAGTGTCCAAGCCGTCCCTTGATCCCCGCAGGAGACCTGATTCCTGCCATAAGCGGCCCTCTAGCCACATGGGGCAGGGACACCTGGGCCCGGTGTGCCAGCAACTGGCCTACATGGAGGCAAACAAACAGACACCTCAGGCCCGACCCCACCACTGCGAAGATCCCCCTTTTCTTCCATCCGTAAAGGGGTCACGCTTCAGGAGTGGAAGAACACGGGGAGGCCCCCAGGAGATGGCTTTTCTCCGAGCCGCGGCTGGCTCCTTTCTGGCCTATATGTGGGCCGTGCATGCGCACTCAGGCTCCCTACCACAAGCTTCCCTCGGGTCACGGGACCCACACTAGAGGGGTCACGCGACCCACCCTTGAGGGGTCACGCGACCCACCCCTGAGTGGTCTCGTGACCCACCCCTGAGGGGTCACGTGACCCACCCCTGAGGGGTCACGTGACCCACCCCTGAGGGGTCACGTGACCCACCCCTGAGGGGTCTCGTGACCCACCCTTGAGGGTCACGTGCCCCACCCTTGAGGGGTCTCGAGACCCACCCTTGGGAGGTCACCTGTCCCACCCTGTAGGGGTCAGGTGACCCGCCCTTTAGAGGTCACAGCAGTTTCAGAGGGTCCCTGCGCACCTGTCCGTGGAAACAGAAGTCCTCCCTGCCACTCAGAGCACCGCGCCATTTCCCCTAGCCACACTGCCCAGCAGCACTCTCAGCCCCGCACAGACAGTGTGCTAAGGACAGACTTGGATACCGGGGGCCTGGGCGGGGGATTTTCCATGGAACTCTCTCAGGGCCCGGTGCCCTGTGTCGCCCGGTAGTGCCCATGCCCTTCCTTGACCCCGCAGGACACTTGCATCCAGCAATAAGCAGCCCTCTGCCTCCACGGGGCTCAAACACCTGGGCCCGGTGTGGGGGCACCTGGCGTACGTGGAGGCAAACCCGCGGACCCCTCTGGCCCGAACCCACCACTGCGAAGATCCCCCTTTTCTTCCATCCGTAAAGGGGTCCTCCTTGGGGAGTGGAGGAACATGGGGAGGCCCCCAGGAGATGGCTTTTCTCCGAGCCGAGTCTGCCTGGTTTCAGGCCAACACCTGGGCCGCGCATGCGCACTCAGGCTCCCAAGCACACGCCTCCCTCGGCTCACCAGACCCACCCTTTAGAGGTCACAGCAGTTCCACACGGTCCCTGGGCACCTGTCCGTGGACACAGGAGCCCTCCCTGCCACCTAGAGGACCACGCGATTTCCGCTGGGGAACACTGCCCAGAAGCACTCCCAGCCTGGCACAGACACTGTGCGCAGGATAGACTTGTGGACCAGGGGCCTCGGCGGGGAATTTTCCAGGGAATTCTCTAAAGGCCAGGTGCCCTCTGTCGCCCTGGGAGTGCCCACGCCGTCCCTTAACCCTGCAGGACACTATCATCCAGCAATAAGCAGCCCTCTGCCTCCACGGGGCTCAAACACCTGGGCCCGTTGTGCGAGCACCTGGCGTACGTGCAGGCAAACCCGCCGACCCCTCTGGCCCGAACCCACCACTGCGAAGATCCCCCATTTCTTCCATCCGTAAAGGGGTGCTCCTTGGGGACTGGAGGAACATGGGGAGACCCCCAGGAGATGGCTTTTCTCCGAGCCGCGGCTGGCTCCTTTCGGGCCTATTCGTGGGCCGCGCATGCGCACTCAGGCTCCCAAGCACACGACTCCCTCGGCTCACCTGACCCACCCTTGAGCTGTCAGACCATTTGCACAGGGTCCCTAGGCACCTGTATGGAAACGGAAGCCCACCCCGCCACCCAGAGGACCGCGCGATTTCCCATGGGCCACACTTCCCAGCAGCTCTCCCAGCTCCTCAGACACAGTGTGCGCAGGAAAGACTTGGGGAACGGGGGCCTGGGCGGGGGATTTTCCAGGGGGCTGTCTGATGACCAGGCGTCCTCTCTCGCCCGGTGAGTGTCCAAGCCGTCCCTTGATCCCCGCAGGAGACCTGATTCCTGCCATAAGCGGCCCTCTAGCCACATGGGGCAGGGACACCTGGGCCCGGTGTGCCAGCAACTGGCCTACATGGAGGCAAACAAACAGACACCTCAGGCCCGACCCCACCACTGCGAAGATCCCCCTTTTCTTCCATCCGTAAAGGGGTCACGCTTCAGGAGTGGAAGAACAGGGGGAGGCCCCCAGGAGATGGCTTTTCTCCGAGCCGCGGCTGGCTCCTTTCTGGCCTATATGTGGGCCGTGCATGCGCACTCAGGCTCCCTACCACAAGCTTCCCTCGGGTCACGGGACCCACACTAGAGGGGTCACTCGACCCACCCTTGAGGGGTCACGCGACCCACCCCTGAGTGGTCTCGTGACCCACCCCTGAGGGGTCACGTGACCCACCCCTGAGGGGTCACGTGACCCACCCCTGAGGGGTCACGTGACGCACCCATGGGGGGTCACGTGACGCACACCTGAGGGGTCACGTGACTCACCCCTGATGGGTCACATAACCCGCCCCTGAGGGGTCACGTGACCCACCCCTGACGGGTCACGTGACCCAACCCTGAGGGGTCACGTGACCCACCCCTGAGGGGTCTCGTGACCCACCCTTGAGGGTCACGTGCCCCACCCTTGAGGGGTCTCGAGACCCACCCTTGCGGGGTCACGTGCCCCACCCTTGAGGGGTCTCGAGACCCACCCTTGGGAGGTCACCTGTCCCACCCTGGAGGGGTCAGGTGACCCGCCCTTTAGAGGTCACAGCAGTTTCAGAGGGTCCCTGCGCACCTGTCCATGGAAACAGAAGTCCTCCCTGCCACTCAGAGCACCGCGCCATTTCCCCTAGCCACACTGCCCAGCAGCACTCTCAGCCCCGCACAGACAGTGTGCTAAGGACAGACTTGGATACCGGGGGCCTGGGCGGGGGATTTTCCATGGAACTCTCTCAGGGCCCGGTGCCCTGTGTCGCCCGGTAGTGCCCATGCCCTTCCTTGACCCCGCAGGACACTTGCATCCAGCAATAAGCAGCCCTCTGCCTCCACGGGGCTCAAACACCTGGGCCCGGTGTGGGGGCACCTGGCGTACGTGGAGGCAAACCCGCGGACCCCTCTGGCCCGAACCCACCACTGCGAAGATCCCCCTTTTCTTCCATCCGTAAAGGGGTCCTCCTTGGGGAGTGGAGGAACATGGGGAGGCCCCCAGGAGATGGCTTTTCTCCGAGCCGAGTCTGCCTGGTTTCGGGCCAACACCTGGGCCGCGCATGCGCACTCAGGCTCCCAAGCACACGCCTCCCTCGGCTCACCAGACCCACCCTTTAGAGGTCACAGCAGTTCCACACGGTCCCTGGGCACCTGTCCGTGGACACAGGAGCCCTCCCTGCCACCTAGAGGACCACGCGATTTCCGCTGGGGAACACTGCCCAGAAGCACTCCCAGCCTGGCACAGACACTGTGCGCAGGATAGACTTGTGGACCAGGGGCCTGGGCGGGGAATTTTCCAGGGAATTCTCTAAAGGCCAGGTGCCCTCTGTCGCCCTGGGAGTGCCCACGCCGTCCCTTAACCCTGCAGGACACTATCATCCAGCAATAAGCAGCCCTCTGCCTCCACGGGGCTCAAACACCTGGGCCCGTTGTGCGAGCACCTGGCGTACGTGCAGGCAAACCCGCCGACCCCTCTGGCCCGAACCCACCACTGCGAAGATCCCCCATTTCTTCCATCCGTAAAGGGGTGCTCCTTGGGGACTGGAGGAACATGGGGAGACCCCCAGGAGATGGCTTTTCTCCGAGCCGCGGCTGGCTCCTTTCGGGCCTATTCGTGGGCCGCGCATGCGCACTCAGGCTCCCAAGCACACGCCTCCCTCGGCTCACCTGCCCCACCCTTGAGCTGTCAGACCATTTGCACAGGGTCCCTAGGCACCTGTATGGAAACGGAAGCCCACCCCGCCACCCAGAGGACCGCGCGATTTCCCATGGGCCACACTTCCCAGCAGCTCTCCCAGCTCCTCAGACACAGTGTGCGCAGGAAAGACTTGGGGAACGGGGGCCTGGGCGGGGGATTTTCCAGGGGGCTGTCTGATGACCAGGCGTCCTCTCTCGCCCGGTGAGTGTCCAAGCCGTCCCTTGACCCCCGCAGGAGACCTGATTCCTGCCATAAGCGGCCCTCTAGCCACATGGGGCAGGGACACCTGGGCCCGGTGTGCCAGCAACTGGCCTACATGGAGGCAAACAAACAGACACCTCAGGCCCGACCCCACCACTGCGAAGATCCCCCTTTTCTTCCATCCGTAAAGGGGTCACGCTTCAGGAGTGGAAGAACACGGGGAGGCCCCCAGGAGATGGCTTTTCTCCGAGCCGCGGCTGGCTCCTTTCTGGCCTATATGTGGGCCGTGCATGCGCACTCAGGCTCCGTACCACAAGTCTCCCTCGGGTCACGGGACCCACACTAGAGGTGTCTCCTGACCCACCCTTGAGGGGTCACGCGACCCACACCTGAGTGGTCTCGTGACCCACACCTGAGGGGTCACGTGACCCACCCCTGAGGAGTCTCGTGACCCACACCTGAGGGGTCATGTGACCCACCCCTGAGGGGTCACGCGACCCACCCCTGAGGGGTCTCGTGACCCACCCCTGAGGGGTCATGTGACCCACCCCTGAGGGGTCACGTGACGCACCCCTGGGGGGTCACGTGACGCACCCCTGCCGGGTCACGTGACCCACCCCTGCCGGGTCACGTGACCCACCCCTGAGGGGTCACGTGACCCACCCCTGAGGGGTCACGTGACGCACCCCTGAGGGGTCACGTGACCCACCCCTGAGGGGTCACGTGACCCACCCCTGAGGGGTCTCGTAACCCACTCGTGAGGGGTCATGTGACCCACCCCTGAGGGGTCACGTGACGCACCCCTGAGGGGTCACGTGACCCACCCCTGACGGGGCACGTGACCCACCCCTGAGGGGTCTCGTGACCCACCCCTGACGGGGCACGTGACCCACCCCTGAGGGGTCACGTGACCCACCCCTGAGGGGTCTCGTGACCCACCCTTGAGGGTCACGTGCCCCACCCTTGAGGGGTCTCGAGACCCACCCTTGCGGGGTCACGTGCCCCACCCTTGAGGGGTCTCGAGACCCACCCTTGGGAGGTCACCTGTCCCACCCTGGAGGGGTCAGGTGACCCGCCCTTGAGAGGTCACAGCAGTTTCAGAGGGTCCCTGCGCACCTGTCCGTGGAAACAGAAGCCCTCCCTGCCACTCAGAGCACCGCGCCATTTCCCCTAGGCCACACTGCCCAGCAGCACTCTCAGGCCCGCACAGACAGTGTGCTAAGGACAGACTTGGATACCGGGGGCCTGGGCGGGGGATTTTCCATGGAACTCTCTCAGGGCCCCGTGCCCTGTGTCGCCCGGGAGTGCCCATGCCCTTCCTTGACCCCGCAGGACACTTGCATCCAGCAATAAGCAGCCCTCTGCCTCCACGGGGCTCAAACACCTGGGCCCGGTGTGCGGGCACCTGGCGTACGTGGAGGCAAACCCGCGGACCCCTCTGGCCCGAACCCACCACTGCGAAGATCCCCCTTTTCTTCCATCCGTAAAGGGGTCCTCCTTGGGGAGTGGAGGAACATGGGGAGGCCCCCAGGAGATGGCTTTTCTCCGAGCCGAGTCTGCCTGGTTTCGGGCCAACACCTGGGCCGCGCATGCGCACTCAGGCTCCCAAGCACACGCCTCCCTCGGCTCACCAGACCCACCCTTTAGAGGTCACAGCAGTTCCACACGGTCCCTGGGCACCTGTCCGTGGACACAGGAGCCCTCCCTGCCACCTAGAGGACCACGCGATTTCCCCTGGGGAACACTGCCCAGAAGCACTCCCAGCCTGGCACAGACACTGTGCGCAGGATAGACTTGTGGACCAGGGGCCTGGGCGGGGAATTTTCCAGGGAATTCTCTAAAGGCCAGGTGCCCTCTGTCGCCCTGGGAGTGCCCACGCCGTCCCTTAACCCTGCAGGACACTATCATCCAGCAATAAGCAGCCCTCTGCCTCCACGGGGCTCAAACACCTGGGCCCGTTGTGCGAGCACCTGGCGTACGTGCAGGCAAACCCGCCGACCCCTCTGGCCCGAACCCACCACTGCGAAGATCCCCCATTTCTTCCATCCGTAAAGGGGTGCTCCTTGGGGACTGGAGGAACATGGGGAGACCCCCAGGAGATGGCTTTTCTCCGAGCCGCGGCTGGCTCCTTTCGGGCCTATTCGTGGGCCGCGCATGCGCACTCAGGCTCCCAAGCACACGCCTCCCTCGGCTCACCTGACCCACCCTTGAGCTGTCAGACCATTTGCACAGGGTCCCTAGGCACCTGTATGGAAACGGAAGCCCACCCCGCCACCCAGAGGACCGCGCGATTTCCCATGGGCCACACTTCCCAGCAGCTCTCCCAGCTCCTCAGACACAGTGTGCGCAGGAAAGACTTGGGGAACGGGGGCCTGGGCGGGGGATTTTCCAGGGGGCTGTCTGATGACCAGGCGTCCTCTCTCGCCCGGTGAGTGTCCAAGCCGTCCCTTGACCCCCGCAGGAGACCTGATTCCTGCCATAAGCGGCCCTCTAGCCACATGGGGCAGGGACACCTGGGCCCGGTGTGCCAGCAACTGGCCTACATGGAGGCAAACAAACAGACACCTCAGGCCCGACCCCACCACTGCGAAGATCCCCCTTTTCTTCCATCCGTAAAGGGGTCACGCTTCAGGAGTGGAAGAACACGGGGAGGCCCCCAGGAGATGGCTTTTCTCCGAGCCGCGGCTGGCTCCTTTCTGGCTTATATGTGGGCCGTGCATGCGCACTCAGGCTCCCTACCACAAGTCTCCCTCGGGTCACGGGACCCACACTAGAGGTGTCTCCTGACCCACCCTTGAGGGGTCACTCGACCCACCCCTGAGTGGTCTCGTGACCCACACCTGAGGGGTCACGTGACCCACCCCTGAGGAGTCTCGTGACCCACACCTGAGGGGTCACGTGACCCACCCCTGAGGGGTCACGTGACGCACCCCTGAGGGGTCACGTGACCCACCCCTGAGGGGTAACGTGACCCACCCCTGAGGGGTCACGTGACGCACCCCTGAGGGGTCACGTGACCCACCCCTGAGGGGTCACGTGACCCACCCCTGAGGGGTCTCGTAACCCACTCGTGAGGGGTCATGTGACCCACCCCTGAGGGGTCACGTGACGCACCCCTGAGGGGTCACGTGACCCACCCCTGACGGGGCACGTGACCCACCCCTGAGGGGTCTCGTGACCCACCCCTGACGGGGCACGTGACCCACCCCTGAGGGGTCACGTGACCCACCCCTGAGGGGTCTCGTGACCCACCCTTGAGGGTCACGTGCCCCACCCTTGAGGGGTCTCGAGACCCACCCTTGCGGGGTCACGTGCCCCACCCTTGAGGGGTCTCGAGACCCACCCTTGGGAGGTCACCTGTCCCACCCTGGAGGGGTCAGGTGACCCGCCCTTGAGAGGTCACAGCAGTTTCAGAGGGTCCCTGTGCACCTGTCCGTGGAAACAGAAGCCCTCCCTGCCACTCAGAGCACCGCGCCATTTCCCCTAGGCCACACTGCCCAGCAGCACTCTCAGCCCCGCACAGACAGTGTGCTAAGGACAGACTTGGATACCGGGGGCCTGGGCGGGGGATTTTCCATGGAACTCTCTCAGGGCCCAGTGCCCTGTGTCGCCCAGAGTGCCCATGCCCTTCCTTGACCCCGCAGGACACTTGCATCCAGCAATAAGCAGCCCTCTGCCTCCACGGGGCTCAAACACCTGGGCCCGGTGTGGGGGCACCTGGCGTACGTGGAGGCAAACCCGCGGACCCCTCTGGCCCGAACCCACCACTGCGAAGATCCCCCTTTTCTTCCATCCGTAAAGGGGTCCTCCTTGGGGAGTGGAGGAACATGGGGAGGCCCCCAGGAGATGGCTTTTCTCCGAGCGGAGTCTGCCTGGTTTCGGGCCAACACCTGGGCCGCGCATGCGCACTCAGGCTCCCAAGCACACGCCTCCCTCGGCTCACCAGACCCACCCTTTAGAGGTCACAGCAGTTCCACACGGTCCCTGGGCACCTGTCCGTGGACACAGGAGCCCTCCCTGCCACCTAGAGGACCACGCGATTTCCGCTGGGGAACACTGCCCAGAAGCACTCCCAGCCTGGCACAGACACTGTGCGCAGGATAGACTTGTGGACCAGGGGCCTGGGCGGGGAATTTTCCAGGGAATTCTCTAAAGGCCAGGTGCCCTCTGTCGCCCTGGGAGTGCCCACGCCGTCCCTTAACCCTGCAGGACACTATCATCCAGCAATAAGCAGCCCTCTGCCTCCACGGGGCTCAAACACCTGGGCCCGTTGTGCGAGCACCTGGCGTACGTGCAGGCAAACCCGCCGACCCCTCTGGCCCGAACCCACCACTGCGAAGATCCCCCATTTCTTCCATCCGTAAAGGGGTGCTCCTTGGGGACTGGAGGAACATGGGGAGACCCCCAGGAGATGGCTTTTCTCCGAGCCGCGGCTGGCTCCTTTCGGGCCTATTCGTGGGCCGCGCATGCGCACTCAGGCTCCCAAGCACACGCCTCCCTCGGCTCACCTGACCCACCCTTGAGCTGTCAGACCATTTGCACAGGGTCCCTAGGCACCTGTATGGAAACGGAAGCCCACCCCGCCACCCAGAGGACCGCGCGATTTCCCATGGGCCACACTTCCCAGCAGCTCTCCCAGCTCCTCAGACACAGTGTGCGCAGGAAAGACTTGGGGAACGGGGGCCTGGGCGGGGGATTTTCCAGGGGGCTGTCTGATGACCAGGCGTCCTCTCTCGCCCGGTGAGTGTCCAAGCCGTCCCTTGACCCCCGCAGGAGACCTGATTCCTGCCATAAGCGGCCCTCTAGCCACATGGGGCAGGGACACCTGGGCCCGGTGTGCCAGCAACTGGCCTACATGGAGGCAAACAAACAGACACCTCAGGCCGGACCCCACCACTGCGAAGATCCCCCTTTTCTTCCATCCGTAAAGGGGTCACGCTTCAGGAGTGGAAGAACACGGGGAGGCCCCCAGGAGATGGCTTTTCTCCGAGCCGCGGCTGGCTACTTTCTGGCCTATATGTGGGCCGTGCATGCGCACTCAGGCTCCCTACCACAAGTCTCCCTCGGGTCACGGGACCCACACTAGAGGTGTCTCCTGACCCACCCTTGAGGGGTCACGCGACCCACCCCTGAGTGGTCTCGTGACCCACACCTGAGGGGTCACGTGACCCACCCCTGAGGAGTCTCGTGACCCACACCTGAGGGGTCACGTGACCCACCCCTGAGGGGTCACGTGACGCACCCCTGAGGGGTCACGTGACCCACCCCTGAGGGGTCACGTGACCCACCCCTGAGGGGTCACGTGACGCACCCCTGAGGGGTCACGTGACCCAACCCTGAGGGGTCACGTGACCCACCCCTGAGGGGTCTCGTGACCCACTCGTGAGGGGTCATGTGACCCACCCCTGAGGGGTCACGTGACGCACCCCTGAGGGGTCTCGTGACCCACCCCTGAGGGGTCTCGTGACCCACCCTTGAGGGTCACGTGCCCCACCCTTGAGGGGTCTCGAGACCCACCCTTGCGGGGTCACGTGCCCCACCCTTGAGGGGTCTCGAGACCCACCCTTGGGAGGTCACCTGTCCCACCCTGGAGGGGTCAGGTGACCCGCCCTTGAGAGGTCACAGCAGTTTCAGAGGGTCCCTGCGCACCTGTCCGTGGAAACAGAAGCCCTCCCTGCCACTCAGAGCACCGCGCCATTTCCCCTAGGCCACACTGCCCAGCAGCACTCTCAGCCCCGCACAGACAGTGTGCTAAGGACAGACTTGGATACCGGGGGCCTGGGCGGGGGATTTTCCATGGAACTCTCTCAGGGCCCCGTGCCCTGTGTCGCCCGGGAGTGCCCATGCCCTTCCTTGACCCCGCAGGACACTTGCATCCAGCAATAAGCAGCCCTCTGCCTCCACGGGGCTCAAACACCTGGGCCCGGTGTGCGGGCACCTGGCGTACGTGGAGGCAAACCCGCGGACCCCTCTGGCCCGAACCCACCACTGCGAAGATCCCCCTTTTCTTCCATCCGTAAAGGGGTCCTCCTTGGGGAGTGGAGGAACATGGGGAGGCCCCCAGGAGATGGCTTTTCTCCGAGCCGAGTCTGCCTGGTTTCGGGCCAACACCTGGGCCGCGCATGCGCACTCAGGCTCCCAAGCACACGCCTCCCTCGGCTCACCAGACCCACCCTTTAGAGGTCACAGCAGTTCCACACGGTCCCTGGGCACCTGTCCGTGGACACAGGAGCCCTCCCTGCCACCTAGAGGACCACGCGATTTCCCCTGGGGAACACTGCCCAGAAGCACTCCCAGCCTGGCACAGACACTGTGCGCAGGATAGACTTGTGGACCAGGGGCCTGGGCGGGGAATTTTCCAGGGAATTCTCTAAAGGCCAGGTGCCCTCTGTCGCCCTGGGAGTGCCCACGCCGTCCCTTAACCCTGCAGGACACTATCATCCAGCAATAAGCAGCCCTCTGCCTCCACGGGGCTCAAACACCTGGGCCCGTTGTGCGAGCACCTGGCGTACGTGCAGGCAAACCCGCCGACCCCTCTGGCCCGAACCCACCACTGCGAAGATCCCCCATTTCTTCCATCCGTAAAGGGGTGCTCCTTGGGGACTGGAGGAACATGGGGAGACCCCCAGGAGATGGCTTTTCTCCGAGCCGCGGCTGGCTCCTTTCGGGCCTATTCGTGGGCCGCGCATGCGCACTCAGGCTCCCAAGCACACGCCTCCCTCGGCTCACCTGACCCACCCTTGAGCTGTCAGACCATTTGCACAGGGTCCCTAGGCACCTGTATGGAAACGGAAGCCCACCCCGCCACCCAGAGGACCGCGCGATTTCCCATGGGCCACACTTCCCAGCAGCTCTCCCAGCTCCTCAGACACAGTGTGCGCAGGAAAGACTTGGGGAACGGGGGCCTGGGCGGGGGATTTTCCAGGGGGCTGTCTGATGACCAGGCGTCCTCTCTCGCCCGGTGAGTGTCCAAGCCGTCCCTTGACCCCCGCAGGAGACCTGATTCCTGCCATAAGCGGCCCTCTAGCCACATGGGGCAGGGACACCTGGGCCCGGTGTGCCAGCAACTGGCCTACATGGAGGCAAACAAACAGACACCTCAGGCCGGACCCCACCACTGCGAAGATCCCCCTTTTCTTCCATCCGTAAAGGGGTCACGCTTCAGGAGTGGAAGAACACGGGGAGGCCCCCAGGAGATGGCTTTTCTCCGAGCCGCGGCTGGCTACTTTCTGGCCTATATGTGGGCCGTGCATGCGCACTCAGGCTCCCTACCACAAGTCTCCCTCGGGTCACGGGACCCACACTAGAGGTGTCTCCTGACCCACCCTTGAGGGGTCACGCGACCCACCCCTGAGTGGTCTCGTGACCCACACCTGAGGGGTCACGTGACCCACCCCTGAGGAGTCTCGTGACCCACACCTGAGGGGTCACGTGACCCACCCCTGAGGGGTCACGTGACGCACCCCTGAGGGGTCACGTGACCCACCCCTGAGGGGTCACGTGACCCACCCCTGAGGGGTCACGTGACGCACCCCTGAGGGGTCACGTGACCCACCCCTGAGGGGTCACGTGACCCACCCCTGAGGGGTCTCGTGACCCACTCGTGAGGGGTCATGTGACCCACCCCTGAGGGGTCACGTGACGCACCCCTGAGGAGTCTCGTGACCCACACCTGAGGGGTCACGTGACCCACCCCTGAGGGGTCACGTGACGCACCCCTGGGGGGTCACGTGACGCACCCCTGGGGGGTCACGTGACGCACCCCTGGGGGGTCACGTGACCCACCCCTGACGGGTCACGTGACCCACCCCTGAGGGGTCTCGTGACCCACCCCTGACGGGTCACGTGACCCACCCCTGCCAGGTCACGTGACCCACCCCTGAGGGGTCTCGTGACCCACCCTTGAGGGTCACGTGCCCCACCCTTGAGGGGTCTCGAGACCCACCCTTGCGGGGTCACGTGCCCCACCCTTGAGGGGTCTCGAGACCCACACTTGGGAGGTCACCTGTCCCACCCTGGAGGGGTCAGGTGACCCGCCCTTGAGAGGTCACAGCAGTTTCAGAGGGTCCCTGTGCACCTGTCCGTGGAAACAGAAGCCCTCCCTGCCACTCAGAGCACCGCGCCATTTCCCCTAGGCCACACTGCCCAGCAGCACTCTCAGCCCCGCACAGACAGTGTGCTAAGGACAGACTTGGATACCGGGGGCCTGGGCGGGGGATTTTCCATGGAACTCTCTCAGGGCCCAGTGCCCTGTGTCGCCCAGAGTGCCCATGCCCTTCCTTGACCCCGCAGGACACTTGCATCCAGCAATAAGCAGCCCTCTGCCTCCACGGGGCTCAAACACCTGGGCCCGGTGTGGGGGCACCTGGCGTACGTGGAGGCAAACCCGCGGACCCCTCTGGCCCGAACCCACCACTGCGAAGATCCCCCTTTTCTTCCATCCGTAAAGGGGTCCTCCTTGGGGAGTGGAGGAACATGGGGAGGCCCCCAGGAGATGGCTTTTCTCCGAGCCGAGTCTGCCTGGTTTCGGGCCAACACCTGGGCCGCGCATGCGCACTCAGGCTCCCAAGCACACGCCTCCCTCGGCTCACCAGACCCACCCTTTAGAGGTCACAGCAGTTCCACACGGTCCCTGGGCACCTGTCCGTGGACACAGGAGCCCTCCCTGCCACCTAGAGGACCACGCGATTTCCCCTGGGGAACACTGCCCAGAAGCACTCCCAGCCTGGCACAGACACTGTGCGCAGGATAGACTTGTGGACCAGGGGCCTGGGCGGGGAATTTTCCAGGGAATTCTCTAAAGGCCAGGTGCCCTCTGTCGCCCTGGGAGTGCCCACGCCGTCCCTTAACCCTGCAGGACACTATCATCCAGCAATAAGCAGCCCTCTGCCTCCACGGGGCTCAAACACCTGGGCCCGTTGTGCGAGCACCTGGCGTACGTGCAGGCAAACCCGCCGACCCCTCTGGCCCGAACCCACCACTGCGAAGATCCCCCATTTCTTCCATCCGTAAAGGGGTGCTCCTTGGGGACTGGAGGAACATGGGGAGACCCCCAGGAGATGGCTTTTCTCCGAGCCGCGGCTGGCTCCTTTCGGGCCTATTCGTGGGCCGCGCATGCGCACTCAGGCTCCCAAGCACACGCCTCCCTCGGCTCACCTGACCCACGCTTGAGCTGTCAGACCTTTTGCACAGGGTCCCTAGGCACCTGTCTGGAAACGGAAGCCCACCCCGCCACCCAGAGGACCGCGCGATTTCCCATGGGCCACACTTCCCAGCAGCTCTCCCAGCTCCTCAGACACAGTGTGCGCATGAAAGACTTGGGGAACGGGGGCCTGGGCGGGGGATTTTCCAGGGGGCTGTCTGATGACCAGGCGTCCTCTCTCGCCCGGTGAGTGTCCAAGCCGTCCCTTGACCCCCGCAGGAGACCTGATTCCTGCCATAAGCGGCCCTCTAGCCACATGGGGCAGGGACACCTGGGCCCGGTGTGCCAGCAACTGGCCTACATGGAGGCAAACAAACAGACACCTCAGGCCCGACCCCACCACTGCGAAGATCCCCCTTTTCTTCCATCCGTAAAGGGGTCACGCTTCAGGAGTGGAAGAACACGGGGAGGCCCCCAGGAGATGGCTTTTCTCCGAGCCGCGGCTGGCTCCTTTCTGGCCTATATGTGGGCCGTGCATGCGCACTCAGGCTCCCTACCACAAGCCTCCCTCGGGTCACGGGACCCACACTAGAGGTGTCTCCTGACCCACCCTTGAGGGGTCACGCGACCCACCCCTGAGTGGTCTGGTGACCCACACCTGAGGGGTCACGTGACCCACCCCTGAGGAGTCTCCTGACCCACACCTGAGGGGTCACGTGACGCACCCCTGAGGGGTCACGTGACCCACCCCTGAGGGGTCACGTGACGCACCCCTGAGGGGTCACAAGACCCACCCCTGAGGGGTCTCGTGACCCACCCCTGAGGGGTCATGTGACCCACCCCTGAGGGGTCACGTGACGCACCCCTGGGGGGTCACGTGACGCACACCTGAGGTGTCATGTGACCCACCCCCGAGGGGTCACGTGACCCACCCCTGAGGGGTCTCGAGACCCACCCCTGACGGGTCACGTGACCCAACCCTGAGGGGTCACGTGACCCACCCCTGAGGGGTCTCGTGACCCACCCTGGAGGGTCACGTGCCCCACCCTTGAGGGGTCTCGAGACCCACCCTTGGGAGGTCACCTGTCCCACCCTGGAGGGGTCAGGTGACCCGCCCTTGAGAGGTCACAGCAGTTTCAGAGGGTCCCTGCGCACCTGTCCGTGGAAACAGAAGCCCTCCCTGCCACTCAGAGCACCGCGCCATTTCCCCTAGGCCACACTGCCCAGCAGCACTCTCAGCCCCGCACAGACAGTGTGCTAAGGACAGACTTGGATACCGGGGGCCTGGGCGGGGGATTTTCCATGGAACTCTCTCAGGGCCCCGTGCCTGTGTCGCCCGGGAGTGCCCATGCCCTTCCTTGACCCCGCAGGACACTTGCATCCAGCAATAAGCAGCCCTCTGCCTCCACGGGGCTCAAACACCTGGGCCCGGTGTGCGGGCACCTGGCGTACGTGGAGGCAAACCCGCGGACCCCTCTGGCCCGAACCCACCACTGCGAAGATCCCCCTTTTCTTCCATCCGTAAAGGGGTCCTCCTTGGGGAGTGGAGGAACATGGGGAGGCCCCCAGGAGATGGCTTTTCTCCGAGCCGAGTCTGCCTGGTTTCTGGCCAACACTTGGGCCGCGCATGCGCACTCAGGCTCCCAAGCACACGCCTCCCTCGGCTCACCAGACCCACCCTTTAGAGGTCACAGCAGTTCCACACGGTCCCTGGGCACCTGTCCGTGGACACAGGAGCCCTCCCTGCCACCTAGAGGACCACGCGATTTCCGCTGGGGAACACTGCCCAGAAGCACTCCCAGCCTGGCACAGACACTGTGCGCAGGATAGACTTGTGGACCAGGGGCCTGGGCGGGGAATTTTCCAGGGAATTCTCTAAAGGCCAGGTGCCCTCTGTCGCCCTGGGAGTGACCACGCCGTCCCTTAACCCTGCAGGACACTATCATCCAGCAATAAGCAGCCCTCTGCCTCCACGGGGCTCAAACACCTGGGCCCGTTGTGCGAGCACCTGGCGTACGTGCAGGCAAACCCGCCAACCCCTCTGGCCCGAACCCACCACTGCGAAGATCCCCCATTTCTTCCATCCGTAAAGGGGTGCTCCTTGGGGACTGGAGGAACATGGGGAGATCCCCAGGAGATGGCTTTTCTCCGAGCCGCGGCTGGCTCCTTTCGGGCCTATTCGTGGGCCGCGCATGCGCACTCAGGCTCCCAAGCACACGCCTCCCTCGGCTCACCTGACCCACGCTTCAGCTGTCAGACCTTTTGCACAGGGTCCCTAGGCACCTGTCTGGAAACGGAAGCCCACCCCGCCACCCAGAGGACCGCGCGATTTCCCATGGGCCACACTTCCCAGCAGCTCTCCCAGCTCCTCAGACACAGTGTGCGCAGGAAAGACTTGGGGAACGGGGGCCTGGGCGGGGGATTTTCCAGGGGGCTGTCTGATGACCAGGCGTCCTCTCTCGCCCGGTGAGTGTCCAAGCCGTCCCTTGACCCCCGCAGGAGACCTGATTCCTGCCATAAGCGGCCCTCTAGCCACATGGGGCAGGGACACCTGGGCCCGGTGTGCCAGCAACTGGCCTACATGGAGGCAAACAAACAGACACCTCAGGCCCGACCCCACCACTGCGAAGATCCCCCTTTTCTTCCATCCGTAAAGGGGTCACGCTTCAGGAGTGGAAGAACACGGGGAGGCCCCCAAGAGATGGCTTTTCTCCGAGCCGCGGCTGGCTCCTTTCTGGCCTATATGTGGGCCGTGCATGCGCACTCAGGCTCCCTACCACAAGCCTCCCTCGGGTCACGGGACCCACACTAGAGGTGTCTCCTGACCCACCCTTGAGGGGTCACGCGACACACCCCTGAGTGGTCTGGTGACCCACACCTGAGGGGTCACGTGACCCACCCCTGAGGAGTCTCCTGACCCACACCTGAGGGGTCACGTGACGCACCCCTGAGGGGTCACGTGACCCACCCCTGAGGGGTCACGTGACGCACCCCTGAGGGGTCACATGACCCACCCCTGAGGGGTCTCGTGACCCACCCCTGAGGGGTCATGTGACCCACCCCTGAGGGGTCACGTGACGCACCCCTGGGGGGTCATGTGACCCACCCCTGAGGGGTCACGTGACCCACCCCTGAGTGGTCTCGTGACCCACCCCTGACGGGTCACGTGACCCAACCCTGAGGGGTCACGTGACCCACCCTTGAGGGGTCTCGAGACCCACCCTTGCGGGGTCACGTGCCCCACCCTTGAGGGGTCTCGAGACCCACCCTTGGGAGGTCACCTGTCCCACCCTGGAGGGGTCAGGTGACCCGCCCTTGAGAGGTCACAGCAGTTTCAGAGGGTCCCTGCGCACCTGTCCGTGGAAACAGAAGCCCTCCCTGCCACTCAGAGCACCGCGCCATTTCCCCTAGGCCACACTGCCCAGCAGCACTCTCAGCCCCGCACAGACAGTGTGCTAAGGACAGACTTGGATACCGGGGGCCTGGGCGGGGGATTTTCCATGGAACTCTCTCAGGGCCCCGTGCCCTGTGTCGCCCGGGAGTGCCCATGCCCTTCCTTGACCCCGCAGGACACTTGCATCCAGCAATAAGCAGCCCTCTGCCTCCACGGGGCTCAAACACCTGGGCCCGGTGTGCGGGCACCTGGCGTACGTGGAGGCAAACCCGCGGACCCCTCTGGCCCGAACCCACCACTGCGAAGATCCCCCTTTTCTTCCATCCGTAAAGGGGTCCTCCTTGGGGAGTGGAGGAACATGGGGAGGCCCCCAGGAGATGGCTTTTCTCCGAGCCGAGTCTGCCTGGTTTCGGGCCAACACCTGGGCCGCGCATGCGCACTCAGGCTCCCAAGCACACGCCTCCCTCGGCTCACCAGACCCACCCTTTAGAGGTCACAGCAGTTCCACACGGTCCCTGGGCACCTGTCCGTGGACACAGGAGCCCTCCCTGCCACCTAGAGGACCACGCGATTTCCCCTGGGGAACACTGCCCAGAAGCACTCCCAGCCTGGCACAGACACTGTGCGCAGGATAGACTTGTGGACCAGGGGCCTGGGCGGGGAATTTTCCAGGGAATTCTCTAAAGGCCAGGTGCCCTCTGTCGCCCTGGGAGTGCCCACGCCGTCCCTTAACCCTGCAGGACACTATCATCCAGCAATAAGCAGCCCTCTGCCTCCACGGGGCTCAAACACCTGGGCCCGTTGTGCGAGCACCTGGCGTACGTGCAGGCAAACCCGCCGACCCCTCTGGCCCGAACCCACCACTGCGAAGATCCCCCATTTCTTCCATCCGTAAAGGGGTGCTCCTTGGGGACTGGAGGAACATGGGGAGACCCCCAGGAGATGGCTTTTCTCCGAGCCGCGGCTGGCTCCTTTCGGGCCTATTCGTGGGCCGCGCATGCGCACTCAGGCTCCCAAGCACACGCCTCCCTCGGCTCACCTGACCCACCCTTGAGCTGTCAGACCATTTGCACAGGGTCCCTAGGCACCTGTATGGAAACGGAAGCCCACCCCGCCACCCAGAGGACCGCGCGATTTCCCATGGGCCACACTTCCCAGCAGCTCTCCCAGCTCCTCAGACACAGTGTGCGCAGGAAAGACTTGGGGAACGGGGGCCTGGGCGGGGGATTTTCCAGGGGGCTGTCTGATGACCAGGCGTCCTCTCTCGCCCGGTGAGTGTCCAAGCCGTCCCTTGACCCCCGCAGGAGACCTGATTCCTGCCATAAGCGGCCCTCTAGCCACATGGGGCAGGGACACCTGGGCCCGGTGTGCCAGCAACTGGCCTACATGGAGGCAAACAAACAGACACCTCAGGCCGGACCCCACCACTGCGAAGATCCCCCTTTTCTTCCATCCGTAAAGGGGTCACGCTTCAGGAGTGGAAGAACACGGGGAGGCCCCCAGGAGATGGCTTTTCTCCGAGCCGCGGCTGGCTCCTTTCTGGCCTATATGTGGGCCGTGCATGCGCACTCAGGCTCCCTACCACAAGTCTCCCTCGGGTCACGGGACCCACACTAGAAGTGTCTCCTGACCCACCCTTGAGGGGTCACGCGACCCACCCCTGAGTGGTCTCGTGACCCACACCTGAGGGGTCACGTGACGCACCCCTGGGGGGTCACGTGACGCACCCCTGGGGGGTCACGTGACCCACCCCTGCCGGGTCACGTGACCCACCCCTGAGGGGTCTCGTGACCCACCCCTGACGGGTCACGTGACCCAACCCTGAGGAGTCTCCTGACCCACACCTGAGGGGTCACGTGACGCACCCCTGAGGGGTCACGTGACCCACCCCTGAGGGGTCACGTGACGCACCCCTGAGGGGTCACATGACCCACCCCTGAGGGGTCTCGTGACCCACCCCTGAGGGGTCATGTGACCCACCCCTGAGGGGTCACGTGACCCACCCCTGAGGGGTCACGTGACGCACCCCTGAGGTGTCATGTGACCCACCCCTGAGGGGTCACGTGACCCACCCCTGAGGGGTCTCGTGACCCACCCCTGACGGGTCACGTGACCCAACCCTGAGGGGTCACGTGACCCACCCCTGAGGGGTCTCGTGACACACCCTGGAGGGTCACGTGCCCCACCCTTGAGGGGTCTCGAGACCCACCCTTGCGGGGTCACGTGCCCCACCCTTGAGGGGTCTCGAGACCCACCCTTGGGAGGTCACCTGTCCCACCCTGGAGGGGTCAGGTGACCAGCCCTTGAGAGGTCACAGCAGTTTCAGAGGGTCCCTGCGCACCTGTCCGTGGAAACAGAAGCCCTCCCTGCCACTCAGAGCACCGCGCCATTTCCCCTAGGCCACACTGCCCAGCAGCACTCTCAGCCCCGCACAGACAGTGTGCTAAGGACAGACTTGGATACCGGGGGCCTGGGCGGGGGATTTTCCATGGAACTCTCTCAGGGCCCCGTGCCCTGTGTCGCCCGGGAGTGCCCATGCCCTTCCTTGACCCCGCAGGACACTTGCATCCAGCAATAAGCAGCCCTCTGCCTCCACGGGGCTCAAACACCTGGGCCCGGTGTGCGGGCACCTGGCGTACGTGGAGGCAAACCCGCGGACCCCTCTGGCCCGAACCCACCACTGCGAAGATCCCCCTTTTCTTCCATCCGTAAAGGGGTCCTCCTTGGGGAGTGGAGGAACATGGGGAGGCCCCCAGGAGATGGCTTTTCTCCGAGCCGAGTCTGCCTGGTTTCGGGCCAACACCTGGGCCGCGCATGCGCACTCAGGCTCCCAAGCACACGCCTCCCTCGGCTCACCAGACCCACCCTTTAGAGGTCACAGCAGTTCCACACGGTCCCTGGGCACCTGTCCGTGGACACAGGAGCCCTCCCTGCCACCTAGAGGACCACGCGATTTCCGCTGGGGAACACTGCCCAGAAGCACTCCCAGCCTGGCACAGACACTGTGCGCAGGATAGACTTGTGGACCAGGGGCCTGGGCGGGGAATTTTCCAGGGAATTCTCTAAAGGCCAGGTGCCCTCTGTCGCCCTGGGAGTGCCCACGCCGTCCCTTAACCCTGCAGGACACTATCATCCAGCAATAAGCAGCCCTCTGCCTCCACGGGGCTCAAACACCTTGGCCCGTTGTGCGAGCACCTGGCGTACGTGCAGGCAAACCCGCCGACCCCTCTGGCCCGAACCCACCACTGCGAAGATCCCCCATTTCTTCCATCCGTAAAGGGGTGCTCCTTGGGGACTGGAGGAACATGGGGAGACCCCCAGGAGATGGCTTTTCTCCGAGCCGCGGCTGGCTCCTTTCGGGCCTATTAGTGGGCCGCGCATGCGCACTCAGGCTCCCAAGCACATGCCTCCCTCGGCTCACCTGACCCACGCTTGAGCTGTCAGACCTTTTGCACAGGGTCCCTAGGCACCTGTCTGGAAACGGAAGCCCACCCCGCCACCCAGAGGACCGCGCGATTTCCCATGGGCCACACTTCCCAGCAGCTCTCCCAGCTCCTCAGACACAGTGTGCGCAGGAAAGACTTGGGGAACGGGGGCCTGGGCGGGGGATTTTCCAGGGGGCTGTCTGATGACCAGGCGTCCTCTCTCGCCCGGTGAGTGTCCAAGCCGTCCCTTGACCCCCGCAGGAGACCTGATTCCTGCCATAAGCGGCCCTCTAGCCACATGGGGCAGGGACACCTGGGCCCGGTGTGCCAGCAACTGGCCTACATGGAGGCAAACAAACAGACACCTCAGGCCCGACCCCACCACTGCGAAGATCCCCCTTTTCTTCCATCCGTAAAGGGGTCACGCTTCAGGAGTGGAGGAACACGGGGAGGCCCCCAAGAGATGGCTTTTCTCCGAGCCGCGGCTGGCTCCTTTCTGGCCTATATGTGGGCCGTGCATGCGCACTCAGGCTCCCTACCACAAGCCTCCCTCGGGTCACGGGACCCACACTAGAGGTGTCTCCTGACCCACCCTTGAGGGGTCACGCGACCCACCCCTGAGTGGTCTGGTGACCCACACCTGAGGGGTCACGTGACCCACCCCTGAGGAGTCTCCTGACCCACACCTGAGGGGTCACGTGACGCACCCCTGAGGGGTCACGTGACCCACCCCTGAGGGGTCACGTGACGCACCCCTGAGGGGTCACATGACCCACCCCTGAGGGGTCTCGTGACCCACCCCTGAGGGGTCATGTGACCCACCCCTGAGGGGTCACGTGACGCACCCCTGGGGGGTCACGTGACGCACCCCTGAGGTGTCATGTGACCCACCCCTGAGGGGTCACGTGACCCACCCCTGAGGGGTCTCGTGACCCACCCCTGACGGGTCACGTGACCCAACACTGAGGGGTCACGTGACCCACCCCTGAGGGGTCTCCTGACCCACCCTGGAGGGTCACGTGCCCCACCCTTGAGGGGTCTCGAGACCCACCCTTGCGGGGTCACGTGCCCCACCCTTGAGGGGTCTCGAGACCCACCCTTGGGAGGTCACCTGTCCCACCCTGGAGGGGTCAGGTGACCCGCCCTTGAGAGGTCACAGCAGTTTCAGAGGGTCCCTGCGCACCTGTCCGTGGAAACAGAAGCCCTCCCTGCCACTCAGAGCACCGCGCCATTTCCCCTAGGCCACACTGCCCAGCAGCACTCTCAGCCCCGCACAGACAGTGTGCTAAGGACAGACTTGGATACCGGGGGCCTGGGCGGGGGATTTTCCATGGAACTCTCTCAGGGCCCCGTGCCCTGTGTCGCCCGGGAGTGCCCATGCCCTTCCTTGACCCCGCAGGACACTTGCATCCAGCAATAAGCAGCCCTCTGCCTCCACGGGGCTCAAACACCTGGGCCCGGTGTGCGGGCACCTGGCGTACGTGGAGGCAAACCCGCGGACCCCTCTGGCCCGAACCCACCACTGCGAAGATCCCCCTTTTCTTCCATCCGTAAAGGGGTCCTCCTTGGGGAGTGGAGGAACATGGGGAGGCCCCCAGGAGATGGCTTTTCTCCGAGCCGAGTCTGCCTGGTTTCGGGCCAACACCTGGGCCGCGCATGCGCACTCAGGCTCCCAAGCACACGCCTCCCTCGGCTCACCAGACCCACCCTTTAGAGGTCACAGCAGTTCCACACGGTCCCTGGGCACCTGTCCGTGGACACACGAGCCCTCCCTGTCACCTAGAGGACAACGCGATTTCCGCTGGGGAACACTGCCCAGAAGCACTCCCAGCCTGGCACAGACACTGTGCGCAGGATAGACTTGTGGACCAGGGGCCTGGGCGGGGAATTTTCCAGGGAATTCTCTAAAGGCCAGGTGCCCTCTGTCGCCCTGGGAGTGCCCACGCCGTCCCTTAACCCTGCAGGACACTATCATCCAGCAATAAGCAGCCCTCTGCCTCCACGGGGCTCAAACACCTGGGCCCGTTGTGCGAGCACCTGGCGTACGTGCAGGCAAACCCGCCGACCCCTCTGGCCCGAACCCACCACTGCGAAGATCCCCCATTTCTTCCATCCGTAAAGGGGTGCTCCTTGGGGACTGGAGGAACATGGGGAGACCCCCAGGAGATGGCTTTTCTCCGAGCCGCGGCTGGCTCCTTTCGGGCCTATTCGTGGGCCGCGCATGCGCACTCAGGCTCCCAAGCACACGCCTCCCTCGGCTCACCTGACCCACCCTTGAGCTGTCAGACCATTTGCACAGGGTCCCTAGGCACCTGTATGGAAACGGAAGCCCACCCCGCCACCCAGAGGACCGCGCGATTTCCCATGGGCCACACTTCCCAGCAGCTCTCCCAGCTCCTCAGACACAGTGTGCGCAGGAAAGACTTGGGGAACGGGGGCCTGGGCGGGGGATTTTCCAGGGGGCTGTCTGATGACCAGGCGTCCTCTCTCGCCCGGTGAGTGTCCAAGCCGTCCCTTGACCCCCGCAGGAGACCTGATTCCTGCCATAAGCGGCCCTCTAGCCACATGGGGCAGGGACACCTGGGCCCGGTGTGCCAGCAACTGGCCTACATGGAGGCAAACAAACAGACACCTCAGGCCCGACCCCACCACTGCGAAGATCCCCCTTTTCTTCCATCCGTAAAGGGGTCACGCTTCAGGAGTGGAAGAACACGGGGAGGCCCCCAGGAGATGGCTTTTCTCCGAGCCGCGGCTGGCTCCTTTCTGGCCTATATGTGGGCCGTGCATGCGCACTCAGGCTCCCTACCACAAGTCTCCCTCGGGTCACGGGACCCACACTAGAGGTGTCTCCTGACCCACCCTTGAGGGGTCACGCGACCCACCCCTGAGTGGTCTCGTGACCCACACCTGAGGGGTCACGTGACCCACCCCTGAGGAGTCTCGTGACCCACACCTGAGGGGTCACGTGACCCACCCCTGAGGGGTCACGTGACGCACCCCTGAGGGGTCACGTGACCCACCCCTGAGGGGTCTCGTGACCCACTCGTGAGGGGTCATGTGACCCACCCCTGAGGGGTCACGTGACGCACCACTGAGGGGTCACGTGACCCACCCCTGACGGGGCACGTGACCCACCCCTGAGGGGTCTCGTGACCCACCCCTGACGGGGCACGTGACCCACCCCTGAGGGGTCACGTGACCCACCCCTGAGGGGTCTCGTGACCCACCCTTGAGGGTCACGTGCCCCACCCTTGAGGGGTCTCGAGACCCACCCTTGCGGGGTCACGTGCCCCACCCTTGAGGGGTCTCGAGACCCACCCTTGTGGGGTCACGTGCCCCACCCTTGAGGGGTCTCGAGACCCACCCTTGGGAGGTCACCTGTCCCACCCTGGAGGGGTCAGGTGACCCGCCCTTGAGAGGTCACAGCAGTTTCAGAGGGTCCCTGCGCACCTGTCCGTGGAAACAGAAGCCCTCCCTGCCACTCAGAGCACCGCGCCATTTCCCCTAGGCCACACTGCCCAGCAGCACTCTCAGCCCCGCACAGACAGTGTGCTAAGGACAGACTTGGATACCGGGGGCCTGGGCGGGGGATTTTCCATGGAACTCTCTCAGGGCCCCGTGCCCTGTGTCGCCCGGGAGTGCCCATGCCCTTCCTTGACCCCGCAGGACACTTGCATCCAGCAATAAGCAGCCCTCTGCCTCCACGGGGCTCAAACACCTGGGCCCGGTGTGCGGGCACCTGGCGTACGTGGAGGCAAACCCGCGGACCCCTCTGGCCCGAACCCACCACTGCGAAGATCCCCCTTTTCTTCCATCCGTAAAGGGGTCCTCCTTGGGGAGTGGAGGAACATGGGGAGGCCCCCAGGAGATGGCTTTTCTCCGAGCCGAGTCTGCCTGGTTTCGGGCCAACACCTGGGCCGCGCATGCGCACTCAGGCTCCCAAGCACACGCCTCCCTCGGCTCACCAGACCCACCCTTTAGAGGTCACAGCAGTTCCACACGGTCCCTGGGCACCTGTCCGTGGACACAGGAGCCCTCCCTGCCACCTAGAGGACCACGCGATTTCCGCTGGGGAACACTGCCCAGAAGCACTCCCAGCCTGGCACAGACACTGTGCGCAGGATAGACTTGTGGACCAGGGGCCTGGGCGGGGAATTTTCCAGGGAATTCTCTAAAGGCCAGGTGCCCTCTGTCGCCCTGGGAGTGCCCACGCCGTCCCTTAACCCTGCAGGACACTATCATCCAGCAATAAGCAGCCCTCTGCCTCCACGGGGCTCAAACACCTGGGCCCGTTGTGCGAGCACCTGGCGTACGTGCAGGCAAACCCGCCGACCCCTCTGGCCCGAACCCACCACTGCGAAGATCCCCCATTTCTTCCATCCGTAAAGGGGTGCTCCTTGGGGACTGGAGGAACATGGGGAGACCCCCAGGAGATGGCTTTTCTCCGAGCCGCGGCTGGCTCCTTTCGGGCCTATTCGTGGGCCGCGCATGCGCACTCAGGCTCCCAAGCACACGCCTCCCTCGGCTCACCTGACCCACCCTTGAGCTGTCAGACCATTTGCACAGGGTCCCTAGGCACCTGTATGGAAACGGAAGCCCACCCCGCCACCCAGAGGACCGCGCGATTTCCCATGGGCCACACTTCCCAGCAGCTCTCCCAGCTCCTCAGACACAGTGTGCGCAGGAAAGACTTGGGGAACGGGGGCCTGGGCGGGGGATTTTCCAGGGGGCTGTCTGATGACCAGGCGTCCTCTCTCGCCCGGTGAGTGTCCAAGCCGTCCCTTGACCCCCGCAGGAGACCTGATTCCTGCCATAAGCGGCCCTCTAGCCACATGGGGCAGGGACACCTGGGCCCGGTGTGCCAGCAACTGGCCTACATGGAGGCAAACAAACAGACACCTCAGGCCCGACCCCACCACTGCGAAGATCCCCCTTTTCTTCCATCCGTAAAGGGGTCACGCTTCAGGAGTGGAAGAACACGGGGAGGCCCCCAGGAGATGGCTTTTCTCCGAGCCGCGGCTGGCTCCTTTCTGGCCTATACGTGGGCCGTGCATGCGCACTCAGGCTCCCTACCACAAGTCTCCCTCGGGTCACGGGACCCACACTAGAGGTGTCTCCTGACCCACCCTTGAGGGGTCACGCGACCCACCCCTGAGTGGTCTCGTGACCCACACCTGAGGGGTCACGTGACCCACCCCTGAGGAGTCTCGTGACCCACACCTGAGGGGTCACGTGACCCACCCCTGAGGGGTCACGTGACGCACCCCTGAGGGGTCACGTGACCCACCCCTGAGGGGTCTCGTGACCCACTCGTGAGGGGTCATGTGACCCACCCCTGAGGGGTCACGTGACGCACCCCTGAGGGGTCACGTGACCCACCCCTGACGGGGCACGTGACCCACCCCTGAGGGGTCTCGTGACCCACCCCTGACGGGGCACGTGACCCACCCCTGAGGGGTCACGTGACCCACCCCTGAGGGGTCTCGTGACCCACCCTTGAGGGTCACGTGCCCCACCCTTGAGGGGTCTCGAGACCCACCCTTGCGGGGTCACGTGCCCCACCCTTGAGGGGTCTCGAGACCCACCCTTGGGAGGTCACCTGTCCCACCCTGGAGGGGTCAGGTGACCCGCCCTTGAGAGGTCACAGCAGTTTCAGAGGGTCCCTGCGCACCTGTCCGTGGAAACAGAAGCCCTCCCTGCCACTCAGAGCACCGCGCCATTTCCCCTAGGCCACACTGCCCAGCAGCACTCTCAGCCCCGCACAGACAGTGTGCTAAGGACAGACTTGGATACCGGGGGCCTGGGCGGGGGATTTTCCATGGAACTCTCTCAGGGCCCCGTGCCCTGTGTCGCCCGGGAGTGCCCATGCCCTTCCTTGACCCCGCAGGACACTTGCATCCAGCAATAAGCAGCCCTCTGCCTCCACGGGGCTCAAACACCTGGGCCCGGTGTGCGGGCACCTGGCGTACGTGGAGGCAAACCCGCGGACCCCTCTGGCCCGAACCCACCACTGCGAAGATCCCCCTTTTCTTCCATCCGTAAAGGGGTCCTCCTTGGGGAGTGGAGGAACATGGGGAGGCCCCCAGGAGATGGCTTTTCTCCGAGCCGAGTCTGCCTGGTTTCGGGCCAACACCTGGGCCGCGCATGCGCACTCAGGCTCCCAAGCACACGCCTCCCTCGGCTCACCAGACCCACCCTTTAGAGGTCACAGCAGTTCCACACGGTCCCTGGGCACCTGTCCGTGGACACAGGAGCCCTCCCTGCCACCTAGAGGACCACGCGATTTCGCTGGGGAACACTGCCCAGAAGCACTCCCAGCCTGGCACAGACACTGTGCGCAGGATAGACTTGTGGACCAGGGGCCTGGGCGGGGAATTTTCCAGGGAATTCTCTAAAGGCCAGGTGCCCTCTGTCGCCCTGGGAGTGCCCACGCCGTCCCTTAACCCTGCAGGACACTATCATCCAGCAATAAGCAGCCCTCTGCCTCCACGGGGCTCAAACACCTGGGCCCGTTGTGCGAGCACCTGGCGTACGTGCAGGCAAACCCGCCGACCCCTCTGGCCCGAACCCACCACTGCGAAGATCCCCCATTTCTTCCATCCGTAAAGGGGTGCTCCTTGGGGACTGGAGGAACATGGGGAGACCCCCAGGAGATGGCTTTTCTCCGAGCCGCGGCTGGCTCCTTTCGGGCCTATTCGTGGGCCGCGCATGCGCACTCAGGCTCCCAAGCACACGCCTCCCTCGGCTCACCTGACCCACCCTTGAGCTGTCAGACCATTTGCACAGGGTCCCTAGGCACCTGTATGGAAACGGAAGCCCACCCCGCCACCCAGAGGACCGCGCGATTTCCCATGGGCCACACTTCCCAGCAGCTCTCCCAGCTCCTCAGACACAGTGTGCGCAGGAAAGACTTGGGGAACGGGGGCCTGGGCGGGGGATTTTCCAGGGGGCTGTCTGATGACCAGGCGTCCTCTCTCGCCCGGTGAGTGTCCAAGCCGTCCCTTGACCCCCGCAGGAGACCTGATTCCTGCCATAAGCGGCCCTCTAGCCACATGGGGCAGGGACACCTGGGCCCGGTGTGCCAGCAACTGGCCTACATGGAGGCAAACAAACAGACACCTCAGGCCGGACCCCACCACTGCGAAGATCCCCCTTTTCTTCCATCCGTAAAGGGGTCACGCTTCAGGAGTGGAAGAACACGGGGAGGCCCCCAGGAGATGGCTTTTCTCCGAGCCGCGGCTGGCTCCTTTCTGGCCTATATGTGGGCCGTGCATGCGCACTCAGGCTCCCTACCACAAGTCTCCCTCGGGTCACGGGACCCACACTAGAAGTGTCTCCTGACCCACCCTTGAGGGGTCACGCGACCCACCCCTGAGTGGTCTCGTGACCCACACCTGAGGGGTCACGTGACGCACCCCTGGGGGGTCACGTGACGCACCCCTGGGTGGTCACGTGACGCACCCCTGGGGGGTCACGTGACCCACCCCTGACGGGTCACGTGACCCACCCCTGAGGGGTCTCGTGACCCACCCCTGACGGGTCACGTGACCCACCCCTGAGGGGTCACGTGACCCACCCCTGAGGGGTCTCGTGACCCACCCTTGAGGGTCACGTGCCCCACCCTTGAGGGGTCTCGAGACCCACCCTTGCGGGGTCACGTGCCCCACCCTTGAGGGGTCTCGAGACCCACCCTTGGGAGGTCACCTGTCCCACCCTGGAGGGGTCAGGTGACCCGCCCTTGAGAGGTCACAGCAGTTTCAGAGGGTCCCTGTGCACCTGTCCGTGGAAACAGAAGCCCTCCCTGCCACTCAGAGCACCGCGCCATTTCCCCTAGGCCACACTGCCCAGCAGCACTCTCAGCCCCGCACAGACAGTGTGCTAAGGACAGACTTGGATACCGGGGGCCTGGGCGGGGGATTTTCCATGGAACTCTCTCAGGGCCCCGTGCCCTGTGTCGCCCGGGAGTGCCCATGCCCTTCCTTGACCCCGCAGGACACTTGCATCCAGCAATAAGCAGCCCTCTGCCTCCACGGGGCTCAAACACCTGGGCCCGGTGTGCGGGCACCTGGCGTACGTGGAGGCAAACCCGCGGACCCCTCTGGCCCGAACCCACCACTGCGAAGATCCCCCTTTTCTTCCATCCGTAAAGGGGTCCTCCTTGGGGAGTGGAGGAACATGGGGAGGCCCCCAGGAGATGGCTTTTCTCCGAGCTGAGTCTGCCTGGTTTCGGGCCAACACCTGGGCCGCGCATGCGCACTCAGGCTCCCAAGCACACGCCTCCCTCGGCTCACCAGACCCACCCTTTAGAGGTCACAGCAGTTCCACACGGTCCCTGGGCACCTGTCCGTGGACACAGGAGCCCTCCCTGCCACCTAGAGGACCACGCGATTTCCGCTGGGGAACACTGCCCAGAAGCACTCCCAGCCTGGCACAGACACTGTGCGCAGGATAGACTTGTGGACCAGGGGCCTGGGCGGGGAATTTTCCAGGGAATTCTCTAAAGGCCAGGTGCCCTCTGTCGCCCTGGGAGTGCCCACGCCGTCCCTTAACCCTGCAGGACACTATCATCCAGCAATAAGCAGCCCTCTGCCTCCACGGGGCTCAAACACCTGGGCCCGTTGTGCGAGCACCTGGCGTACGTGCAGGCAAACCCGCCGACCCCTCTGGCCCGAACCCACCACTGCGAAGATCCCCCATTTCTTCCATCCGTAAAGGGGTGCTCCTTGGGGACTGGAGGAACATGGGGAGACCCCCAGGAGATGGCTTTTCTCCGAGCCGCGGCTGGCTCCTTTCGGGCCTATTCGTGGGCCGCGCATGCGCACTCAGGCTCCCAAGCACACGCCTCCCTCGGCTCACCTGACCCACCCTTGAGCTGTCAGACCATTTGCACAGGGTCCCTAGGCACCTGTATGGAAACGGAAGCCCACCCCGCCACCCAGAGGACCGCGCGATTTCCCATGGGCCACACTTCCCAGCAGCTCTCCCAGCTCCTCAGACACAGTGTGCGCAGGAAAGACTTGGGGAACGGGGGCCTGGGCGGGGGATTTTCCAGGGGGCTGTCTGATGACCAGGCGTCCTCTCTCGCCCGGTGAGTGTCCAAGCCGTCCCTTGACCCCCGCAGGAGACCTGATTCCTGCCATAAGCGGCCCTCTAGCCACATGGGGCAGGGACACCTGGGCCCGGTGTGCCAGCAACTGGCCTACATGGAGGCAAACAAACAGACACCTCAGGCCCGACCCCACCACTGTGAAGATCCCCCTTTTCTTCCATCCGTAAAGGGGTCACGCTTCAGGAGTGGAAGAACACGGGGAGGCCCCCAGGAGATGGCTTTTCTCCGAGCCGCGGCTGGCTCCTTTCTGGCCTATATGTGGGCCGTGCATGCGCACTCAGGCTCCCTACCACAAGTCTCCCTCGGGTCACGGGACCCACACTAGAAGTGTCTCCAGACCCACCCTTGAGGGGTCACGCGACCCACCCCTGAGTGGTCTCGTGACCCACACCTGAGGGGTCACGTGACCCACCCCTGAGGAGTCTCGTGACCCACACCTGAGGGGTCACGTGACGCACCCCTGGGGGGTCACGTGACGCACCCCTGGGGGGTCACGTGACCCACCCCTGACGGGTCACGTGACCCAACCCTGAGGGGTCTCGTGACCCACCCCTGAGGGGTCACGTGACCCACCCCTGCCGGGTCACGTGACCCACCCCTGAGGGGTCTCGTGACCCACCCTTGAGGGTCACGTGCCCCACCCTTGAGGGGTCTCGAGACCCACCCTTGCGGGGTCACGTGCCCCACCCTTGAGGGGTCTCGCGACCCACCCTTGGGAGGTCACCTGTCCCACCCTGGAGGGGTCAGGTGACCCGCCCTTGAGAGGTCACAGCAGTTTCAGAGGGTCCCTGTGCACCTGTCCGTGGAAACAGAAGCCCTCCCTGCCACTCAGAGCACCGCGCCATTTCCCCTAGGCCACACTGCCCAGCAGCACTCTCAGCCCCGCACAGACAGTGTGCTAAGGACAGACTTGGATACCGGGGGCCTGGGCGGGGGATTTTCCATGGAACTCTCTCAGGGCCCCGTGCCCTGTGTCGCCCGGGAGTGCCCATGCCCTTCCTTGACCCCGCAGGACACTTGCATCCAGCAATAAGCAGCCCTCTGCCTCCACGGGGCTCAAACACCTGGGCCCGGTGTGCGGGCACCTGGCGTACGTGGAGGCAAACCCGCGGACCCCTCTGGCCCGAACCCACCACTGCGAAGATCCCCCTTTTCTTCCATCCGTAAAGGGGTCCTCCTTGGGGAGTGGAGGAACATGGGGAGGCCCCCAGGAGATGGCTTTTCTCCGAGCCGAGTCTGCCTGGCTTCGGGCCAACACCTGGGCCGCGCATGCGCACTCAGGCTCCCAAGCACACGCCTCCCTCGGCTCACCAGACCCACCCTTTAGAGGTCACAGCAGTTCCACACGGTCCCTGGGCACCTGTCCGTGGACACAGGAGCCCTCCCTGCCACCTAGAGGACCACGCGATTTCCGCTGGGGAACACTGCCCAGAAGCACTCCCAGCCTGGCACAGACACTGTGCGCAGGATAGACTTGTGGACCAGGGGCCTGGGCGGGGAATTTTCCAGGGAATTCTCTAAAGGCCAGGTGCCCTCTGTCGCCCTGGGAGTGCCCACGCCGTCCCTTAACCCTGCAGGACACTATCATCCAGCAATAAGCAGCCCTCTGCCTCCACGGGGCTCAAACACCTGGGCCCGTTGTGCGAGCACCTGGCGTACGTGCAGGCAAACCCGCCGACCCCTCTGGCCCGAACCCACCACTGCGAAGATCCCCCATTTCTTCCATCCGTAAAGGGGTGCTCCTTGGGGACTGGAGGAACATGGGGAGACCCCCAGGAGATGGCTTTTCTCCGAGCCGCGGCTGGCTCCTTTCGGGCCTATTCGTGGGCCGCGCATGCGCACTCAGGCTCCCAAGCACACGCCTCCCTCGGCTCACCTGACCCACGCTTGAGCAGTCAGACCTTTTGCACAGGGTCCCTAGGCACCTGTCTGGAAACGGAAGCCCACCCCGCCACCCAGAGGACCGCGCGATTTCCCATGGGCCACACTTCCCAGCAGCTCTCCCAGCTCCTCAGACACAGTGTGCGCATGAAAGACTTGGGGAACGGGGGCCTGGGCGGGGGATTTTCCAGGGGGCTGTCTGATGACCAGGCGTCCTCTCTCGCCCGGTGAGTGTCCAAGCCGTCCCTTGACCCCCGCAGGAGACCTGATTCCTGCCATAAGCGGCCCTCTAGCCACATGGGGCAGGGACACCTGGGCCCGGTGTGCCAGCAACTGGCCTACATGGAGGCAAACAAACAGACACCTCAGGCCCGACCCCACCACTGCGAAGATCCCCCTTTTCTTTCATCCGTAAAGGGGTCACGCTTCAGGAGTGGAAGAACACGGGGAGGCCCCCAGGAGATGGCTTTTCTCCGAGCCGCGGCTGGCTCCTTTCTGGCCTATATGTGGGCCGTGCATGCGCACTCAGGCTCCCTACCACAAGCCTCCCTCGGGTCACGGGACCCACACTAGAGGTGTCTCCTGACCCACCCTTGAGGGGTCACGCGACCCACCCCTGAGTGGTCTGGAGACCCACACCTGAGGGGTCACGTGACCCACCCCTGAGGAGTCTCCTGACCCACACCTGAGGGGTCACGTGACGCACCCCTGAGGGGTCACGTGACCCACCCCTGAGGGGTCACGTGACGCACCCCTGAGGGGTCACATGACCCACCCCTGAGGGGTCTCGTGACCCACCCCTGAGGGGTCATGTGACCCACCCCTGAGGGGTCACGTGACGCACCCCTGGGGGGTCACGTGACGCACCCCTGAGGTGTCATGTGACCCACCCCTGAGGGGTCACGTGACCCACCCCTGAGGGGTCTCGTGACCCACCCCTGACGGGTCACGTGACCCAACCCTGAGGGGTCACGTGACCCACCCCTGAGGGGTCTCGTGACCCACCCTGGAGGGTCACGTGCCCCACCCTTGAGGGGTCTCGAGACCCACCCTTGCGGGGTCACGTGCCCCACCCTTGAGGGGTCTCGAGACCCACCCTTGGGAGGTCACCTGTCCCACCCTGGAGGGGTCAGGTGACCCGCCCTTGAGAGGTCACAGCAGTTTCAGAGGGTCCCTGAGCACCTGTCCGTGGAAACAGAAGCCCTCCCTGCCACTCAGAGCACCGCGCCATTTCCCCTAGGCCACACTGCCCAGCAGCACTCTCAGCCCCGCACAGACAGTGTGCTAAGGACAGACTTGGATACCGGGGGCCTGGGCGGGGGATTTTCCATGGAACTCTCTCAGGGCCCCGTGCCCTGTGTCGCCCGGGAGTGCCCATGCCCTTCCTTGACCCCGCAGGACACTTGCATCCAGCAATAAGCAGCCCTCTGCCTCCACGGGGCTCAAACACCTGGGCCCGGTGTGCGGGCACCTGGCGTACGTGGAGGCAAACCCGCGGACCCCTCTGGCCCGAACCCACCACTGCGAAGATCCCCCTTTTCTTCCATCCGTAAAGGGGTCCTCCTTGGGGAGTGGAGGAACATGGGGAGGCCCCCAGGAGATGGCTTTTCTCCGAGCCGAGTCTGCCTGGTTTCGGGCCAACACCTGGGCCGCGCATGCGCACTCAGGCTCCCAAGCACACGCCTCCCTCGGCTCACCAGACCCACCCTTTAGAGGTCACAGCAGTTCCACACGGTCCCTGGGCACCTGTCCGTGGACACAGGAGCCCTCCCAGCCACCTAGAGGACCACGCGATTTCCGCTGGGGAACACTGCCCAGAAGCACTCCCAGCCTGGCACAGACACTGTGCGCAGGATAGACTTGTGGACCAGGGGCCTGGGCGGGGAATTTTCCAGGGAATTCTCTAAAGGCCAGGTGCCCTCTGTCGCCCTGGGAGTGCCCACGCCGTCCCTTAACCCTGCAGGACACTATCATCCAGCAATAAGCAGCCCTCTGCCTCCACGGGGCTCAAACACCTGGGCCCGTTGTGCGAGCACCTGGCGTACGTGCAGGCAAACCCGCCGACCCCTCTGGCCCGAACCCACCACTGCGAAGATCCCCCATTTCTTCCATCCGTAAAGGGGTGCTCCTTGGGGACTGGAGGAACATGGGGAGACCCCCAGGAGATGGCTTTTCTCCGAGCCGCGGCTGGCTCCTTTCGGGCCTATTCGTGGGCCGCGCATGCGCACTCAGGCTCCCAAGCACACGCCTCCCTCGGCTCACCTGACCCACCCTTGAGCTGTCAGACCATTTGCACAGGGTCCCTAGGCACCTGTATGGAAACGGAAGCCCACCCCGCCACCCAGAGGACCGCGCGATTTCCCATGGGCCACACTTCCCAGCAGCTCTCCCAGCTCCTCAGACACAGTGTGCGCAGGAAAGACTTGGGGAACGGGGGCCTGGGCGGGGGATTTTCCAGGGGGCTGTCTGATGACCAGGCGTCCTCTCTCGCCCGGTGAGTGTCCAAGCCGTCCCTTGACCCCCGCAGGAGACCTGATTCCTGCCATAAGCGGCCCTCTAGCCACATGGGGCAGGGACACCTGGGCCCGGTGTGCCAGCAACTGGCCTACATGGAGGCAAACAAACAGACACCTCAGGCCCGACCCCACCACTGCGAAGATCCCCCTTTTCTTCCATCCGTAAAGGGGTCACGCTTCAGGAGTGGAAGAACACGGGGAGGCCCCCAGGAGATGGCTTTTCTCCGAGCCGCGGCTGGCTCCTTTCTGGCCTATATGTGGGCCGTGCATGCGCACTCAGGCTCCCTACCACAAGTCTCCCTCGGGTCACGGGACCCACACTAGAGGTGTCTCCTGACCCACCCTTGAGGGGTCACGCGACCCACCCCTGAGTGGTCTCGTGACCCACACCTGAGGGGTCACGTGACCCACCCCTGAGGAGTCTCCTGACCCACACCTGAGGGGTCACGTGACCCACCCCTGAGGGGTCACGTGACGCACCCCTGAGGGGTCACGTGACCCACCCCTGAGGGGTCACGTGACCCACCCCTGAGGGGTCACGTGACGCACCCCTGAGGGGTCACGTGACCCACCCCTGAGGGGTCACGTGACCCACCCCTGAGGGGTCTCGTAACCCACTCGTGAGGGGTCATGTGACCCACCCCTGAGGGGTCACGTGACGCACCCCTGAGGGGTCACGTGACCCACCCCTGACGGGGCACGTGACCCACCCCTGAGGGGTCTCGTGACCCACCCCTGACGGGGCACGTGACCCACCCCTGAGGGGTCACGTGACCCACCCCTGAGGGGTCTCGTGACCCACCGTTGAGGGTCACGTGCCCCACCCTTGAGGGGTCTCGAGACCCACCCTTGCGGGGTCACGTGCCCCACCCTTGAGGGGTCTCGAGACCCACCCTTGGGAGGTCACCTGTCCCACCCTGGAGGGGTCAGGTGACCCGCCCTTGAGAGGTCACAGCAGTTTCAGAGGGTCCCTGTGCACCTGTCCGTGGAAACAGAAGCCCTCCCTGCCACTCAGAGCACCGCGCCATTTCCCCTAGGCCACACTGCCCAGCAGCACTCTCAGCCCCGCACAGACAGTGTGCTAAGGACAGACTTGGATACCGGGGGCCTGGGCGGGGGATTTTCCATGGAACTCTCTCAGGGCCCCGTGCCCTGTGTCGCCCGGGAGTGCCCATGCCCTTCCTTGACCCCGCAGGACACTTGCATCCAGCAATAAGCAGCCCTCTGCCTCCACGGGGCTCAAACACCTGGGCCCGGTGTGGGGGCACCTGGCGTACGTGGAGGCAAACCCGCGGACCCCTCTGGCCCGAACCCACCACTGCGAAGATCCCCCTTTTCTTCCATCCGTAAAGGGGTCCTCCTTGGGGAGTGGAGGAACATGGGGAGGCCCCCAGGAGATGGCTTTTCTCCGAGCCGAGTCTGCCTGGTTTCGGGCCAACACCTGGGCCGCGCATGCGCACTCAGGCTCCCAAGCACACGCCTCCCTCGGCTCACCAGACCCACCCTTTAGAGGTCACAGCAGTTCCACACGGTCCCTGGGCACCTGTCCGTGGACACAGGAGCCCTCCCTGTCACCTAGAGGACAACGCGATTTCCGCTGGGGAACACTGCCCAGAAGCACTCCCAGCCTGGCACAGACACTGTGCGCAGGATAGACTTGTGGACCAGGGGCCTGGGCGGGGAATTTTCCAGGGAATTCTCTAAAGGCCAGGTGCCCTCTGTCGCCCTGGGAGTGCCCACGCCGTCCCTTAACCCTGCAGGACACTATCATCCAGCAATAAGCAGCCCTCTGCCTCCACGGGGCTCAAACACCTGGGCCCGTTGTGCGAGCACCTGGCGTACGTGCAGGCAAACCCGCCGACCCCTCTGGCCCGAACCCACCACTGCGAAGATCCCCCATTTCTTCCATCCGTAAAGGGGTGCTCCTTGGGGACTGGAGGAACATGGGGAGACCCCCAGGAGATGGCTTTTCTCCGAGCCGCGGCTGGCTCCTTTCGGGCCTATTCGTGGGCCGCGCATGCGCACTCAGGCTCCCAAGCACACGCCTCCCTCGGCTCACCTGACCCACCCTTGAGCTGTCAGACCATTTGCACAGGGTCCCTAGGCACCTGTATGGAAACGGAAGCCCACCCCGCCACCCAGAGGACCGCGCGATTTCCCATGGGCCACACTTCCCAGCAGCTCTCCCAGCTCCTCAGACACAGTGTGCGCAGGAAAGACTTGGGGAACGGGGGCCTGGGCGGGGGATTTTCCAGGGGGCTGTCTGATGACCAGGCGTCCTCTCTCGCCCGGTGAGTGTCCAAGCCGTCCCTTGACCCCCGCAGGAGACCTGATTCCTGCCATAAGCGGCCCTCTAGCCACATGGGGCAGGGACACCTGGGCCCGGTGTGCCAGCAACTGGCCTACATGGAGGCAAACAAACAGACACCTCAGGCCCGACCCCACCACTGTGAAGATCCCCCTTTTCTTCCATCCGTAAAGGGGTCAGGCTTCAGGAGTGGAAGAACACGGGGAGGCCCCCAGGAGATGGCTTTTCTCCGAGCCGCGGCTGGCTCCTTTCTGGCCTATATGTGGGCCGTGCATGCGCACTCAGGCTCCCTACCACAAGTCTCCCTCGGGTCACGGGACCCACACTAGAAGTGTCTCCAGACCCACCCTTGAGGGGTCACGCGACCCACCCCTGAGTGGTCTCGTGACCCACACCTGAGGGGTCACGTGACCCACCCCTGAGGAGTCTCCTGACCCACACCTGAGGGGTCACGTGACGCACCCCTGGGGGGTCACGTGACGCACCCCTGGGGGGTCACGTGACCCACCCCTGACGGGTCACGTGACCCAACCCTGAGGGGTCTCGTGACCCACCCCTGACGGGTCACGTGACCCACCCCTGCCGGGTCACGTGACCCACCCCTGAGGCGTCTCGTGACCCACCCTTGAGGGTCACGTGCCCCACCCTTGAGGGGTCTCGAGACCCACCCTTGCGGGGTCACGTGCCCCACCCTTGAGGGGTCTCGCGACCCACCCTTGGGAGGTCACCTGTCCCACCCTGGAGGGGTCAGGTGACCCGCCCTTGAGAGGTCACAGCAGTTTCAGAGGGTCCCTGTGCACCTGTCCGTGGAAACAGAAGCCCTCCCTGCCACTCAGAGCACCGCGCCATTTCCCCTAGGCCACACTGCCCAGCAGCACTCTCAGCCCCGCACAGACAGTGTGCTAAGGACAGACTTGGATACCGGGGGCCTGGGCGGGGGATTTTCCATGGAACTCTCTCAGGGCCCCGTGCCCTGTGTCGCCCGGGAGTGCCCATGCCCTTCCTTGACCCCGCAGGACACTTGCATCCAGCAATAAGCAGCCCTCTGCCTCCACGGGGCTCAAACACCTGGGCCCGGTGTGCGGGCACCTGGCGTACGTGGAGGCAAACCCGCGGACCCCTCTGGCCCGAACCCACCACTGCGAAGATCCCCCTTTTCTTCCATCCGTAAAGGGGTCCTCCTTGGGGAGTGGAGGAACATGGGGAGGCCCCCAGGAGATGGCTTTTCTCCGAGCCGAGTCTGCCTGGCTTCGGGCCAACACCTGGGCCGCGCATGCGCACTCAGGCTCCCAAGCACACGCCTCCCTCGGCTCACCAGACCCACCCTTTAGAGGTCACAGCAGTTCCACACGGTCCCTGGGCACCTGTCCGTGGACACAGGAGCCCTCCCTGCCACCTAGAGGACCACGCGATTTCCGCTGGGGAACACTGCCCAGAAGCACTCCCAGCCTGGCACAGACACTGTGCGCAGGATAGACTTGTGGACCAGGGGCCTGGGCGGGGAATTTTCCAGGGAATTCTCTAAAGGCCAGGTGCCCTCTGTCGCCCTGGGAGTGCCCACGCCGTCCCTTAACCCTGCAGGACACTATCATCCAGCAATAAGCAGCCCTCTGCCTCCACGGGGCTCAAACACCTGGGCCCGTTGTGCGAGCACCTGGCGTACGTGCAGGCAAACCCGCCGACCCCTCTGGCCCGAACCCACCACTGCGAAGATCCCCCATTTCTTCCATCCGTAAAGGGGTGCTCCTTGGGGACTGGAGGAACATGGGGAGACCCCCAGGAGATGGCTTTTCTCCGAGCCGCGGCTGGCTCCTTTCGGGCCTATTCGTGGGCCGCGCATGCGCACTCAGGCTCCCAAGCACACGCCTCCCTCGGCTCACCTGACCCACGCTTGAGCAGTCAGACCTTTTGCACAGGGTCCCTAGGCACCTGTCTGGAAACGGAAGCCCACCCCGCCACCCAGAGGACCGCGCGATTTCCCATGGGCCACACTTCCCAGCAGCTCTCCCAGCTCCTCAGACACAGTGTGCGCATGAAAGACTTGGGGAACGGGGGCCTGGGCGGGGGATTTTCCAGGGGGCTGTCTGATGACCAGGCGTCCTCTCTCGCCCGGTGAGTGTCCAAGCCGTCCCTTGACCCCCGCAGGAGACCTGATTCCTGCCATAAGCGGCCCTCTAGCCACGTGGGGCAGGGACACCTGGGCCCGGTGTGCCAGCAACTGGCCTACATGGAGGCAAACAAACAGACACCTCAGGCCCGACCCCACCACTGCGAAGATCCCCCTTTTCTTTCATCCGTAAAGGGGTCACGCTTCAGGAGTGGAAGAACACGGGGAGGCCCCCAGGAGATGGCTTTTCTCCGAGCCGCGGCTGGCTCCTTTCTGGCCTATATGTGGGCCGTGCATGCGCACTCAGGCTCCCTACCACAAGCCTCCCTCGGGTCACGGGACCCACACTAGAGGTGTCTCCTGACCCACCCTTGAGGGGTCACGCGACCCACCCCTGAGTGGTCTGGAGACCCACACCTGAGGGGTCACGTGACCCACCCCTGAGGAGTCTCCTGACCCACACCTGAGGGGTCACGTGACGCACCCCTGAGGGGTCACGTGACCCACCCCTGAGGGGTCACGTGACGCACCCCTGAGGGGTCACATGACCCACCCCTGAGGGGTCTCGTGACCCACCCCTGAGGGGTCATGTGACCCACCCCTGAGGGGTCACGTGACGCACCCCTGGGGGGTCACGTGACGCACCCCTGAGGTGTCATGTGACCCACCCCTGAGGGGTCACGTGACCCACCCCTGAGGGGTCTCGTGACCCACCCCTGACGGGTCACGTGACCCAACCCTGAGGGGTCACGTGACCCACCCCTGAGGGGTCTCGTGACCCACCCTGGAGGGTCACGTGCCCCACCCTTGAGGGGTCTCGAGACCCACCCTTGCGGGGTCACGTGCCCCACCCTTGAGGGGTCTCGAGACCCACCCTTGGGAGGTCACCTGTCCCACCCTGGAGGGGTCAGGTGACCCGCCCTTGAGAGGTCACAGCAGTTTCAGAGGGTCCCTGAGCACCTGTCCGTGGAAACAGAAGCCCTCCCTGCCACTCAGAGCACCGCGCCATTTCCCCTAGGCCACACTGCCCAGCAGCACTCTCAGCCCCGCACAGACAGTGTGCTAAGGACAGACTTGGATACCGGGGGCCTGGGCGGGGGATTTTCCATGGAACTCTCTCAGGGCCCCGTGCCCTGTGTCGCCCGGGAGTGCCCATGCCCTTCCTTGACCCCGCAGGACACTTGCATCCAGCAATAAGCAGCCCTCTGCCTCCACGGGGCTCAAACACCTGGGCCCGGTGTGCGGGCACCTGGCGTACGTGGAGGCAAACCCGCGGACCCCTCTGGCCCGAACCCACCACTGCGAAGATCCCCCTTTTCTTCCATCCGTAAAGGGGTCCTCCTTGGGGAGTGGAGGAACATGGGGAGGCCCCCAGGAGATGGCTTTTCTCCGAGCCGAGTCTGCCTGGTTTCGGGCCAACACCTGGGCCGCGCATGCGCACTCAGGCTCCCAAGCACACGCCTCCCTCGGCTCACCAGACCCACCCTTTAGAGGTCACAGCAGTTCCACACGGTCCCTGGGCACCTGTCCGTGGACACAGGAGCCCTCCCTGCCACCTAGAGGACCACGCGATTTCCGCTGGGGAACACTGCCCAGAAGCACTCCCAGCCTGGCACAGACACTGTGCGCAGGATAGACTTGTGGACCAGGGGCCTGGGCGGGGAATTTTCCAGGGAATTCTCTAAAGGCCAGGTGCCCTCTGTCGCCCTGGGAGTGCCCACGCCGTCCCTTAACCCTGCAGGACACTATCATCCAGCAATAAGCAGCCCTCTGCCTCCACGGGGCTCAAACACCTGGGCCCGTTGTGCGAGCACCTGGCGTACGTGCAGGCAAACCCGCCGACCCCTCTGGCCCGAACCCACCACTGCGAAGATCCCCCATTTCTTCCATCCGTAAAGGGGTGCTCCTTGGGGACTGGAGGAACATGGGGAGACCCCCAGGAGATGGCTTTTCTCCGAGCCGCGGCTGGCTCCTTTCGGGCCTATTCGTGGGCCGCGCATGCGCACTCAGGCTCCCAAGCACACGCCTCCCTCGGCTCACCTGACCCACCCTTGAGCTGTCAGACCATTTGCACAGGGTCCCTAGGCACCTGTATGGAAACGGAAGCCCACCCCGCCACCCAGAGGACCGCGCGATTTCCCATGGGCCACACTTCCCAGCAGCTCTCCCAGCTCCTCAGACACAGTGTGCGCAGGAAAGACTTGGGGAACGGGGGCCTGGGCGGGGGATTTTCCAGGGGGCTGTCTGATGACCAGGCGTCCTCTCTCGCCCGGTGAGTGTCCAAGCCGTCCCTTGACCCCCGCAGGAGACCTGATTCCTGCCATAAGCGGCCCTCTAGCCACATGGGGCAGGGACACCTGGGCCCGGTGTGCCAGCAACTGGCCTACATGGAGGCAAACAAACAGACACCTCAGGCCCGACCCCACCACTGCGAAGATCCCCCTTTTCTTCCATCCGTAAAGGGGTCACGCTTCAGGAGTGGAAGAACACGGGGAGGCCCCCAGGAGATGGCTTTTCTCCGAGCCGCGGCTGGCTCCTTTCTGGCCTATATGTGGGCCGTGCATGCGCACTCAGGCTCCCTACCACAAGTCTCCCTCGGGTCACGGGACCCACACTAGAGGTGTCTCCTGACCCACCCTTGAGGGGTCACGCGACCCACCCCTGAGTGGTCTCGTGACCCACACCTGAGGGGTCACGTGACCCACCCCTGAGGAGTCTCCTGACCCACACCTGAGGGGTCACGTGACCCACCCCTGAGGGGTCACGTGACGCACCCCTGAGGGGTCACGTGACCCACCCCTGAGGGGTCACGTGACCCACCCCTGAGGGGTCACGTGACCCACCCCTGAGGGGTCATGTGACCCACCCCTGAGGGGTCTCGTAACCCACTCGTGAGGGGTCATGTGACCCACCCCTGAGGGGTCACGTGACGCACCCCTGAGGGGTCACGTGACCCACCCCTGACGGGGCACGTGACCCACCCCTGAGGGGTCTCGTGACCCACCCCTGACGGGGCACGTGACCCACCCCTGAGGGGTCACGTGACCCACCCCTGAGGGGTCTCGTGACCCACCCTTGAGGGTCACGTGCCCCACCCTTGAGGGGTCTCGAGACCCACCCTTGCGGGGTCACGTGCCCCACCCTTGAGGGGTCTCGAGACCCACCCTTGGGAGGTCACCTGTCCCACCCTGGAGGGGTCAGGTGACCCGCCCTTGAGAGGTCACAGCAGTTTCAGAGGGTCCCTGCGCACCTGTCCGTGGAAACAGAAGCCCTCCCTGCCACTCAGAGCACCGCGCCATTTCCCCTAGGCCACACTGCCCAGCAGCACTCTCAGCCCCGCACAGACAGTGTGCTAAGGACAGACTTGGATACCGGGGGCCTGGGCGGGGGATTTTCCATGGAACTCTCTCAGGGCCCAGTGCCCTGTGTCGCCCAGAGTGCCCATGCCCTTCCTTGACCCCGCAGGACACTTGCATCCAGCAATAAGCAGCCCTCTGCCTCCACGGGGCTCAAACACCTGGGCCCGGTGTGGGGGCACCTGGCGTACGTGGAGGCAAACCCGCGGACCCCTCTGGCCCGAACCCACCACTGCGAAGATCCCCCTTTTCTTCCATCCGTAAAGGGGTCCTCCTTGGGGAGTGGAGGAACATGGGGAGGCCCCCAGGAGATGGCTTTTCTCCGAGCCGAGTCTGCCTGGTTTCGGGCCAACACCTGGGCCGCGCATGCGCACTCAGGCTCCCAAGCACACGCCTCCCTCGGCTCACCAGACCCACCCTTTAGAGGTCACAGCAGTTCCACACGGTCCCTGGGCACCTGTCCGTGGACACAGGAGCCCTCCCTGTCACCTAGAGGACAACGCGATTTCCGCTGGGGAACACTGCCCAGAAGCACTCCCAGCCTGGCACAGACACTGTGCGCAGGATAGACTTGTGGACCAGGGGCCTGGGCGGGGAATTTTCCAGGGAATTCTCTAAAGGCCAGGTGCCCTCTGTCGCCCTGGGAGTGCCCACGCCGTCCCTTAACCCTGCAGGACACTATCATCCAGCAATAAGCAGCCCTCTGCCTCCACGGGGCTCAAACACCTGGGCCCGTTGTGCGAGCACCTGGCGTACGTGCAGGCAAACCCGCCGACCCCTCTGGCCCGAACCCACCACTGCGAAGATCCCCCATTTCTTCCATCCGTAAAGGGGTGCTCCTTGGGGACTGGAGGAACATGGGGAGACCCCCAGGAGATGGCTTTTCTCCGAGCCGCGGCTGGCTCCTTTCGGGCCTATTCGTGGGCCGCGCATGCGCACTCAGGCTCCCAAGCACACGCCTCCCTCGGCTCACCTGACCCACCCTTGAGCTGTCAGACCATTTGCACAGGGTCCCTAGGCACCTGTATGGAAACGGAAGCCCACCCCGCCACCCAGAGGACCGCGCGATTTCCCATGGGCCACACTTCCCAGCAGCTCTCCCAGCTCCTCAGACACAGTGTGCGCAGGAAAGACTTGGGGAACGGGGGCCTGGGCGGGGGATTTTCCAGGGGGCTGTCTGATGACCAGGCGTCCTCTCTCGCCCGGTGAGTGTCCAAGCCGTCCCTTGACCCCCGCAGGAGACCTGATTCCTGCCATAAGCGGCCCTCTAGCCACATGGGGCAGGGACACCTGGGCCCGGTGTGCCAGCAACTGGCCTACATGGAGGCAAACAAACAGACACCTCAGGCCCGACCCCACCACTGTGAAGATCCCCCTTTTCTTCCATCCGTAAAGGGGTCACGCTTCAGGAGTGGAAGAACACGGGGAGGCCCCCAGGAGATGGCTTTTCTCCGAGCCGCGGCTGGCTCCTTTCTGGCCTATATGTGGGCCGTGCATGCGCACTCAGGCTCCCTACCACAAGTCTCCCTCGGGTCACGGGACCCACACTAGAAGTGTCTCCAGACCCACCCTTGAGGGGTCACGCGACCCACCCCTGAGTGGTCTCGTGACCCACACCTGAGGGGTCACGTGACCCACCCCTGAGGAGTCTCCTGACCCACACCTGAGGGGTCACGTGACGCACCCCTGGGGGGTCACGTGACGCACCCCTGGGGGGTCACGTGACCCACCCCTGACGGGTCACGTGACCCAACCCTGAGGGGTCTCGTGACCCACCCCTGACGGGTCACGTGACCCACCCCTGCCGGGTCACGTGACCCACCCCTGAGGCGTCTCGTGACCCACCCTTGAGGGTCACGTGCCCCACCCTTGAGGGGTCTCGAGACCCACCCTTGCGGGGTCACGTGCCCCACCCTTGAGGGGTCTCGCGACCCACCCTTGGGAGGTCACCTGTCCCACCCTGGAGGGGTCAGGTGACCCGCCCTTGAGAGGTCACAGCAGTTTCAGAGGGTCCCTGTGCACCTGTCCGTGGAAACAGAAGCCCTCCCTGCCACTCAGAGCACCGCGCCATTTCCCCTAGGCCACACTGCCCAGCAGCACTCTCAGCCCCGCACAGACAGTGTGCTAAGGACAGACTTGGATACCGGGGGCCTGGGCGGGGGATTTTCCATGGAACTCTCTCAGGGCCCCGTGCCCTGTGTCGCCCGGGAGTGCCCATGCCCTTCCTTGACCCCGCAGGACACTTGCATCCAGCAATAAGCAGCCCTCTGCCTCCACGGGGCTCAAACACCTGGGCCCGGTGTGCGGGCACCTGGCGTACGTGGAGGCAAACCCGCGGACCCCTCTGGCCCGAACCCACCACTGCGAAGATCCCCCTTTTCTTCCATCCGTAAAGGGGTCCTCCTTGGGGAGTGGAGGAACATGGGGAGGCCCCCAGGAGATGGCTTTTCTCCGAGCCGAGTCTGCCTGGCTTCGGGCCAACACCTGGGCCGCGCATGCGCACTCAGGCTCCCAAGCACACGCCTCCCTCGGCTCACCAGACCCACCCTTTAGAGGTCACAGCAGTTCCACACGGTCCCTGGGCACCTGTCCGTGGACACAGGAGCCCTCCCTGCCACCTAGAGGACCACGCGATTTCCGCTGGGGAACACTGCCCAGAAGCACTCCCAGCCTGGCACAGACACTGTGCGCAGGATAGACTTGTGGACCAGGGGCCTGGGCGGGGAATTTTCCAGGGAATTCTCTAAAGGCCAGGTGCCCTCTGTCGCCCTGGGAGTGCCCACGCCGTCCCTTAACCCTGCAGGACACTATCATCCAGCAATAAGCAGCCCTCTGCCTCCACGGGGCTCAAACACCTGGGCCCGTTGTGCGAGCACCTGGCGTACGTGCAGGCAAACCCGCCGACCCCTCTGGCCCGAACCCACCACTGCGAAGATCCCCCATTTCTTCCATCCGTAAAGGGGTGCTCCTTGGGGACTGGAGGAACATGGGGAGACCCCCAGGAGATGGCTTTTCTCCGAGCCGCGGCTGGCTCCTTTCGGGCCTATTCGTGGGCCGCGCATGCGCACTCAGGCTCCCAAGCACACGCCTCCCTCGGCTCACCTGACCCACGCTTGAGCAGTCAGACCTTTTGCACAGGGTCCCTAGGCACCTGTCTGGAAACGGAAGCCCACCCCGCCACCCAGAGGACCGCGCGATTTCCCATGGGCCACACTTCCCAGCAGCTCTCCCAGCTCCTCAGACACAGTGTGCGCATGAAAGACTTGGGGAACGGGGGCCTGGGCGGGGGATTTTCCAGGGGGCTGTCTGATGACCAGGCGTCCTCTCTCGCCCGGTGAGTGTCCAAGCCGTCCCTTGACCCCCGCAGGAGACCTGATTCCTGCCATAAGCGGCCCTCTAGCCACATGGGGCAGGGACACCTGGGCCCGGTGTGCCAGCAACTGGCCTACATGGAGGCAAACAAACAGACACCTCAGGCCCGACCCCACCACTGCGAAGATCCCCCTTTTCTTTCATCCGTAAAGGGGTCACGCTTCAGGAGTGGAAGAACACGGGGAGGCCCCCAGGAGATGGCTTTTCTCCGAGCCGCGGCTGGCTCCTTTCTGGCCTATATGTGGGCCGTGCATGCGCACTCAGGCTCCCTACCACAAGCCTCCCTCGGGTCACGGGACCCACACTAGAGGTGTCTCCTGACCCACCCTTGAGGGGTCACGCGACCCACCCCTGAGTGGTCTGGAGACCCACACCTGAGGGGTCACGTGACCCACCCCTGAGGAGTCTCCTGACCCACACCTGAGGGGTCACGTGACGCACCCCTGAGGGGTCACGTGACCCACCCCTGAGGGGTCACGTGACGCACCCCTGAGGGGTCACATGACCCACCCCTGAGGGGTCTCGTGACCCACCCCTGAGGGGTCATGTGACCCACCCCTGAGGGGTCACGTGACGCACCCCTGGGGGGTCACGTGACGCACCCCTGAGGTGTCATGTGACCCACCCCTGAGGGGTCACGTGACCCACCCCTGAGGGGTCTCGTGACCCACCCCTGACGGGTCACGTGACCCAACCCTGAGGGGTCACGTGACCCACCCCTGAGGGGTCTCGTGACCCACCCTGGAGGGTCACGTGCCCCACCCTTGAGGGGTCTCGAGACCCACCCTTGCGGGGTCACGTGCCCCACCCTTGAGGGGTCTCGAGACCCACCCTTGGGAGGTCACCTGTCCCACCCTGGAGGGGTCAGGTGACCCGCCCTTGAGAGGTCACAGCAGTTTCAGAGGGTCCCTGAGCACCTGTCCGTGGAAACAGAAGCCCTCCCTGCCACTCAGAGCACCGCGCCATTTCCCCTAGGCCACACTGCCCAGCAGCACTCTCAGCCCCGCACAGACAGTGTGCTAAGGACAGACTTGGATACCGGGGGCCTGGGCGGGGGATTTTCCATGGAACTCTCTCAGGGCCCCGTGCCCTGTGTCGCCCGGGAGTGCCCATGCCCTTCCTTGACCCCGCAGGACACTTGCATCCAGCAATAAGCAGCCCTCTGCCTCCACGGGGCTCAAACACCTGGGCCCGGTGTGCGGGCACCTGGCGTACGTGGAGGCAAACCCGCGGACCCCTCTGGCCCGAACCCACCACTGCGAAGATCCCCCTTTTCTTCCATCCGTAAAGGGGTCCTCCTTGGGGAGTGGAGGAACATGGGGAGGCCCCCAGGAGATGGCTTTTCTCCGAGCCGAGTCTGCCTGGTTTCGGGCCAACACCTGGGCCGCGCATGCGCACTCAGGCTCCCAAGCACACGCCTCCCTCGGCTCACCAGACCCACCCTTTAGAGGTCACAGCAGTTCCACACGGTCCCTGGGCACCTGTCCGTGGACACAGGAGCCCTCCCTGCCACCTAGAGGACCACGCGATTTCCGCTGGGGAACACTGCCCAGAAGCACTCCCAGCCTGGCACAGACACTGTGCGCAGGATAGACTTGTGGACCAGGGGCCTGGGCGGGGAATTTTCCAGGGAATTCTCTAAAGGCCAGGTGCCCTCTGTCGCCCTGGGAGTGCCCACGCCGTCCCTTAACCCTGCAGGACACTATCATCCAGCAATAAGCAGCCCTCTGCCTCCACGGGGCTCAAACACCTGGGCCCGTTGTGCGAGCACCTGGCGTACGTGCAGGCAAACCCGCCGACCCCTCTGGCCCGAACCCACCACTGCGAAGATCCCCCATTTCTTCCATCCGTAAAGGGGTGCTCCTTGGGGACTGGAGGAACATGGGGAGACCCCCAGGAGATGGCTTTTCTCCGAGCCGCGGCTGGCTCCTTTCGGGCCTATTCGTGGGCCGCGCATGCGCACTCAGGCTCCCAAGCACACGCCTCCCTCGGCTCACCTGACCCACCCTTGAGCTGTCAGACCATTTGCACAGGGTCCCTAGGCACCTGTATGGAAACGGAAGCCCACCCCGCCACCCAGAGGACCGCGCGATTTCCCATGGGCCACACTTCCCAGCAGCTCTCCCAGCTCCTCAGACACAGTGTGCGCAGGAAAGACTTGGGGAACGGGGGCCTGGGCGGGGGATTTTCCAGGGGGCTGTCTGATGACCAGGCGTCCTCTCTCGCCCGGTGAGTGTCCAAGCCGTCCCTTGACCCCCGCAGGAGACCTGATTCCTGCCATAAGCGGCCCTCTAGCCACATGGGGCAGGGACACCTGGGCCCGGTGTGCCAGCAACTGGCCTACATGGAGGCAAACAAACAGACACCTCAGGCCCGACCCCACCACTGCGAAGATCCCCCTTTTCTTCCATCCGTAAAGGGGTCACGCTTCAGGAGTGGAAGAACACGGGGAGGCCCCCAGGAGATGGCTTTTCTCCGAGCCGCGGCTGGCTCCTTTCTGGCCTATATGTGGGCCGTGCATGCGCACTCAGGCTCCCTACCACAAGTCTCCCTCGGGTCAAGGGACCCACACTAGAGGTGTCTCCTGACCCACCCTTGAGGGGTCACGCGACCCACCCCTGAGTGGTCTCGTGACCCACACCTGAGGGGTCACGTGACCCACCCCTGAGGAGTCTCCTGACCCACACCTGAGGGGTCACGTGACCCACCCCTGAGGGGTCACGTGACGCACCCCTGAGGGGTCACGTGACCCACCCCTGAGGGGTCACGTGACCCACCCCTGAGGGGTCACGTGACCCACCCCTGAGGGGTCACGTGACCCACCCCTGAGGGGTCTCGTAACCCACTCGTGAGGGGTCATGTGACCCACCCCTGAGGGGTCACGTGACGCACCCCTGAGGGGTCACGTGACCCACCCCTGACGGGGCACGTGACCCACCCCTGAGGGGTCTCGTGACCCACCCCTGACGGGGCACGTGACCCACCCCTGAGGGGTCACGTGACCCACCCCTGAGGGGTCTCGTGACCCACCCTTGAGGGTCACGTGCCCCACCCTTGAGGGGTCTCGAGACCCACCCTTGCGGGGTCACGTGCCCCACCCTTGAGGGGTCTCGAGACCCACCCTTGGGAGGTCACCTGTCCCACCCTGGAGGGGTCAGGTGACCCGCCCTTGAGAGGTCACAGCAGTTTCAGAGGGTCCCTGTGCACCTGTCCGTGGAAACAGAAGCCCTCCCTGCCACTCAGAGCACCGCGCCATTTCCCCTAGGCCACACTGCCCAGCAGCACTCTCAGCCCCGCACAGACAGTGTGCTAAGGACAGACTTGGATACCGGGGGCCTGGGCGGGGGATTTTCCATGGAACTCTCTCAGGGCCCAGTGCCCTGTGTCGCCCAGAGTGCCCATGCCCTTCCTTGACCCCGCAGGACACTTGCATCCAGCAATAAGCAGCCCTCTGCCTCCACGGGGCTCAAACACCTGGGCCCGGTGTGGGGGCACCTGGCGTACGTGGAGGCAAACCCGCGGACCCCTCTGGCCCGAACCCACCACTGCGAAGATCCCCCTTTTCTTCCATCCGTAAAGGGGTCCTCCTTGGGGAGTGGAGGAACATGGGGAGGCCCCCAGGAGATGGCTTTTCTCCGAGCCGAGTCTGCCTGGTTTCGGGCCAACACCTGGGCCGCGCATGCGCACTCAGGCTCCCAAGCACACGCCTCCCTCGGCTCACCAGACCCACCCTTTAGAGGTCACAGCAGTTCCACACGGTCCCTGGGCACCTGTCCGTGGACACAGGAGCCCTCCCTGTCACCTAGAGGACAACGCGATTTCCGCTGGGGAACACTGCCCAGAAGCACTCCCAGCCTGGCACAGACACTGTGCGCAGGATAGACTTGTGGACCAGGGGCCTGGGCGGGGAATTTTCCAGGGAATTCTCTAAAGGCCAGGTGCCCTCTGTCGCCCTGGGAGTGCCCACGCCGTCCCTTAACCCTGCAGGACACTATCATCCAGCAATAAGCAGCCCTCTGCCTCCACGGGGCTCAAACACCTGGGCCCGTTGTGCGAGCACCTGGCGTACGTGCAGGCAAACCCGCCGACCCCTCTGGCCCGAACCCACCACTGCGAAGATCCCCCATTTCTTCCATCCGTAAAGGGGTGCTCCTTGGGGACTGGAGGAACATGGGGAGACCCCCAGGAGATGGCTTTTCTCCGAGCCGCGGCTGGCTCCTTTCGGGCCTATTCGTGGGCCGCGCATGCGCACTCAGGCTCCCAAGCACACGCCTCCCTCGGCTCACCTGACCCACCCTTGAGCTGTCAGACCATTTGCACAGGGTCCCTAGGCACCTGTATGGAAACGGAAGCCCACCCCGCCACCCAGAGGACCGCGCGATTTCCCATGGGCCACACTTCCCAGCAGCTCTCCCAGCTCCTCAGACACAGTGTGCGCAGGAAAGACTTGGGGAACGGGGGCCTGGGCGGGGGATTTTCCAGGGGGCTGTCTGATGACCAGGCGTCCTCTCTCGCCCGGTGAGTGTCCAAGCCGTCCCTTGACCCCCGCAGGAGACCTGATTCCTGCCATAAGCGGCCCTCTAGCCACATGGGGCAGGGACACCTGGGCCCGGTGTGCCAGCAACTGGCCTACATGGAGGCAAACAAACAGACACCTCAGGCCCGACCCCACCACTGTGAAGATCCCCCTTTTCTTCCATCCGTAAAGGGGTCACGCTTCAGGAGTGGAAGAACACGGGGAGGCCCCCAGGAGATGGCTTTTCTCCGAGCCGCGGCTGGCTCCTTTCTGGCCTATATGTGGGCCGTGCATGCGCACTCAGGCTCCCTACCACAAGTCTCCCTCGGGTCACGGGACCCACACTAGAAGTGTCTCCAGACCCACCCTTGAGGGGTCACGCGACCCACCCCTGAGTGGTCTCGTGACCCACACCTGAGGGGTCACGTGACCCACCCCTGAGGAGTCTCGTGACCCACACCTGAGGGGTCACGTGACGCACCCCTGGGGGGTCACGTGACGCACCCCTGGGGGGTCACGTGACCCACCCCTGACGGGTCACGTGACCCAACCCTGAGGGGTCTCGTGACCCACCCCTGACGGGTCACGTGACCCACCCCTGCCGGGTCACGTGACCCACCCCTGAGGCGTCTCGTGACCCACCCTTGAGGGTCACGTGCCCCACCCTTGAGGGGTCTCGAGACCCACCCTTGCGGGGTCACGTGCCCCACCCTTGAGGGGTCTCGCGACCCACCCTTGGGAGGTCACCTGTCCCACCCTGGAGGGGTCAGGTGACCCGCCCTTGAGAGGTCACAGCAGTTTCAGAGGGTCCCTGTGCACCTGTCCGTGGAAACAGAAGCCCTCCCTGCCACTCAGAGCACCGCGCCATTTCCCCTAGGCCACACTGCCCAGCAGCACTCTCAGCCCCGCACAGACAGTGTGCTAAGGACAGACTTGGATACCGGGGGCCTGGGCGGGGGATTTTCCATGGAACTCTCTCAGGGCCCCGTGCCCTGTGTCGCCCGGGAGTGCCCATGCCCTTCCTTGACCCCGCAGGACACTTGCATCCAGCAATAAGCAGCCCTCTGCCTCCACGGGGCTCAAACACCTGGGCCCGGTGTGCGGGCACCTGGCGTACGTGGAGGCAAACCCGCGGACCCCTCTGGCCCGAACCCACCACTGCGAAGATCCCCCTTTTCTTCCATCCGTAAAGGGGTCCTCCTTGGGGAGTGGAGGAACATGGGGAGGCCCCCAGGAGATGGCTTTTCTCCGAGCCGAGTCTGCCTGGCTTCGGGCCAACACCTGGGCCGCGCATGCGCACTCAGGCTCCCAAGCACACGCCTCCCTCGGCTCACCAGACCCACCCTTTAGAGGTCACAGCAGTTCCACACGGTCCCTGGGCACCTGTCCGTGGACACAGGAGCCCTCCCTGCCACCTAGAGGACCACGCGATTTCCGCTGGGGAACACTGCCCAGAAGCACTCCCAGCCTGGCACAGACACTGTGCGCAGGATAGACTTGTGGACCAGGGGCCTGGGCGGGGAATTTTCCAGGGAATTCTCTAAAGGCCAGGTGCCCTCTGTCGCCCTGGGAGTGCCCACGCCGTCCCTTAACCCTGCAGGACACTATCATCCAGCAATAAGCAGCCCTCTGCCTCCACGGGGCTCAAACACCTGGGCCCGTTGTGCGAGCACCTGGCGTACGTGCAGGCAAACCCGCCGACCCCTCTGGCCCGAACCCACCACTGCGAAGATCCCCCATTTCTTCCATCCGTAAAGGGGTGCTCCTTGGGGACTGGAGGAACATGGGGAGACCCCCAGGAGATGGCTTTTCTCCGAGCCGCGGCTGGCTCCTTTCGGGCCTATTCGTGGGCCGCGCATGCGCACTCAGGCTCCCAAGCACACGCCTCCCTCGGCTCACCTGACCCACGCTTGAGCAGTCAGACCTTTTGCACAGGGTCCCTAGGCACCTGTCTGGAAACGGAAGCCCACCCCGCCACCCAGAGGACCGCGCGATTTCCCATGGGCCACACTTCCCAGCAGCTCTCCCAGCTCCTCAGACACAGTGTGCGCATGAAAGACTTGGGGAACGGGGGCCTGGGCGGGGGATTTTCCAGGGGGCTGTCTGATGACCAGGCGTCCTCTCTCGCCCGGTGAGTGTCCAAGCCGTCCCTTGACCCCCGCAGGAGACCTGATTCCTGCCATAAGCGGCCCTCTAGCCACATGGGGCAGGGACACCTGGGCCCGGTGTGCCAGCAACTGGCCTACATGGAGGCAAACAAACAGACACCTCAGGCCCGACCCCACCACTGCGAAGATCCCCCTTTTCTTTCATCCGTAAAGGGGTCACGCTTCAGGAGTGGAAGAACACGGGGAGGCCCCCAGGAGATGGCTTTTCTCCGAGCCGCGGCTGGCTCCTTTCTGGCCTATATGTGGGCCGTGCATGCGCACTCAGGCTCCCTACCACAAGCCTCCCTCGGGTCACGGGACCCACACTAGAGGTGTCTCCTGACCCACCCTTGAGGGGTCACGCGACCCACCCCTGAGTGGTCTGGAGACCCACACCTGAGGGGTCACGTGACCCACCCCTGAGGAGTCTCCTGACCCACACCTGAGGGGTCACGTGACGCACCCCTGAGGGGTCACGTGACCCACCCCTGAGGGGTCACGTGACGCACCCCTGAGGGGTCACATGACCCACCCCTGAGGGGTCTCGTGACCCACCCCTGAGGGGTCATGTGACCCACCCCTGAGGGGTCACGTGACGCACCCCTGGGGGGTCACGTGACGCACCCCTGAGGTGTCATGTGACCCACCCCTGAGGGGTCACGTGACCCACCCCTGAGGGGTCTCGTGACCCACCCCTGACGGGTCACGTGACCCAACCCTGAGGGGTCACGTGACCCACCCCTGAGGGGTCTCGTGACCCACCCTGGTGGGTCACGTGCCCCACCCTTGAGGGGTCTCGAGACCCACCCTTGCGGGGTCACGTGCCCCACCCTTGAGGGGTCTCGAGACCCACCCTTGGGAGGTCACCTGTCCCACCCTGGAGGGGTCAGGTGACCCGCCCTTGAGAGGTCACAGCAGTTTCAGAGGGTCCCTGAGCACCTGTCCGTGGAAACAGAAGCCCTCCCTGCCACTCAGAGCACCGCGCCATTTCCCCTAGGCCACACTGCCCAGCAGCACTCTCAGCCCCGCACAGACAGTGTGCTAAGGACAGACTTGGATACCGGGGGCCTGGGCGGGGGATTTTCCATGGAACTCTCTCAGGGCCCCGTGCCCTGTGTCGCCCGGGAGTGCCCATGCCCTTCCTTGACCCCGCAGGACACTTGCATCCAGCAATAAGCAGCCCTCTGCCTCCACGGGGCTCAAACACCTGGGCCCGGTGTGCGGGCACCTGGCGTACGTGGAGGCAAACCCGCGGACCCCTCTGGCCCGAACCCACCACTGCGAAGATCCCCCTTTTCTTCCATCCGTAAAGGGGTCCTCCTTGGGGAGTGGAGGAACATGGGGAGGCCCCCAGGAGATGGCTTTTCTCCGAGCCGAGTCTGCCTGGTTTCGGGCCAACACCTGGGCCGCGCATGCGCACTCAGGCTCCCAAGCACACGCCTCCCTCGGCTCACCTGACCCACCCTTGAGCTGTCAGACCATTTGCACAGGGTCCCTAGGCACCTGTATGGAAACGGAAGCCCACCCCGCCACCCAGAGGACCGCGCGATTTCCCATGGGCCACACTTCCCAGCAGCTCTCCCAGCTCCTCAGACACAGTGTGCGCAGGAAAGACTTGGGGAACGGGGGCCTGGGCGGGGGATTTTCCAGGGGGCTGTCTGATGACCAGGCGTCCTCTCTCGCCCGGTGAGTGTCCAAGCCGTCCCTTGACCCCCGCAGGAGACCTGATTCCTGCCATAAGCGGCCCTCTAGCCACATGGGGCAGGGACACCTGGGCCCGGTGTGCCAGCAACTGGCCTACATGGAGGCAAACAAACAGACACCTCAGGCCCGACCCCACCACTGTGAAGATCCCCCTTTTCTTCCATCCGTAAAGGGGTCACGCTTCAGGAGTGGAAGAACACGGGGAGGCCCCCAGGAGATGGCTTTTCTCCGAGCCGCGGCTGGCTCCTTTCTGGCCTATATGTGGGCCGTGCATGCGCACTCAGGCTCCCTACCACAAGTCTCCCTCGGGTCACGGGACCCACACTAGAAGTGTCTCCAGACCCACCCTTGAGGGGTCACGCGACCCACCCCTGAGTGGTCTCGTGACCCACACCTGAGGGGTCACGTGACCCACCCCTGAGGAGTCTCCTGACCCACACCTGAGGGGTCACGTGACGCACCCCTGGGGGGTCACGTGACGCACCCCTGGGGGGTCACGTGACCCACCCCTGACGGGTCACGTGACCCAACCCTGAGGGGTCTCGTGACCCACCCCTGACGGGTCACGTGACCCACCCCTGCCGGGTCACGTGACCCACCCCTGAGGCGTCTCGTGACCCACCCTTGAGGGTCACGTGCCCCACCCTTGAGGGGTCTCGAGACCCACCCTTGCGGGGTCACGTGCCCCACCCTTGAGGGGTCTCGCGACCCACCCTTGGGAGGTCACCTGTCCCACCCTGGATGGGTCAGGTGACCCGCCCTTGAGAGGTCACAGCAGTTTCAGAGGGTCCCTGTGCACCTGTCCGTGGAAACAGAAGCCCTCCCTGCCACTCAGAGCACCGCGCCATTTCCCCTAGGCCACACTGCCCAGCAGCACTCTCAGCCCCGCACAGACAGTGTGCTAAGGACAGACTTGGATACCGGGGGCCTGGGCGGGGGATTTTCCATGGAACTCTCTCAGGGCCCCGTGCCCTGTGTCGCCCGGGAGTGCCCATGCCCTTCCTTGACCCCGCAGGACACTTGCATCCAGCAATAAGCAGCCCTCTGCCTCCACGGGGCTCAAACACCTGGGCCCGGTGTGCGGGCACCTGGCGTACGTGGAGGCAAACCCGCGGACCCCTCTGGCCCGAACCCACCACTGCGAAGATCCCCCTTTTCTTCCATCCGTAAAGGGGTCCTCCTTGGGGAGTGGAGGAACATGGGGAGGCCCCCAGGAGATGGCTTTTCTCCGAGCCGAGTCTGCCTGGCTTCGGGCCAACACCTGGGCCGCGCATGCGCACTCAGGCTCCCAAGCACACGCCTCCCTCGGCTCACCAGACCCACCCTTTAGAGGTCACAGCAGTTCCACACGGTCCCTGGGCACCTGTCCGTGGACACAGGAGCCCTCCCTGCCACCTAGAGGACCACGCGATTTCCGCTGGGGAACACTGCCCAGAAGCACTCCCAGCCTGGCACAGACACTGTGCGCAGGATAGACTTGTGGACCAGGGGCCTGGGCGGGGAATTTTCCAGGGAATTCTCTAAAGGCCAGGTGCCCTCTGTCGCCCTGGGAGTGCCCACGCCGTCCCTTAACCCTGCAGGACACTATCATCCAGCAATAAGCAGCCCTCTGCCTCCACGGGGCTCAAACACCTGGGCCCGTTGTGCGAGCACCTGGCGTACGTGCAGGCAAACCCGCCGACCCCTCTGGCCCGAACCCACCACTGCGAAGATCCCCCATTTCTTCCATCCGTAAAGGGGTGCTCCTTGGGGACTGGAGGAACATGGGGAGACCCCCAGGAGATGGCTTTTCTCCGAGCCGCGGCTGGCTCCTTTCGGGCCTATTCGTGGGCCGCGCATGCGCACTCAGGCTCCCAAGCACACGCCTCCCTCGGCTCACCTGACCCACGCTTGAGCAGTCAGACCTTTTGCACAGGGTCCCTAGGCACCTGTCTGGAAACGGAAGCCCACCCCGCCACCCAGAGGACCGCGCGATTTCCCATGGGCCACACTTCCCAGCAGCTCTCCCAGCTCCTCAGACACAGTGTGCGCATGAAAGACTTGGGGAACGGGGGCCTGGGCGGGGGATTTTCCAGGGGGCTGTCTGATGACCAGGCGTCCTCTCTCGCCCGGTGAGTGTCCAAGCCGTCCCTTGACCCCCGCAGGAGACCTGATTCCTGCCATAAGCGGCCCTCTAGCCACATGGGGCAGGGACACCTGGGCCCGGTGTGCCAGCAACTGGCCTACATGGAGGCAAACAAACAGACACCTCAGGCCCGACCCCACCACTGCGAAGATCCCCCTTTTCTTTCATCCGTAAAGGGGTCACGCTTCAGGAGTGGAAGAACACGGGGAGGCCCCCAGGAGATGGCTTTTCTCCGAGCCGCGGCTGGCTCCTTTCTGGCCTATATGTGGGCCGTGCATGCGCACTCAGGCTCCCTACCACAAGCCTCCCTCGGGTCACGGGACCCACACTAGAGGTGTCTCCTGACCCACCCTTGAGGGGTCACGCGACCCACCCCTGAGTGGTCTGGAGACCCACACCTGAGGGGTCACGTGACCCACCCCTGAGGAGTCTCCTGACCCACACCTGAGGGGTCACGTGACGCACCCCTGAGGGGTCACGTGACCCACCCCTGAGGGGTCACGTGACGCACCCCTGAGGGGTCACATGACCCACCCCTGAGGGGTCTCGTGACCCACCCCTGAGGGGTCATGTGACCCACCCCTGAGGGGTCACGTGACGCACCCCTGGGGGGTCACGTGACGCACCCCTGAGGTGTCATGTGACCCACCCCTGAGGGGTCACGTGACCCACCCCTGAGGGGTCTCGTGACCCACCCCTGACGGGTCACGTGACCCAACCCTGAGGGGTCACGTGACCCACCCCTGAGGGGTCTCGTGACCCACCCTGGAGGGTCACGTGCCCCACCCTTGAGGGGTCTCGAGACCCACCCTTGCGGGGTCACGTGCCCCACCCTTGAGGGGTCTCGAGACCCACCCTTGGGAGGTCACCTGTCCCACCCTGGAGGGGTCAGGTGACCCGCCCTTGAGAGGTCACAGCAGTTTCAGAGGGTCCCTGAGCACCTGTCCGTGGAAACAGAAGCCCTCCCTGCCACTCAGAGCACCGCGCCATTTCCCCTAGGCCACACTGCCCAGCAGCACTCTCAGCCCCGCACAGACAGTGTGCTAAGGACAGACTTGGATACCGGGGGCCTGGGCGGGGGATTTTCCATGGAACTCTCTCAGGGCCCCGTGCCCTGTGTCGCCCGGGAGTGCCCATGCCCTTCCTTGACCCCGCAGGACACTTGCATCCAGCAATAAGCAGCCCTCTGCCTCCACGGGGCTCAAACACCTGGGCCCGGTGTGCGGGCACCTGGCGTACGTGGAGGCAAACCCGCGGACCCCTCTGGCCCGAACCCACCACTGCGAAGATCCCCCTTTTCTTCCATCCGTAAAGGGGTCCTCCTTGGGGAGTGGAGGAACATGGGGAGGCCCCCAGGAGATGGCTTTTCTCCGAGCCGAGTCTGCCTGGTTTCGGGCCAACACCTGGGCCGCGCATGCGCACTCAGGCTCCCAAGCACACGCCTCCCTCGGCTCACCAGACCCACCCTTTAGAGGTCACAGCAGTTCCACACGGTCCCTGGGCACCTGTCCGTGGACACAGGAGCCCTCCCTGCCACCTAGAGGACCACGCGATTTCCGCTGGGGAACACTGCCCAGAAGCACTCCCAGCCTGGCACAGACACTGTGCGCAGGATAGACTTGTGGACCAGGGGCCTGGGCGGGGAATTTTCCAGGGAATTCTCTAAAGGCCAGGTGCCCTCTGTCGCCCTGGGAGTGCCCACGCCGTCCCTTAACCCTGCAGGACACTATCATCCAGCAATAAGCAGCCCTCTGCCTCCACGGGGCTCAAACACCTGGGCCCGTTGTGCGAGCACCTGGCGTACGTGCAGGCAAACCCGCCGACCCCTCTGGCCCGAACCCACCACTGCGAAGATCCCCCATTTCTTCCATCCGTAAAGGGGTGCTCCTTGGGGACTGGAGGAACATGGGGAGACCCCCAGGAGATGGCTTTTCTCCGAGCCGCGGCTGGCTCCTTTCGGGCCTATTCGTGGGCCGCGCATGCGCACTCAGGCTCCCAAGCACACGCCTCCCTCGGCTCACCTGACCCACCCTTGAGCTGTCAGACCATTTGCACAGGGTCCCTAGGCACCTGTATGGAAACGGAAGCCCACCCCGCCACCCAGAGGACCGCGCGATTTCCCATGGGCCACACTTCCCAGCAGCTCTCCCAGCTCCTCAGACACAGTGTGCGCAGGAAAGACTTGGGGAACGGGGGCCTGGGCGGGGGATTTTCCAGGGGGCTGTCTGATGACCAGGCGTCCTCTCTCGCCCGGTGAGTGTCCAAGCCGTCCCTTGACCCCCGCAGGAGACCTGATTCCTGCCATAAGCGGCCCTCTAGCCACATGGGGCAGGGACACCTGGGCCCGGTGTGCCAGCAACTGGCCTACATGGAGGCAAACAAACAGACACCTCAGGCCCGACCCCACCACTGCGAAGATCCCCCTTTTCTTCCATCCGTAAAGGGGTCACGCTTCAGGAGTGGAAGAACACGGGGAGGCCCCCAGGAGATGGCTTTTCTCCGAGCCGCGGCTGGCTCCTTTCTGGCCTATATGTGGGCCGTGCATGCGCACTCAGGCTCCCTACCACAAGTCTCCCTCGGGTCACGGGACCCACACTAGAGGTGTCTCCTGACCCACCCTTGAGGGGTCACGCGACCCACCCCTGAGTGGTCTCGTGACCCACACCTGAGGGGTCACGTGACCCACCCCTGAGGAGTCTCCTGACCCACACCTGAGGGGTCACGTGACCCACCCCTGAGGGGTCACGTGACGCACCCCTGAGGGGTCACGTGACCCACCCCTGAGGGGTCACGTGACCCACCCCTGAGGGGTCACGTGACCCACCCCTGAGGGGTCACGTGACCCACCCCTGAGGGGTCACGTGACCCACCCCTGAGGGGTCTCGTAACCCACTCGTGAGGGGTCATGTGACCCACCCCTGAGGGGTCACGTGACGCACCCCTGAGGGGTCACGTGACCCACCCCTGACGGGGCACGTGACCCACCCCTGAGGGGTCTCGTGACCCACCCCTGACGGGGCACGTGACCCACCCCTGAGGGGTCACGTGACCCACCCCTGAGGGGTCTCGTGACCCACCCTTGAGGGTCACGTGCCCCACCCTTGAGGGGTCTCGAGACCCACCCTTGCGGGGTCACGTGCCCCACCCTTGAGGGGTCTCGAGACCCACCCTTGGGAGGTCACCTGTCCCACCCTGGAGGGGTCAGGTGACCCGCCCTTGAGAGGTCACAGCAGTTTCAGAGGGTCCCTGTGCACCTGTCCGTGGAAACAGAAGCCCTCCCTGCCACTCAGAGCACCGCGCCATTTCCCCTAGGCCACACTGCCCAGCAGCACTCTCAGCCCCGCACAGACAGTGTGCTAAGGACAGACTTGGATACCGGGGGCCTGGGCGGGGGATTTTCCATGGAACTCTCTCAGGGCCCAGTGCCCTGTGTCGCCCAGAGTGCCCATGCCCTTCCTTGACCCCGCAGGACACTTGCATCCAGCAATAAGCAGCCCTCTGCCTCCACGGGGCTCAAACACCTGGGCCCGGTGTGGGGGCACCTGGCGTACGTGGAGGCAAACCCGCGGACCCCTCTGGCCCGAACCCACCACTGCGAAGATCCCCCTTTTCTTCCATCCGTAAAGGGGTCCTCCTTGGGGAGTGGAGGAACATGGGGAGGCCCCCAGGAGATGGCTTTTCTCCGAGCCGAGTCTGCCTGGTTTCGGGCCAACACCTGGGCCGCGCATGCGCACTCAGGCTCCCAAGCACACGCCTCCCTCGGCTCACCAGACCCACCCTTTAGAGGTCACAGCAGTTCCACACGGTCCCTGGGCACCTGTCCGTGGACACAGGAGCCCTCCCTGTCACCTAGAGGACAACGCGATTTCCGCTGGGGAACACTGCCCAGAAGCACTCCCAGCCTGGCACAGACACTGTGCGCAGGATAGACTTGTGGACCAGGGGCCTGGGCGGGGAATTTTCCAGGGAATTCTCTAAAGGCCAGGTGCCCTCTGTCGCCCTGGGAGTGCCCACGCCGTCCCTTAACCCTGCAGGACACTATCATCCAGCAATAAGCAGCCCTCTGCCTCCACGGGGCTCAAACACCTGGGCCCGTTGTGCGAGCACCTGGCGTACGTGCAGGCAAACCCGCCGACCCCTCTGGCCCGAACCCACCACTGCGAAGATCCCCCATTTCTTCCATCCGTAAAGGGGTGCTCCTTGGGGACTGGAGGAACATGGGGAGACCCCCAGGAGATGGCTTTTCTCCGAGCCGCGGCTGGCTCCTTTCGGGCCTATTCGTGGGCCGCGCATGCGCACTCAGGCTCCCAAGCACACGCCTCCCTCGGCTCACCTGACCCACCCTTGAGCTGTCAGACCATTTGCACAGGGTCCCTAGGCACCTGTATGGAAACGGAAGCCCACCCCGCCACCCAGAGGACCGCGCGATTTCCCATGGGCCACACTTCCCAGCAGCTCTCCCAGCTCCTCAGACACAGTGTGCGCAGGAAAGACTTGGGGAACGGGGGCCTGGGCGGGGGATTTTCCAGGGGGCTGTCTGATGACCAGGCGTCCTCTCTCGCCCGGTGAGTGTCCAAGCCGTCCCTTGACCCCCGCAGGAGACCTGATTCCTGCCATAAGCGGCCCTCTAGCCACATGGGGCAGGGACACCTGGGCCCGGTGTGCCAGCAACTGGCCTACATGGAGGCAAACAAACAGACACCTCAGGCCCGACCCCACCACTGTGAAGATCCCCCTTTTCTTCCATCCGTAAAGGGGTCACGCTTCAGGAGTGGAAGAACACGGGGAGGCCCCCAGGAGATGGCTTTTCTCCGAGCCGCGGCTGGCTCCTTTCTGGCCTATATGTGGGCCGTGCATGCGCACTCAGGCTCCCTACCACAAGTCTCCCTCGGGTCACGGGACCCACACTAGAAGTGTCTCCAGACCCACCCTTGAGGGGTCACGCGACCCACCCCTGAGTGGTCTGGAGACCCACACCTGAGGGGTCACGTGACCCACCCCTGAGGAGTCTCGTGACCCACACCTGAGGGGTCACGTGACGCACCCCTGGGGGGTCACGTGACGCACCCCTGGGGGGTCACGTGACCCACCCCTGACGGGTCACGTGACCCAACCCTGAGGGGTCTCGTGACCCACCCCTGACGGGTCACGTGACCCACCCCTGCCGGGTCACGTGACCCACCCCTGAGGCGTCTCGTGACCCACCCTTGAGGGTCACGTGCCCCACCCTTGAGGGGTCTCGAGACCCACCCTTGCGGGGTCACGTGCCCCACCCTTGAGGGGTCTCGCGACCCACCCTTGGGAGGTCACCTGTCCCACCCTGGAGGGGTCAGGTGACCCGCCCTTGAGAGGTCACAGCAGTTTCAGAGGGTCCCTGTGCACCTGTCCGTGGAAACAGAAGCCCTCCCTGCCACTCAGAGCACCGCGCCATTTCCCCTAGGCCACACTGCCCAGCAGCACTCTCAGCCCCGCACAGACAGTGTGCTAAGGACAGACTTGGATACCGGGGGCCTGGGCGGGGGATTTTCCATGGAACTCTCTCAGGGCCCCGTGCCCTGTGTCGCCCGGGAGTGCCCATGCCCTTCCTTGACCCCGCAGGACACTTGCATCCAGCAATAAGCAGCCCTCTGCCTCCACGGGGCTCAAACACCTGGGCCCGGTGTGCGGGCACCTGGCGTACGTGGAGGCAAACCCGCGGACCCCTCTGGCCCGAACCCACCACTGCGAAGATCCCCCTTTTCTTCCATCCGTAAAGGGGTCCTCCTTGGGGAGTGGAGGAACATGGGGAGGCCCCCAGGAGATGGCTTTTCTCCGAGCCGAGTCTGCCTGGCTTCGGGCCAACACCTGGGCCGCGCATGCGCACTCAGGCTCCCAAGCACACGCCTCCCTCGGCTCACCAGACCCACCCTTTAGAGGTCACAGCAGTTCCACACGGTCCCTGGGCACCTGTCCGTGGACACAGGAGCCCTCCCTGCCACCTAGAGGACCACGCGATTTCCGCTGGGGAACACTGCCCAGAAGCACTCCCAGCCTGGCACAGACACTGTGCGCAGGATAGACTTGTGGACCAGGGGCCTGGGCGGGGAATTTTCCAGGGAATTCTCTAAAGGCCAGGTGCCCTCTGTCGCCCTGGGAGTGCCCACGCCGTCCCTTAACCCTGCAGGACACTATCATCCAGCAATAAGCAGCCCTCTGCCTCCACGGGGCTCAAACACCTGGGCCCGTTGTGCGAGCACCTGGCGTACGTGCAGGCAAACCCGCCGACCCCTCTGGCCCGAACCCACCACTGCGAAGATCCCCCATTTCTTCCATCCGTAAAGGGGTGCTCCTTGGGGACTGGAGGAACATGGGGAGACCCCCAGGAGATGGCTTTTCTCCGAGCCGTGGCTGGCTCCTTTCGGGCCTATTCGTGGGCCGCGCATGCGCACTCAGGCTCCCAAGCACACGCCTCCCTCGGCTCACCTGACCCACGCTTGAGCAGTCAGACCTTTTGCACAGGGTCCCTAGGCACCTGTCTGGAAACGGAAGCCCACCCCGCCACCCAGAGGACCGCGCGATTTCCCATGGGCCACACTTCCCAGCAGCTCTCCCAGCTCCTCAGACACAGTGTGCGCAGGAAAGACTTGGGGAACGGGGGCCTGGGCGGGGGATTTTCCAGGGGGCTGTCTGATGACCAGGCGTCCTCTCTCGCCCGGTGAGTGTCCAAGCCGTCCCTTGACCCCCGCAGGAGACCTGATTCCTGCCATAAGCGGCCCTCTAGCCACATGGGGCAGGGACACCTGGGCCCGGTGTGCCAGCAACTGGCCTACATGGAGGCAAACAAACAGACACCTCAGGCCCGACCCCACCACTGCGAAGATCCCCCTTTTCTTTCATCCGTAAAGGGGTCACGCTTCAGGAGTGGAAGAACACGGGGAGGCCCCCAGGAGATGGCTTTTCTCCGAGCCGCGGCTGGCTCCTTTCTGGCCTATATGTGGGCCGTGCATGCGCACTCAGGCTCCCTACCACAAGCCTCCCTCGGGTCACGGGACCCACACTAGAGGTGTCTCCTGACCCACCCTTGAGGGGTCACGCGACCCACCCCTGAGTGGTCTGGAGACCCACACCTGAGGGGTCACGTGACCCACCCCTGAGGAGTCTCCTGACCCACACCTGAGGGGTCACGTGACGCACCCCTGAGGGGTCACGTGACCCACCCCTGAGGGGTCACGTGACGCACCCCTGAGGGGTCACATGACCCACCCCTGAGGGGTCTCGTGACCCACCCCTGAGGGGTCATGTGACCCACCCCTGAGGGGTCACGTGACGCACCCCTGGGGGGTCACGTGACGCACCCCTGAGGTGTCATGTGACCCACCCCTGAGGGGTCACGTGACCCACCCCTGAGGGGTCTCGTGACCCACCCCTGACGGGTCACGTGACCCAACCCTGAGGGGTCACGTGACCCACCCCTGAGGGGTCTCGTGACCCACCCTGGAGGGTCACGTGCCCCACCCTTGAGGGGTCTCGAGACCCACCCTTGCGGGGTCACGTGCCCCACCCTTGAGGGGTCTCGAGACCCACCCTTGGGAGGTCACCTGTCCCACCCTGGAGGGGTCAGGTGACCCGCCCTTGAGAGGTCACAGCAGTTTCAGAGGGTCCCTGAGCACCTGTCCGTGGAAACAGAAGCCCTCCCTGCCACTCAGAGCACCGCGCCATTTCCCCTAGGCCACACTGCCCAGCAGCACTCTCAGCCCCGCACAGACAGTGTGCTAAGGACAGACTTGGATACCGGGGGCCTGGGCGGGGGATTTTCCATGGAACTCTCTCAGGGCCCCGTGCCCTGTGTCGCCCGGGAGTGCCCATGCCCTTCCTTGACCCCGCAGGACACTTGCATCCAGCAATAAGCAGCCCTCTGCCTCCACGGGGCTCAAACACCTGGGCCCGGTGTGCGGGCACCTGGCGTACGTGGAGGCAAACCCGCGGACCCCTCTGGCCCGAACCCACCACTGCGAAGATCCCCCTTTTCTTCCATCCGTAAAGGGGTCCTCCTTGGGGAGTGGAGGAACATGGGGAGGCCCCCAGGAGATGGCTTTTCTCCGAGCCGAGTCTGCCTGGTTTCGGGCCAACACCTGGGCCGCGCATGCGCACTCAGGCTCCCAAGCACACGCCTCCCTCGGCTCACCAGACCCACCCTTTAGAGGTCACAGCAGTTCCACACGGTCCCTGGGCACCTGTCCGTGGACACAGGAGCCCTCCCTGCCACCTAGAGGACCACGCGATTTCCGCTGGGGAACACTGCCCAGAAGCACTCCCAGCCTGGCACAGACACTGTGCGCAGGATAGACTTGTGGACCAGGGGCCTGGGCGGGGAATTTTCCAGGGAATTCTCTAAAGGCCAGGTGCCCTCTGTCGCCCTGGGAGTGCCCACGCCGTCCCTTAACCCTGCAGGACACTATCATCCAGCAATAAGCAGCCCTCTGCCTCCACGGGGCTCAAACACCTGGGCCCGTTGTGCGAGCACCTGGCGTACGTGCAGGCAAACCCGCCGACCCCTCTGGCCCGAACCCACCACTGCGAAGATCCCCCATTTCTTCCATCCGTAAAGGGGTGCTCCTTGGGGACTGGAGGAACATGGGGAGACCCCCAGGAGATGGCTTTTCTCCGAGCCGCGGCTGGCTCCTTTCGGGCCTATTCGTGGGCCACGCATGCGCACTCAGGCTCCCAAGCACACGCCTCCCTCGGCTCACCTGACCCACGCTTGAGCAGTCAGACCTTTTGCACAGGGTCCCTAGGCACCTGTCTGGAAACGGAAGCCCACCCCGCCACCCAGAGGACCGCGCGATTTCCCATGGGCCACACTTCCCAGCAGCTCTCCCAGCTCCTCAGACACAGTGTGCGCAGGAAAGACTTGGGGAACGGGGGCCTGGGCGGGGGATTTTCCAGGGGGCTGTCTGATGACCAGGCGTCCTCTCTCGCCCGGTGAGTGTCCAAGCCGTCCCTTGACCCCCGCAGGAGACCTGATTCCTGCCATAAGCGGCCCTCTAGCCACATGGGGCAGGGACACCTGGGCCCGGTGTGCCAGCAACTGGCCTACATGGAGGCAAACAAACAGACACCTCAGGCCCGACCCCACCACTGTGAAGATCCCCCTTTTCTTCCATCCGTAAAGGGGTCACGCTTCAGGAGTGGAAGAACACGGGGAGGCCCCCAGGAGATGGCTTTTCTCCGAGCCGCGGCTGGCTCCTTTCTGGCCTATATGTGGGCCGTGCATGCGCACTCAGGCTCCCTACCACAAGTCTCCCTCGGGTCACGGGACCCACACTAGAAGTGTCTCCAGACCCACCCTTGAGGGGTCACGCGACCCACCCCTGAGTGGTCTCGTGACCCACACCTGAGGGGTCACGTGACCCACCCCTGAGGAGTCTCGTGACCCACACCTGAGGGGTCACGTGACGCACCCCTGGGGGGTCACGTGACGCACCCCTGGGGGGTCACGTGACCCACCCCTGACGGGTCACGTGACCCAACCCTGAGGGGTCTCGTGACCCACCCCTGACGGGTCACGTGACCCAACCCTGAGGGGTCACGTGACCCACCCCTGAGGGGTCTCGTGACCCACCCTTGAGGGTCACGTGCCCCACCCTTGAGGGGTCTCGAGACCCACCCTTGCGGGGTCACGTGCCCCACCCTTGAGGGGTCTCGCGACCCACCCTTGGGAGGTCACCTGTCCCACCCTGGAGGGGTCAGGTGACCCGCCCTTGAGAGGTCACAGCAGTTTCAGAGGGTCCCTGTGCACCTGTCCGTGGAAACAGAAGCCCTCCCTGCCACTCAGAGCACCGCGCCATTTCCCCTAGGCCACACTGCCCAGCAGCACTCTCAGCCCCGCACAGACAGTGTGCTAAGGACAGACTTGGATACCGGGGGCCTGGGCGGGGGATTTTCCATGGAACTCTCTCAGGGCCCCGTGCCCTGTGTCGCCCGGGAGTGCCCATGCCCTTCCTTGACCCCGCAGGACACTTGCATCCAGCAATAAGCAGCCCTCTGCCTCCACGGGGCTCAAACACCTGGGCCCGGTGTGCGGGCACCTGGCGTACGTGGAGGCAAACCCGCGGACCCCTCTGGCCCGAACCCACCACTGCGAAGATCCCCCTTTTCTTCCATCCGTAAAGGGGTCCTCCTTGGGGAGTGGAGGAACATGGGGAGGCCCCCAGGAGATGGCTTTTCTCCGAGCCGAGTCTGCCTGGCTTCGGGCCAACACCTGGGCCGCGCATGCGCACTCAGGCTCCCAAGCACACGCCTCCCTCGGCTCACCAGACCCACCCTTTAGAGGTCACAGCAGTTCCACACGGTCCCTGGGCACCTGTCCGTGGACACAGGAGCCCTCCCTGCCACCTAGAGGACCACGCGATTTCCGCTGGGGAACACTGCCCAGAAGCACTCCCAGCCTGGCACAGACACTGTGCGCAGGATAGACTTGTGGACCAGGGGCCTGGGCGGGGAATTTTCCAGGGAATTCTCTAAAGGCCAGGTGCCCTCTGTCGCCCTGGGAGTGCCCACGCCGTCCCTTAACCCTGCAGGACACTATCATCCAGCAATAAGCAGCCCTCTGCCTCCACGGGGCTCAAACACCTGGGCCCGTTGTGCGAGCACCTGGCGTACGTGCAGGCAAACCCGCCGACCCCTCTGGCCCGAACCCACCACTGCGAAGATCCCCCATTTCTTCCATCCGTAAAGGGGTGCTCCTTGGGGACTGGAGGAACATGGGGAGACCCCCAGGAGATGGCTTTTCTCCGAGCCGCGGCTGGCTCCTTTCGGGCCTATTCGTGGGCCGCGCATGCGCACTCAGGCTCCCAAGCACACGCCTCCCTCGGCTCACCTGACCCACGCTTGAGCAGTCAGACCTTTTGCACAGGGTCCCTAGGCACCTGTCTGGAAACGGAAGCCCACCCCGCCACCCAGAGGACCGCGCGATTTCCCATGGGCCACACTTCCCAGCAGCTCTCCCAGCTCCTCAGACACAGTGTGCGCATGAAAGACTTGGGGAACGGGGGCCTGGGCGGGGGATTTTCCAGGGGGCTGTCTGATGACCAGGCGTCCTCTCTCGCCCGGTGAGTGTCCAAGCCGTCCCTTGACCCCCGCAGGAGACCTGATTCCTGCCATAAGCGGCCCTCTAGCCACATGGGGCAGGGACACCTGGGCCCGGTGTGCCAGCAACTGGCCTACATGGAGGCAAACAAACAGACACCTCAGGCCCGACCCCACCACTGCGAAGATCCCCCTTTTCTTTCATCCGTAAAGGGGTCACGCTTCAGGAGTGGAAGAACACGGGGAGGCCCCCAGGAGATGGCTTTTCTCCGAGCCGCGGCTGGCTCCTTTCTGGCCTATATGTGGGCCGTGCATGCGCACTCAGGCTCCCTACCACAAGCCTCCCTCGGGTCACGGGACCCACACTAGAGGTGTCTCCTGACCCACCCTTGAGGGGTCACGCGACCCACCCCTGAGTGGTCTGGAGACCCACACCTGAGGGGTCACGTGACCCACCCCTGAGGAGTCTCCTGACCCACACCTGAGGGGTCACGTGACGCACCCCTGAGGGGTCACGTGACCCACCCCTGAGGGGTCACGTGACGCACCCCTGAGGGGTCACATGACCCACCCCTGAGGGGTCTCGTGACCCACCCCTGAGGGGTCATGTGACCCACCCCTGAGGGGTCACGTGACGCACCCCTGGGGGGTCACGTGACGCACCCCTGAGGTGTCATGTGACCCACCCCTGAGGGGTCACGTGACCCACCCCTGAGGGGTCTCGTGACCCACCCCTGACGGGTCACGTGACCCAACCCTGAGGGGTCACGTGACCCACCCCTGAGGGGTCTCGTGACCCACCCTGGAGGGTCACGTGCCCCACCCTTGAGGGGTCTCGAGACCCACCCTTGCGGGGTCACGTGCCCCACCCTTGAGGGGTCTCGAGACCCACCCTTGGGAGGTCACCTGTCCCACCCTGGAGGGGTCAGGTGACCCGCCCTTGAGAGGTCACAGCAGTTTCAGAGGGTCCCTGAGCACCTGTCCGTGGAAACAGAAGCCCTCCCTGCCACTCAGAGCACCGCGCCATTTCCCCTAGGCCACACTGCCCAGCAGCACTCTCAGCCCCGCACAGACAGTGTGCTAAGGACAGACTTGGATACCGGGGGCCTGGGCGGGGGATTTTCCATGGAACTCTCTCAGGGCCCCGTGCCCTGTGTCGCCCGGGAGTGCCCATGCCCTTCCTTGACCCCGCAGGACACTTGCATCCAGCAATAAGCAGCCCTCTGCCTCCACGGGGCTCAAACACCTGGGCCCGGTGTGCGGGCACCTGGCGTACGTGGAGGCAAACCCGCGGACCCCTCTGGCCCGAACCCACCACTGCGAAGATCCCCCTTTTCTTCCATCCGTAAAGGGGTCCTCCTTGGGGAGTGGAGGAACATGGGGAGGCCCCCAGGAGATGGCTTTTCTCCGAGCCGAGTCTGCCTGGTTTCGGGCCAACACCTGGGCCGCGCATGCGCACTCAGGCTCCCAAGCACACGCCTCCCTCGGCTCACCAGACCCACCCTTTAGAGGTCACAGCAGTTCCACACGGTCCCTGGGCACCTGTCCGTGGACACAGGAGCCCTCCCTGCCACCTAGAGGACCACGCGATTTCCGCTGGGGAACACTGCCCAGAAGCACTCCCAGCCTGGCACAGACACTGTGCGCAGGATAGACTTGTGGACCAGGGGCCTGGGCGGGGAATTTTCCAGGGAATTCTCTAAAGGCCAGGTGCCCTCTGTCGCCCTGGGAGTGCCCACGCCGTCCCTTAACCCTGCAGGACACTATCATCCAGCAATAAGCAGCCCTCTGCCTCCACGGGGCTCAAACACCTGGGCCCGTTGTGCGAGCACCTGGCGTACGTGCAGGCAAACCCGCCGACCCCTCTGGCCCGAACCCACCACTGCGAAGATCCCCCATTTCTTCCATCCGTAAAGGGGTGCTCCTTGGGGACTGGAGGAACATGGGGAGACCCCCAGGAGATGGCTTTTCTCCGAGCCGCGGCTGGCTCCTTTCGGGCCTATTCGTGGGCCGCGCATGCGCACTCAGGCTCCCAAGCACACGCCTCCCTCGGCTCACCTGACCCACCCTTGAGCTGTCAGACCATTTGCACAGGGTCCCTAGGCACCTGTATGGAAACGGAAGCCCACCCCGCCACCCAGAGGACCGCGCGATTTCCCATGGGCCACACTTCCCAGCAGCTCTCCCAGCTCCTCAGACACAGTGTGCGCAGGAAAGACTTGGGGAACGGGGGCCTGGGCGGGGGATTTTCCAGGGGGCTGTCTGATGACCAGGCGTCCTCTCTCGCCCGGTGAGTGTCCAAGCCGTCCCTTGACCCCCGCAGGAGACCTGATTCCTGCCATAAGCGGCCCTCTAGCCACATGGGGCAGGGACACCTGGGCCCGGTGTGCCAGCAACTGGCCTACATGGAGGCAAACAAACAGACACCTCAGGCCCGACCCCACCACTGTGAAGATCCCCCTTTTCTTCCATCCGTAAAGGGGTCACGCTTCAGGAGTGGAAGAACACGGGGAGGCCCCCAGGAGATGGCTTTTCTCCGAGCCGCGGCTGGCTCCTTTCTGGCCTATATGTGGGCCGTGCATGCGCGCTCAGGCTCCCTACCACAAGTCTCCCTCGGGTCACGGGACCCACACTAGAAGTGTCTCCAGACCCACCCTTGAGGGGTCACGCGACCCACCCCTGAGTGGTCTCGTGACCCACACCTGAGGGGTCACGTGACCCACCCCTGAGGAGTCTCGTGACCCACACCTGAGGGGTCACGTGACGCACCCCTGGGGGGTCACGTGACGCACCCCTGGGGGGTCACGTGACCCACCCCTGACGGGTCACGTGACCCAACCCAGAGGGGTCTCGTGACCCACCCCTGACGGGTCACGTGACCCACCCCTGCCGGGTCACGTGACCCACCCCTGAGGGGTCTCGTGACCCACCCTTGAGGGTCACGTGCCCCACCCTTGAGGGGTCTCGAGACCCACCCTTGCGGGGTCACGTGCCCCACCCTTGAGGGGTCTCGAGACCCACCCTTGGGAGGTCACCTGTCCCACCCTGGAGGGGTCAGGTGACCCGCCCTTGAGAGGTCACAGCAGTTTCAGAGGGTCCCTGTGCACCTGTCCGTGGAAACAGAAGCCCTCCCTGCCACTCAGAGCACCGCGCCATTTCCCCTAGGCCACACTGCCCAGCAGCACTCTCAGCCCCGCACAGACAGTGTGCTAAGGACAGACTTGGATACCGGGGGCCTGGGCGGGGGATTTTCCATGGAACTCTCTCAGGGCCCCGTGCCCTGTGTCGCCCGGGAGTGCCCATGCCCTTCCTTGACCCCGCAGGACACTTGCATCCAGCAATAAGCAGCCCTCTGCCTCCACGGGGCTCAAACACCTGGGCCCGGTGTGCGGGCACCTGGCGTACGTGGAGGCAAACCCGCGGACCCCTCTGGCCCGAACCCACCACTGCGAAGATCCCCCTTTTCTTCCATCCGTAAAGGGGTCCTCCTTGGGGAGTGGAGGAACATGGGGAGGCCCCCAGGAGATGGCTTTTCCTCGAGCCGAGTCTGCCTGGCTTCGGGCCAACACCTGGGCCGCGCATGCGCACTCAGGCTCCCAAGCACACGCCTCCCTCGGCTCACCAGACCCACCCTTTAGAGGTCACAGCAGTTCCACACGGTCCCTGGGCACCTGTCCGTGGACACAGGAGCCCTCCCTGCCACCTAGAGGACCACGCGATTTCCGCTGGGGAACACTGCCCAGAAGCACTCCCAGCCTGGCACAGACACTGTGCGCAGGATAGACTTGTGGACCAGGGGCCTGGGCGGGGAATTTTCCAGGGAATTCTCTAAAGGCCAGGTGCCCTCTGTCGCCCTGGGAGTGCCCACGCCGTCCCTTAACCCTGCAGGACACTATCATCCAGCAATAAGCAGCCCTCTGCCTCCACGGGGCTCAAACACCTGGGCCCGTTGTGCGAGCACCTGGCGTACGTGCAGGCAAACCCGCCGACCCCTCTGGCCCGAACCCACCACTGCGAAGATCCCCCATTTCTTCCATCCGTAAAGGGGTGCTCCTTGGGGACTGGAGGAACATGGGGAGACCCCCAGGAGATGGCTTTTCTCCGAGCCGCGGCTGGCTCCTTTCGGGCCTATTCGTGGGCCGCGCATGCGCACTCAGGCTCCCAAGCACACGCCTCCCTCGGCTCACCTGACCCACCCTTGAGCTGTCAGACCATTTGCACAGGGTCCCTAGGCACCTGTATGGAAACGGAAGCCCACCCCGCCACCCAGAGGACCGCGCGATTTCCCATGGGCCACACTTCCCAGCAGCTCTCCCAGCTCCTCAGACACAGTGTGCGCAGGAAAGACTTGGGGAACGGGGGCCTGGGCGGGGGATTTTCCAGGGGGCTGTCTGATGACCAGGCGTCCTCTCTCGCCCGGTGAGTGTCCAAGCCGTCCCTTGACCCCCGCAGGAGACCTGATTCCTGCCATAAGCGGCCCTCTAGCCACATGGGGCAGGGACACCTGGGCCCGGTGTGCCAGCAACTGGCCTACATGGAGGCAAACAAACAGACACCTCAGGCCCGACCCCACCACTGCGAAGATCCCCCTTTTCTTCCATCCGTAAAGGGGTCACGCTTCAGGAGTGGAAGAACACGGGGAGGCCCCCAGGAGATGGCTTTTCTCCGAGCCGCGGCTGGCTCCTTTCTGGCCTATATGTGGGCCGTGCATGCGCACTCAGGCTCCCTACCACAAGTCTCCCTCGGGTCACGGGACCCACACTAGAGGTGTCTCCTGACCCACCCTTGAGGGGTCACGCGACCCACCCCTGAGTGGTCTCGTGACCCACACCTGAGGGGTCACGTGACCCACCCCTGAGGAGTCTCCTGACCCACACCTGAGGGGTCACGTGACCCACCCCTGAGGGGTCACGTGACGCACCCCTGAGGGGTCACGTGACCCACCCCTGAGGGGTCACGTGACCCACCCCTGAGGGGTCACGTGACGCACCCCTGAGGGGTCACGTGACCCACCCCTGAGGGGTCACGTGACCCACCCCTGAGGGGTCTCGTAACCCACTCGTGAGGGGTCATGTGACCCACCCCTGAGGGGTCACGTGACGCACCCCTGAGGGGTCACGTGACCCACCCCTGACGGGGCACGTGACCCACCCCTGAGGGGTCTCGTGACCCACCCCTGACGGGGCACGTGACCCATCCTGAGGGGTCACGTGACCCACCCCTGAGGGGTCTCGTGACCCACCCTTGAGGGTCACGTGCCCCACCCTTGAGGGGTCTCGAGACCCACCCTTGCGGGGTCACGTGCCCCACCCTTGAGGGGTCTCGAGACCCACCCTTGGGAGGTCACCTGTCCCACCCTGGAGGGGTCAGGTGACCCGCCCTTGAGAGGTCACAGCAGTTTCAGAGGGTCCCTGTGCACCTGTCCGTGGAAACAGAAGCCCTCCCTGCCACTCAGAGCACCGCGCCATTTCCCCTAGGCCACACTGCCCAGCAGCACTCTCAGCCCCGCACAGACAGTGTGCTAAGGACAGACTTGGATACCGGGGGCCTGGGCGGGGGATTTTCCATGGAACTCTCTCAGGGCCCAGTGCCCTGTGTCGCCCAGAGTGCCCATGCCCTTCCTTGACCCCGCAGGACACTTGCATCCAGCAATAAGCAGCCCTCTGCCTCCACGGGGCTCAAACACCTGGGCCCGGTGTGGGGGCACCTGGCGTACGTGGAGGCAAACCCGCGGACCCCTCTGGCCCGAACCCACCACTGCGAAGATCCCCCTTTTCTTCCATCCGTAAAGGGGTCCTCCTTGGGGAGTGGAGGAACATGGGGAGGCCCCCAGGAGATGGCTTTTCTCCGAGCCGAGTCTGCCTGGTTTCGGGCCAACACCTGGGCCGCGCATGCGCACTCAGGCTCCCAAGCACACGCCTCCCTCGGCTCACCAGACCCACCCTTTAGAGGTCACAGCAGTTCCACACGGTCCCTGGGCACCTGTCCGTGGACACAGGAGCCCTCCCTGTCACCTAGAGGACAACGCGATTTCCGCTGGGGAACACTGCCCAGAAGCACTCCCAGCCTGGCACAGACACTGTGCGCAGGATAGACTTGTGGACCAGGGGCCTGGGCGGGGAATTTTCCAGGGAATTCTCTAAAGGCCAGGTGCCCTCTGTCGCCCTGGGAGTGCCCACGCCGTCCCTTAACCCTGCAGGACACTATCATCCAGCAATAAGCAGCCCTCTGCCTCCACGGGGCTCAAACACCTGGGCCCGTTGTGCGAGCACCTGGCGTACGTGCAGGCAAACCCGCCGACCCCTCTGGCCCGAACCCACCACTGCGAAGATCCCCCATTTCTTCCATCCGTAAAGGGGTGCTCCTTGGGGACTGGAGGAACATGGGGAGACCCCCAGGAGATGGCTTTTCTCCGAGCCGCGGCTGGCTCCTTTCGGGCCTATTCGTGGGCCGCGCATGCGCACTCAGGCTCCCAAGCACACGCCTCCCTCGGCTCACCTGACCCACCCTTGAGCTGTCAGACCATTTGCACAGGGTCCCTAGGCACCTGTATGGAAACGGAAGCCCACCCCGCCACCCAGAGGACCGCGCGATTTCCCATGGGCCACACTTCCCAGCAGCTCTCCCAGCTCCTCAGACACAGTGTGCGCAGGAAAGACTTGGGGAACGGGGGCCTGGGCGGGGGATTTTCCAGGGGGCTGTCTGATGACCAGGCGTCCTCTCTCGCCCGGTGAGTGTCCAAGCCGTCCCTTGACCCCCGCAGGAGACCTGATTCCTGCCATAAGCGGCCCTCTAGCCACATGGGGCAGGGACACCTGGGCCCGGTGTGCCAGCAACTGGCCTACATGGAGGCAAACAAACAGACACCTCAGGCCCGACCCCACCACTGTGAAGATCCCCCTTTTCTTCCATCCGTAAAGGGGTCACGCTTCAGGAGTGGAAGAACACGGGGAGGCCCCCAGGAGATGGCTTTTCTCCGAGCCGCGGCTGGCTCCTTTCTGGCCTATATGTGGGCCGTGCATGCGCACTCAGGCTCCCTACCACAAGTCTCCCTCGGGTCACGGGACCCACACTAGAAGTGTCTCCAGACCCACCCTTGAGGGGTCACGCGACCCACCCCTGAGTGGTCTCGTGACCCACACCTGAGGGGTCACGTGACCCACCCCTGAGGAGTCTCGTGACCCACACCTGAGGGGTCACGTGACGCACCCCTGGGGGGTCACGTGACGCACCCCTGGGGGGTCACGTGACCCACCCCTGACGGGTCACGTGACCCAACCCTGAGGGGTCTCGTGACCCACCCCTGACGGGTCACGTGACCCACCCCTGCCGGGTCACGTGACCCACCCCTGAGGCGTCTCGTGACCCACCCTTGAGGGTCACGTGCCCCACCCTTGAGGGGTCTCGAGACCCACCCTTGCGGGGTCACGTGCCCCACCCTTGAGGGGTCTCGCGACCCACCCTTGGGAGGTCACCTGTCCCACCCTGGAGGGGTCAGGTGACCCGCCCTTGAGAGGTCACAGCAGTTTCAGAGGGTCCCTGTGCACCTGTCCGTGGAAACAGAAGCCCTCCCTGCCACTCAGAGCACCGCGCCATTTCCCCTAGGCCACACTGCCCAGCAGCACTCTCAGCCCCGCACAGACAGTGTGCTAAGGACAGACTTGGATACCGGGGGCCTGGGCGGGGGATTTTCCATGGAACTCTCTCAGGGCCCCGTGCCCTGTGTCGCCCGGGAGTGCCCATGCCCTTCCTTGACCCCGCAGGACACTTGCATCCAGCAATAAGCAGCCCTCTGCCTCCACGGGGCTCAAACACCTGGGCCCGGTGTGCGGGCACCTGGCGTACGTGGAGGCAAACCCGCGGACCCCTCTGGCCCGAACCCACCACTGCGAAGATCCCCCTTTTCTTCCATCCGTAAAGGGGTCCTCCTTGGGGAGTGGAGGAACATGGGGAGGCCCCCAGGAGATGGCTTTTCTCCGAGCCGAGTCTGCCTGGCTTCGGGCCAACACCTGGGCCGCGCATGCGCACTCAGGCTCCCAAGCACACGCCTCCCTCGGCTCACCAGACCCACCCTTTAGAGGTCACAGCAGTTCCACACGGTCCCTGGGCACCTGTCCGTGGACACAGGAGCCCTCCCTGCCACCTAGAGGACCACGCGATTTCCGCTGGGGAACACTGCCCAGAAGCACTCCCAGCCTGGCACAGACACTGTGCGCAGGATAGACTTGTGGACCAGGGGCCTGGGCGGGGAATTTTCCAGGGAATTCTCTAAAGGCCAGGTGCCCTCTGTCGCCCTGGGAGTGCCCACGCCGTCCCTTAACCCTGCAGGACACTATCATCCAGCAATAAGCAGCCCTCTGCCTCCACGGGGCTCAAACACCTGGGCCCGTTGTGCGAGCACCTGGCGTACGTGCAGGCAAACCCGCCGACCCCTCTGGCCCGAACCCACCACTGCGAAGATCCCCCATTTCTTCCATCCGTAAAGGGGTGCTCCTTGGGGACTGGAGGAACATGGGGAGACCCCCAGGAGATGGCTTTTCTCCGAGCCGCGGCTGGCTCCTTTCGGGCCTATTCGTGGGCCGCGCATGCGCACTCAGGCTCCCAAGCACACGCCTCCCTCGGCTCACCTGACCCACGCTTGAGCAGTCAGACCTTTTGCACAGGGTCCCTAGGCACCTGTCTGGAAACGGAAGCCCACCCCGCCACCCAGAGGACCGCGCGATTTCCCATGGGCCACACTTCCCAGCAGCTCTCCCAGCTCCTCAGACACAGTGTGCGCATGAAAGACTTGGGGAACGGGGGCCTGGGCGGGGGATTTTCCAGGGGGCTGTCTGATGACCAGGCGTCCTCTCTCGCCCGGTGAGTGTCCAAGCCGTCCCTTGACCCCCGCAGGAGACCTGATTCCTGCCATAAGCGGCCCTCTAGCCACATGGGGCAGGGACACCTGGGCCCGGTGTGCCAGCAACTGGCCTACATGGAGGCAAACAAACAGACACCTCAGGCCCGACCCCACCACTGCGAAGATCCCCCTTTTCTTTCATCCGTAAAGGGGTCACGCTTCAGGAGTGGAAGAACACGGGGAGGCCCCCAGGAGATGGCTTTTCTCCGAGCCGCGGCTGGCTCCTTTCTGGCCTATATGTGGGCCGTGCATGCGCACTCAGGCTCCCTACCACAAGCCTCCCTCGGGTCACGGGACCCACACTAGAGGTGTCTCCTGACCCACCCTTGAGGGGTCACGCGACCCACCCCTGAGTGGTCTGGAGACCCACACCTGAGGGGTCACGTGACCCACCCCTGAGGAGTCTCCTGACCCACACCTGAGGGGTCACGTGACGCACCCCTGAGGGGTCACGTGACCCACCCCTGAGGGGTCACGTGACGCACCCCTGAGGGGTCACATGACCCACCCCTGAGGGGTCTCGTGACCCACCCCTGAGGGGTCATGTGACCCACCCCTGAGGGGTCACGTGACGCACCCCTGGGGGGTCACGTGACGCACCCCTGAGGTGTCATGTGACCCACCCCTGAGGGGTCACGTGACCCACCCCTGAGGGGTCTCGTGACCCACCCCTGACGGGTCACGTGACCCAACCCTGAGGGGTCACGTGACCCACCCCTGAGGGGTCTCGTGACCCACCCTGGAGGGTCACGTGCCCCACCCTTGAGGGGTCTCGAGACCCACCCTTGCGGGGTCACGTGCCCCACCCTTGAGGGGTCTCGAGACCCACCCTTGGGAGGTCACCTGTCCCACCCTGGAGGGGTCAGGTGACCCGCCCTTGAGAGGTCACAGCAGTTTCAGAGGGTCCCTGAGCACCTGTCCGTGGAAACAGAAGCCCTCCCTGCCACTCAGAGCACCGCGCCATTTCCCCTAGGCCACACTGCCCAGCAGCACTCTCAGCCCCGCACAGACAGTGTGCTAAGGACAGACTTGGATACCGGGGGCCTGGGCGGGGGATTTTCCATGGAACTCTCTCAGGGCCCCGTGCCCTGTGTCGCCCGGGAGTGCCCATGCCCTTCCTTGACCCCGCAGGACACTTGCATCCAGCAATAAGCAGCCCTCTGCCTCCACGGGGCTCAAACACCTGGGCCCGGTGTGCGGGCACCTGGCGTACGTGGAGGCAAACCCGCGGACCCCTCTGGCCCGAACCCACCACTGCGAAGATCCCCCTTTTCTTCCATCCGTAAAGGGGTCCTCCTTGGGGAGTGGAGGAACATGGGGAGGCCCCCAGGAGATGGCTTTTCTCCGAGCCGAGTCTGCCTGGTTTCGGGCCAACACCTGGGCCGCGCATGCGCACTCAGGCTCCCAAGCACACGCCTCCCTCGGCTCACCAGACCCACCCTTTAGAGGTCACAGCAGTTCCACACGGTCCCTGGGCACCTGTCCGTGGACACAGGAGCCCTCCCTGCCACCTAGAGGACCACGCGATTTCCGCTGGGGAACACTGCCCAGAAGCACTCCCAGCCTGGCACAGACACTGTGCGCAGGATAGACTTGTGGACCAGGGGCCTGGGCGGGGAATTTTCCAGGGAATTCTCTAAAGGCCAGGTGCCCTCTGTCGCCCTGGGAGTGCCCACGCCGTCCCTTAACCCTGCAGGACACTATCATCCAGCAATAAGCAGCCCTCTGCCTCCACGGGGCTCAAACACCTGGGCCCGTTGTGCGAGCACCTGGCGTACGTGCAGGCAAACCCGCCGACCCCTCTGGCCCGAACCCACCACTGCGAAGATCCCCCATTTCTTCCATCCGTAAAGGGGTGCTCCTTGGGGACTGGAGGAACATGGGGAGACCCCCAGGAGATGGCTTTTCTCCGAGCCGCGGCTGGCTCCTTTCGGGCCTATTCGTGGGCCGCGCATGCGCACTCAGGCTCCCAAGCACACGCCTCCCTCGGCTCACCTGACCCACGCTTGAGCAGTCAGACCTTTTGCACAGGGTCCCTAGGCACCTGTCTGGAAACGGAAGCCCACCCCGCCACCCAGAGGACCGCGCGATTTCCCATGGGCCACACTTCCCAGCAGCTCTCCCAGCTCCTCAGACACAGTGTGCGCAGGAAAGACTTGGGGAACGGGGGCCTGGGCGGGGGATTTTCCAGGGGGCTGTCTGATGACCAGGCGTCCTCTCTCGCCCGGTGAGTGTCCAAGCCGTCCCTTGACCCCCGCAGGAGACCTGATTCCTGCCATAAGCGGCCCTCTAGCCACATGGGGCAGGGACACCTGGGCCCGGTGTGCCAGCAACTGGCCTACATGGAGGCAAACAAACAGACACCTCAGGCCCGACCCCACCACTGCGAAGATCCCCCTTTTCTTCCATCCGTAAAGGGGTCACGCTTCAGGAGTGGAAGAACACGGGGAGGCCCCCAGGAGATGGCTTTTCTCCGAGCCGCGGCTGGCTCCTTTCTGGCCTATATGTGGGCCGTGCATGCGCACTCAGGCTCCCTACCACAAGTCTCCCTCGGGTCACGGGACCCACACTAGAGGTGTCTCCTGACCCACCCTTGAGGGGTCACGCGACCCACCCCTGAGTGGTCTCGTGACCCACACCTGAGGGGTCACGTGACCCACCCCTGAGGAGTCTCCTGACCCACACCTGAGGGGTCACGTGACCCACCCCTGAGGGGTCACGTGACGCACCCCTGAGGGGTCACGTGACCCACCCCTGAGGGGTCACGTGACCCACCCCTGAGGGGTCACGTGACGCACCCCTGAGGGGTCACGTGACCCACCCCTGAGGGGTCACGTGACCCACCCCTGAGGGGTCTCGTAACCCACTCGTGAGGGGTCATGTGACCCACCCCTGAGGGGTCACGTGACGCACCCCTGAGGGGTCACGTGACCCACCCCTGACGGGGCACGTGACCCACCCCTGAGGGGTCTCGTGACCCACCCCTGACGGGGCACGTGACCCACCCCTGAGGGGTCACGTGACCCACCCCTGAGGGGTCTCGTGACCCACCCTTGAGGGTCACGTGCCCCACCTTTGAGGGGTCTCGAGACCCACCCTTGCGGGGTCACGTGCCCCACCCTTGAGGGGTCTCGAGACCCACCCTTGGGAGGTCACCTGTCCCACCCTGGAGGGGTCAGGTGACCCGCCCTTGAGAGGTCACAGCAGTTTCAGAGGGTCCCTGTGCACCTGTCCGTGGAAACAGAAGCCCTCCCTGCCACTCAGAGCACCGCGCCATTTCCCCTAGGCCACACTGCCCAGCAGCACTCTCAGCCCCGCACAGACAGTGTGCTAAGGACAGACTTGGATACCGGGGGCCTGGGCGGGGGATTTTCCATGGAACTCTCTCAGGGCCCAGTGCCCTGTGTCGCCCAGAGTGCCCATGCCCTTCCTTGACCCCGCAGGACACTTGCATCCAGCAATAAGCAGCCCTCTGCCTCCACGGGGCTCAAACACCTGGGCCCGGTGTGGGGGCACCTGGCGTACGTGGAGGCAAACCCGCGGACCCCTCTGGCCCGAACCCACCACTGCGAAGATCCCCCTTTTCTTCCATCCGTAAAGGGGTCCTCCTTGGGGAGTGGAGGAACATGGGGAGGCCCCCAGGAGATGGCTTTTCTCCGAGCCGAGTCTGCCTGGTTTCGGGCCAACACCTGGGCCGCGCATGCGCACTCAGGCTCCCAAGCACACGCCTCCCTCGGCTCACCAGACCCACCCTTTAGAGGTCACAGCAGTTCCACACGGTCCCTGGGCACCTGTCCGTGGACACAGGAGCCCTCCCTGCCACCTAGAGGACCACGCGATTTCCCCTGGGGAACACTGCCCAGAAGCACTCCCAGCCTGGCACAGACACTGTGCGCAGGATAGACTTGTGGACCAGGGGCCTGGGCGGGGAATTTTCCAGGGAATTCTCTAAAGGCCAGGTGCCCTCTGTTGCCCTGGGAGTGCCCACGCCGTCCCTTAACCCTGCAGGACACTATCATCCAGCAATAAGCAGCCCTCTGCCTCCACGGGGCTCAAACACCTGGGCCCGTTGTGCGAGCACCTGGCGTACGTGCAGGCAAACCCGCCGACCCCTCTGGCCCGAACCCACCACTGCGAAGATCCCCCATTTCTTCCATCCGTAAAGGGGTGCTCCTTGGGGACTGGAGGAACATGGGGAGACCCCCAGGAGATGGCTTTTCTCCGAGCCGCGGCTGGCTCCTTTCGGGCCTATTCGTGGGCCGCGCATGCGCACTCAGGCTCCCAAGCACACGCCTCCCTCGGCTCACCTGACCCACCCTTGAGCTGTCAGACCATTTGCACAGGGTCCCTAGGCACCTGTATGGAAACGGAAGCCCACCCCGCCACCCAGAGGACCGCGCGATTTCCCATGGGCCACACTTCCCAGCAGCTCTCCCAGCTCCTCAGACACAGTGTGCGCAGGAAAGACTTGGGGAACGGGGGCCTGGGCGGGGGATTTTCCAGGGGGCTGTCTGATGACCAGGCGTCCTCTCTCGCCCGGTGAGTGTCCAAGCCGTCCCTTGACCCCCGCAGGAGACCTGATTCCTGCCATAAGCGGCCCTCTAGCCACATGGGGCAGGGACACCTGGGCCCGGTGTGCCAGCAACTGGCCTACATGGAGGCAAACAAACAGACACCTCAGGCCGGACCCCACCACTGCGAAGATCCCCCTTTTCTTCCATCCGTAAAGGGGTCACGCTTCAGGAGTGGAAGAACACGGGGAGGCCCCCAGGAGATGGCTTTTCTCCGAGCCGCGGCTGGCTCCTTTCTGGCCTATATGTGGGCCGTGCATGCGCACTCAGGCTCCCTACCACAAGCCTCCCTCGGGTCACGGGACCCACACTAGAGGTGTCTCCTGACCCACCCTTGAGGGGTCACGCGACCCACCCCTGAGTGGTCTGGTGACCCACACCTGAGGGGTCACGTGACCCACCCCTGAGGAGTCTCCTGACCCACACCTGAGGGGTCACGTGACGCACCCCTGAGGGGTCACGTGACCCACACCTGAGGGGTCACGTGACGCACACCTGAGGGGTCACAAGACCCACCCCTGAGGGGTCTCGTGACCCACCCCTGAGGGTCATGTGACCCACCCCTGAGGGGTCACGTGACGCACCCCTGGGGGGTCACGTGACGCACACCTGAGGTGTCATGTGACCCACCCCCGAGGGGTCACGTGACCCACCCCTGAGGGGTCTCGAGACCCACCCCTGACGGGTCACGTGACCCAACCCTGAGGGGTCACGTGACCCACCCCTGAGGGGTCTCGTGACCCACCCTGGAGGGTCACGTGCCCCACCCTTGAGGGGTCTCGAGACCCACCCTTGCGGGGTCACGTGCCCCACCCTTGAGGGGTCTCGAGACCCACCCTTGGGAGGTCACCTGTCCCACCCTGGAGGGGTCAGGTGACCCGCCCTTGAGAGGTCACAGCAGTTTCAGAGGGTCCCTGCGCACCTGTCCGTGGAAACAGAAGCCCTCCCTGCCACTCAGAGCACCGCGCCATTTCCCCTAGGCCACACTGCCCAGCAGCACTCTCAGCCCCGCACAGACAGTGTGCTAAGGACAGACTTGGATACCGGGGGCCTGGGCGGGGGATTTTCCATGGAACTCTCTCAGGGCCCCGTGCCCTGTGTCGCCCGGGAGTGCCCATGCCCTTCCTTGACCCCGCAGGACACTTGCATCCAGCAATAAGCAGCCCTCTGCCTCCACGGGGCTCAAACACCTGGGCCCGGTGTGCGGGCACCTGGCGTACGTGGAGGCAAACCCGCGGACCCCTCTGGCCCGAACCCACCACTGCGAAGATCCCCCTTTTCTTCCATCCGTAAAGGGGTCCTCCTTGGGGAGTGGAGGAACATGGGGAGGCCCCCAGGAGATGGCTTTTCTCCGAGCCGAGTCTGCCTGGTTTCGGGCCAACACCTGGGCCGCGCATGCGCACTCAGGCTCCCAAGCACACGCCTCCCTCGGCTCACCAGACCCACCCTTTAGAGGTCACAGCAGTTCCACACGGTCCCTGGGCACCTGTCCGTGGACACAGGAGCCCTCCCTGCCACCTAGAGGACCACGCGATTTCCGCTGGGGAACACTGCCCAGAAGCACTCCCAGCCTGGCACAGACACTGTGCGCAGGATAGACTTGTGGACCAGGGGCCTGGGCGGGGAATTTTCCAGGGAATTCTCTAAAGGCCAGGTGCCCTCTGTCGCCCTGGGAGTGCCCACGCCGTCCCTTAACCCTGCAGGACACTATCATCCAGCAATAAGCAGCCCTCTGCCTCCACGGGGCTCAAACACCTGGGCCCGTTGTGCGAGCACCTGGCGTACGTGCAGGCAAACCCGCCGACCCCTCTGGCCCGAACCCACCACTGCGAAGATCCCCCATTTCTTCCATCCGTAAAGGGGTGCTCCTTGGGGACTGGAGGAACATGGGGAGACCCCCAGGAGATGGCTTTTCTCCGAGCCGCGGCTGGCTCCTTTCGGGCCTATTCGTTGGCCGCGCATGCGCACTCAGGCTCCCAAGCACACGCCTCCCTCGGCTCACCTGACCCACGCTTCAGCTGTCAGACCTTTTGCACAGGGTCCCTAGGCACCTGTCTGGAAACGGAAGCCCACCCCGCCACCCAGAGGACCGCGCGATTTCCCATGGGCCACACTTCCCAGCAGCTCTCCCAGCTCCTCAGACACAGTGTGCGCAGGAAAGACTTGGGGAACGGGGGCCTGGGCGGGGGATTTTCCAGGGGGCTGTCTGGTGACCAGGCGTCCTCTCTCGCCCGGTGAGTGTCCAAGCCGTCCCTTGACCCCCGCAGGAGACCTGATTCCTGCCATAAGCGGCCCTCTAGCCACATGGGGCAGGGACACCTGGGCCCGGTGTGCCAGCAACTGGCCTACATGGAGGCAAACAAACAGACACCTCAGGCCCGACCCCACCACTGCGAAGATCCCCCTTTTCTTCCATCCGTAAAGGGGTCACGCTTCAGGAGTGGAAGAACACGGGGAGGCCCCCAAGAGATGGCTTTTCTCCGAGCCGCGGCTGGCTCCTTTCTGGCCTATATGTGGGCCGTGCATGCGCACTCAGGCTCCCTACCACAAGCCTCCCTCGGGTCACGGGACCCACACTAGAGGTGTCTCCTGACCCACTCTTGAGGGGTCACGCGACACACCCCTGAGTGGTCTGGTGACCCACACCTGAGGGGTCACGTGACCCACCCCTGAGGAGTCTCCTGACCCACACCTGAGGGGTCAAGTGACGCACCCCTGAGGGGTCACGTGACCCACCCCTGAGGGGTCACGTGACGCACCCCTGAGGGGTCACATGACCCACCCCTGAGGGGTCTCGTGACCCACCCCTGAGGGGTCATGTGACCCACCCCTGAGGGGTCACGTGACGCACCCCTGGGGGGTCATTTGACCCACCCCTGAGGGGTCACGTGACCCAACACTGAGGGGTCACGTGACCCACCCCTGAGGGGTCTCCTGACCCACCCTGGAGGGTCACGTGCCCCACCCTTGAGGGGTCACGTGACCCACCCTTGAGGGGTCACGTGACGCACCCCTGGGGGGTCATGTGACCCACCCCTGAGGGGTCACGTGACGCACCCCTGGGGGGTCATGTGACCCACCCCTGAGGGGTCACGTGACCCAACACTGAGGGGTCACGTGACCCACCCCTGAGTGGTCTCGTGACCCACCCCTGACGGGTCACGGGACCCAACCCTGAGGGGTCACGTGACCCACCCTTGAGGGGTCTCGAGACCCAACCTTGCGGGGTCACGTGCCCCACCCTTGAGGGGTCTCGAGACCCACCCTTGGGAGGTCACCTGTCCCACCCTGGAGGGGTCAGGTGACCCGCCCTTGAGAGGTCACAGCAGTTTCAGAGGGTCCCTGCGCACCTGTCCGTGGAAACAGAAGCCCTCCCTGCCACTCAGAGCACCGCGCCATTTCCCCTAGGCCACACTGCCCAGCAGCACTCTCAGCCCCGCACAGACAGTGTGCTAAGGACAGACTTGGATACCGGGGGCCTGGGCGGGGGATTTTCCATGGAACTCTCTCAGGGCCCCGTGCCCTGTGTCGCCCGGGAGTGCCCATGCCCTTCCTTGACCCCGCAGGACACTTGCATCCAGCAATAAGCAGCCCTCTGCCTCCACGGGGCTCAAACACCTGGGCCCGGTGTGCGGGCACCTGGCGTACGTGGAGGCAAACCCGCGGACCCCTCTGGCCCGAACCCACCACTGCGAAGATCCCCCTTTTCTTCCATCCGTAAAGGGGTCCTCCTTGGGGAGTGGAGGAACATGGGGAGGCCCCCAGGAGATGGCTTTTCTCCGAGCCGAGTCTGCCTGGTTTCGGGCCAACACCTGGGCCGCGCATGCGCACTCAGGCTCCCAAGCACACGCCTCCCTCGGCTCACCAGACCCACCCTTTAGAGGTCACAGCAGTTCCACACGGTCCCTGGGCACCTGTCCGTGGACACAGGAGCCCTCCCTGCCACCTAGAGGACCACGCGATTTCCCCTGGGGAACACTGCCCAGAAGCACTCCCAGCCTGGCACAGACACTGTGCGCAGGATAGACTTGTGGACCAGGGGCCTGGGCGGGGAATTTTCCAGGGAATTCTCTAAAGGCCAGGTGCCCTCTGTCGCCCTGGGAGTGCCCACGCCATCCCTTAACCCTGCAGGACACTATCATCCAGCAATAAGCAGCCCTCTGCCTCCACGGGGCTCAAACACCTGGGCCCGTTGTGCGAGCACCTGGCGTACGTGCAGGCAAACCCGCCGACCCCTCTGGCCCGAACCCACCACTGCGAAGATCCCCCATTTCTTCCATCCGTAAAGGGGTGCTCCTTGGGGACTGGAGGAACATGGGGAGACCCCCAGGAGATGGCTTTTCTCCGAGCCGCGGCTGGCTCCTTTCGGGCCTATTCGTGGGCCGCGCATGCGCACTCAGGCTCCCAAGCACACGCCTCCCTCGGCTCACCTGACCCACCCTTGAGCTGTCAGACCATTTGCACAGGGTCCCTAGGCACCTGTATGGAAACGGAAGCCCACCCCGCCACCCAGAGGACCGCGCGATTTCCCATGGGCCACACTTCCCAGCAGCTCTCCCAGCTCCTCAGACACAGTGTGCGCAGGAAAGACTTGGGGAACGGGGGCCTGGGCGGGGGATTTTCCAGGGGGCTGTCTGATGACCAGGCGTCCTCTCTCGCCCGGTGAGTGTCCAAGCCGTCCCTTGACCCCCGCAGGAGACCTGATTCCTGCCATAAGCGGCCCTCTAGCCACATGGGGCAGGGACACCTGGGCCCGGTGTGCCAGCAACTGGCCTACATGGAGGCAAACAAACAGACACCTCAGGCCGGACCCCACCACTGCGAAGATCCCCCTTTTCTTCCATCCGTAAAGGGGTCACGCTTCAGGAGTGGAAGAACACGGGGAGGCCCCCAGGAGATGGCTTTTCTCCGAGCCGCGGCTGGCTCCTTTCTGGCCTATATGTGGGCCGTGCATGCGCACTCAGGCTCCCTACCACAAGTCTCCCTCGGGTCACGGGACCCACACTAGAAGTGTCTCCTGACCCACCCTTGAGGGGTCACGCGACCCACCCCTGAGTGGTCTCGTGACCCACACCTGAGGGGTCACGTGACGCACCCCTGGGGGGTCACGTGACGCACCCCTGGGGGGTCACGTGACGCACCCCTGGGGGGTCACGTGACCCACCCCTGCCGGGTCACGTGACCCACCCCTGAGGGGTCTCGTGACCCACCCCTGACGGGTCACGTGACCCAACCCTGAGGGGTCACGTGACCCACCCCTGAGGGGTCTCGTGACCCACCCTTGAGGGTCACGTGCCCCACCCTTGAGGGGTCTCGAGACCCACCCTTGCGGGGTCACGTGCCCCACCCTTGAGGGGTCTCGAGACCCACCCTTGGGAGGTCACCTGTCCCACCCTGGAGGGGTCAGGTGACCCGCCCTTGAGAGGTCACAGCAGTTTCAGAGGGTCCCTGCGCACCTGTCCGTGGAAACAGAAGCCCTCCCTGCCACTCAGAGCACCGCGCCATTTCCCCTAGGCCACACTGCCCAGCAGCACTCTCAGCCCCGCACAGACAGTGTGCTAAGGACAGACTTGGATACCGGGGGCCTGGGCGGGGGATTTTCCATGGAACTCTCTCAGGGCCCCGTGCCCTGTGTCGCCCGGGAGTGCCCATGCCCTTCCTTGACCCCGCAGGACACTTGCATCCAGCAATAAGCAGCCCTCTGCCTCCACGGGGCTCAAACACCTGGGCCCGGTGTGCGGGCACCTGGCGTACGTGGAGGCAAACCCGCGGACCCCTCTGGCCCGAACCCACCACTGCGAAGATCCCCCTTTTCTTCCATCCGTAAAGGGGTCCTCCTTGGGGAGTGGAGGAACATGGGGAGGCCCCCAGGAGATGGCTTTTCTCCGAGCCGAGTCTGCCTGGTTTCGGGCCAACACCTGGGCCGCGCATGCGCACTCAGGCTCCCAAGCACACGCCTCCCTCGGCTCACCAGACCCACCCTTTAGAGGTCACAGCAGTTCCACACGGTCCCTGGGCACCTGTCCGTGGACACAGGAGCCCTCCCTGCCACCTAGAGGACCACGCGATTTCCGCTGGGGAACACTGCCCAGAAGCACTCCCAGCCTGGCACAGACACTGTGCGCAGGATAGACTTGTGGACCAGGGGCCTGGGCGGGGAATTTTCCAGGGAATTCTCTAAAGGCCAGGTGCCCTCTGTCGCCCTGGGAGTGCCCACGCCGTCCCTTAACCCTGCAGGACACTATCATCCAGCAATAAGCAGCCCTCTGCCTCCACGGGGCTCAAACACCTGGGCCCGTTGTGCGAGCACCTGGCGTACGTGCAGGCAAACCCGCCGACCCCTCTGGCCCGAACCCACCACTGCGAAGATCCCCCATTTCTTCCATCCGTAAAGGGGTGCTCCTTGGGGACTGGAGGAACATGGGGAGACCCCCAGGAGATGGCTTTTCTCCGAGCCGCGGCTGGCTCCTTTCGGGCCTATTCGTGGGCCGCGCATGCGCACTCAGGCTCCCAAGCACACGCCTCCCTCGGCTCACCTGACCCACCCTTGAGCTGTCAGACCATTTGCACAGGGTCCCTAGGCACCTGTATGGAAACGGAAGCCCACCCCGCCACCCAGAGGACCGCGCGATTTCCCATGGGCCACACTTCCCAGCAGCTCTCCCAGCTCCTCAGACACAGTGTGCGCAGGAAAGACTTGGGGAACGGGGGCCTGGGCGGGGGATTTTCCAGGGGGCTGTCTGATGACCAGGCGTCCTCTCTCGCCCGGTGAGTGTCCAAGCCGTCCCTTGACCCCCGCAGGAGACCTGATTCCTGCCATAAGCGGCCCTCTAGCCACATGGGGCAGGGACACCTGGGCCCGGTGTGCCAGCAACTGGCCTACATGGAGGCAAACAAACAGACACCTCAGGCCGGACCCCACCACTGCGAAGATCCCCCTTTTCTTCCATCCGTAAAGGGGTCACGCTTCAGGAGTGGAAGAACACGGGGAGGCCCCCAGGAGATGGCTTTTCTCCGAGCCGCGGCTGGCTCCTTTCTGGCCTATATGTGGGCCGTGCATGCGCACTCAGGCTCCCTACCACAAGTCTCCCTCGGGTCACGGGACCCACACTAGAAGTGTCTCCTGACCCACCCTTGAGGGGTCACGCGACCCACCCCTGAGTGGTCTCGTGACCCACACCTGAGGGGTCACGTGACGCACCCCTGGGGGGTCACGTGACGCACCCCTGGGGGGTCACGTGACGCACCCCTGGGGGGTCACGTGACCCAACCCTGCCGGGTCACGTGACCCACCCCTGAGGGGTCTCGTGACCCACCCCTGACGGGTCACGTGACCCAAACCTGAGGGGTCACGTGACCCACCCCTGAGGGGTCTCGTGACCCACCCTTGAGGGTCACGTGCCCCACCCTTGAGGGGTCTCGAGACCCACCCTTGCGGGGTCACGTGCCCCACCCTTGAGGGGTCTCGAGACCCACCCTTGGGAGGTCACCTGTCCCACCCTGGAGGGGTCAGGTGACCCGCCCTTGAGAGGTCACAGCAGTTTCAGAGGGTCCCTGTGCACCTGTCCGTGGAAACAGAAGCCCTCCCTGCCACTCAGAGCACCGCGCCATTTCCCCTAGGCCACACTGCCCAGCAGCACTCTCAGCCCCGCACAGACAGTGTGCTAAGGACAGACTTGGATACCGGGGGCCTGGGCGGGGGATTTTCCATGGAACTCTCTCAGGGCCCAGTGCCCTGTGTCGCCCAGAGTGCCCATGCCCTTCCTTGACCCCGCAGGACACTTGCATCCAGCAATAAGCAGCCCTCTGCCTCCACGGGGCTCAAACACCTGGGCCCGGTGTGGGGGCACCTGGCGTACGTGGAGGCAAACCCGCGGACCCCTCTGGCCCGAACCCACCACTGCGAAGATCCCCCTTTTCTTCCATCCGTAAAGGGGTCCTCCTTGGGGAGTGGAGGAACATGGGGAGGCCCCCAGGAGATGGCTTTTCTCCGAGCCGAGTCTGCCTGGTTTCGGGCCAACACCTGGGCCGCGCATGCGCACTCAGGCTCCCAAGCACACGCCTCCCTCGGCTCACCAGACCCACCCTTTAGAGGTCACAGCAGTTCCACACGGTCCCTGGGCACCTGTCCGTGGACACAGGAGCCCTCCCTGCCACCTAGAGGACCACGCGATTTCCCCTGGGGAACACTGCCCAGAAGCACTCCCAGCCTGGCACAGACACTGTGCGCAGGATAGACTTGTGGACCAGGGGCCTGGGCGGGGAATTTTCCAGGGAATTCTCTAAAGGCCAGGTGCCCTCTGTCGCCCTGGGAGTGCCCACGCCGTCCCTTAACCCTGCAGGCCACTATCATCCAGCAATAAGCAGCCCTCTGCCTCCACGGGGCTCAAACACCTGGGCCCGTTGTGCGAGCACCTGGCGTACGTGCAGGCAAACCCGCCGACCCCTCTGGCCCGAACCCACCACTGCGAAGATCCCCCATTTCTTCCATCCGTAAAGGGGTGCTCCTTGGGGACTGGAGGAACATGGGGAGACCCCCAGGAGATGGCTTTTCTCCGAGCCGCGGCTGGCTCCTTTCGGGCCTATTCGTGGGCCGCGCATGCGCACTCAGGCTCCCAAGCACACGCCTCCCTCGGCTCACCTGACCCACGCTTGAGCTGTCAGACCTTTTGCACAGGGTCCCTAGGCACCTGTCTGGAAACGGAAGCCCACCCCGCCACCCAGAGGACCGCGCGATTTCCCATGGGCCACACTTCCCAGCAGCTCTCCCAGCTCCTCAGACACAGTGTGCGCATGAAAGACTTGGGGAACGGGGGCCTGGGCGGGGGATTTTCCAGGGGGCTGTCTGATGACCAGGCGTCCTCTCTCGCCCGGTGAGTGTCCAAGCCGTCCCTTGACCCCCGCAGGAGACCTGATTCCTGCCATAAGCGGCCCTCTAGCCACATGGGGCAGGGACACCTGGGCCCGGTGTGCCAGCAACTGGCCTACATGGAGGCAAACAAACAGACACCTCAGGCCCGACCCCACCACTGCGAAGATCCCCCTTTTCTTCCATCCGTAAAGGGGTCGCGCTTCAGGAGTGGAAGAACACGGGGAGGCCCCCAGGAGATGGCTTTTCTCCGAGACGCGGCTGGCTCCTTTCTGGCCTATATGTGGGCCGTGCATGCGCACTCAGGCTCCCTACCACAAGCCTCCCTCGGGTCACGGGACCCACACTAGAGGTGTCTCCTGACCCACCCTTGAGGGGTCACGCGACCCACCCCTGAGTGGTCTGGTGACCCACACCTGAGGGGTCACGTGACCCACCCCTGAGGAGTCTCCTGACCCACACCTGAGGGGTCACGTGACGCACCCCTGAGGGGTCACGTGACCCACCCCTGAGGGGTCACGTGACGCACCCCTGAGGGGTCACATGACCCACCCCTGAGGGGTCTCGTGACCCACCCCTGAGGGGTCATGTGACCCACCCCTGAGGGGTCACGTGACGCACCCCTGGGGGGTCACGTGACGCACACCTGAGGTGTCATGTGACCCACCCCCGAGGGGTCACGTGACCCACCCCTGAGGGGTCTCGTGACCCACCCCTGACGGGTCACGTGACCCAACCCTGAGGGGTCACGTGACCCACCCCTGAGGGGTCTCGTGACCCACCCTGGAGGGTCACGTGCCCCACCCTTGAGGGGTCTCGAGACCCACCCTTGCGGGGTCACGTGCCCCACCCTTGAGGGGTCTCGAGACCCACCCTTGGGAGGTCACCTGTCCCACCCTGGAGGGGTCAGGTGACCCGCCCTTGAGAGGTCACAGCAGTTTCAGAGGGTCCCTGCGCACCTGTCCGTGGAAACAGAAGCCCTCCCTGCCACTCAGAGCACCGCGCCATTTCCCCTAGGCCACACTGCCCAGCAGCACTCTCAGCCCCGCACAGACAGTGTGCTAAGGACAGACTTGGATACCGGGGGCCTGGGCGGGGGATTTTCCATGGAACTCTCTCAGGGCCCCGTGCCCTGTGTCGCCCGGGAGTGCCCATGCCCTTCCTTGACCCCGCAGGACACTTGCATCCAGCAATAAGCAGCCCTCTGCCTCCACGGGGCTCAAACACCTGGGCCCGGTGTGCGGGCACCTGGCGTACGTGGAGGCAAACCCGCGGACCCCTCTGGCCCGAACCCACCACTGCGAAGATCCCCCTTTTCTTCCATCCGTAAAGGGGTCCTCCTTGGGGAGTGGAGGAACATGGGGAGGCCCCCAGGAGATGGCTTTTCTCCGAGCCGAGTCTGCCTGGTTTCGGGCCAACACCTGGGCCGCGCATGAGCACTCAGGCTCCCAAGCACACGCCTCCCTCGGCTCACCAGACCCACCCTTTAGAGGTCACAGCAGTTCCACACGGTCCCTGGGCACCTGTCCGTGGACACAGGAGCCCTCCCTGCCACCTAGAGGACCACGCGATTTCCGCTGGGGAACACTGCCCAGAAGCACTCCCAGCCTGGCACAGACACTGTGCGCAGGATAGACTTGTGGACCAGGGGCCTGGGCGGGGAATTTTCCAGGGAATTCTCTAAAGGCCAGGTGCCCTCTGTCGCCCTGGGAGTGCCCACGCCGTCCCTTAACCCTGCAGGACACTATCATCCAGCAATAAGCAGCCCTCTGCCTCCACGGGGCTCAAACACCTGGGCCCGTTGTGCGAGCACCTGGCGTACGTGCAGGCAAACCCGCCGACCCCTCTGGCCCGAACCCACCACTGCGAAGATCCCCCATTTCTTCCATCCGTAAAGGGGTGCTCCTTGGGGACTGGAGGAACATGGGGAGACCCCCAGGAGATGGCTTTTCTCCGAGCCGCGGCTGGCTCCTTTCGGGCCTATTCGTGGGCCGCGCATGCGCACTCAGGCTCCCAAGCACACGCCTCCCTCGGCTCACCTGACCCACGCTTGAGCTGTCAGACCTTTTGCACAGGGTCCCTAGGCACCTGTCTGGAAACGGAAGCCCACCCCGCCACCCAGAGGACCGCGCGATTTCCCATGGGCCACACTTCCCAGCAGCTCTCCCAGCTCCTCAGACACAGTGTGCGCAGGAAAGACTTGGGGAACGGGGGCCTGGGCGGGGGATTTTCCAGGGGGCTGTCTGATGACCAGGCGTCCTCTCTCGCCCGGTGAGTGTCCAAGCCGTCCCTTGACCCCCGCAGGAGACCTGATTCCTGCCATAAGCGGCCCTCTAGCCACATGGGGCAGGGACACCTGGGCCCGGTGTGCCAGCAACTGGCCTACATGGAGGCAAACAAACAGACACCTCAGGCCCGACCCCACCACTGCGAAGATCCCCCTTTTCTTCCATCCGTAAAGGGGTCACGCTTCAGGAGTGGAAGAACACGGGGAGGCCCCCAAGAGATGGCTTTTCTCCGAGCCGCGGCTGGCTCCTTTCTGGCCTATATGTGGGCCGTGCATGCGCACTCAGGCTCCCTACCACAAGCCTCCCTCGGGTCACGGGACCCACACTAGAGGTGTCTCCTGACCCACCCTTGAGGGGTCACGCGACCCACCCCTGAGTGGTCTGGTGACCCACACCTGAGGGGTCACGTGACCCACCCCTGAGGAGTCTCCTGACCCACACCTGAGGGGTCACGTGACGCACCCCTGAGGGGTCACGTGACCCACCCCTGAGGGGTCACGTGACGCACCCCTGAGGGGTCACATGACCCACCCCTGAGGGGTCTCGTGACCCACCCCTGAGGGGTCACGTGACCCACCCCTGAGGGGTCACGTGACGCACCCCTGGGGGGTCACGTGACGCACCCCTGAGGTGTCATGTGACCCACCCCTGAGGGGTCACGTGACCCACCCCTGAGGGGTCTCGTGACCCACCCCTGACGGGTCACGTGACCCAACACTGAGGGGTCACGTGACCCACCCCTGAGGGGTCTCCTGACCCACCCTGGAGGGTCACGTGCCCCACCCTTGAGGGGTCTCGAGACCCACCCTTGCGGGGTCACGTGCCCCACCCTTGAGGGGTCTCGAGACCCACCCTTGGGAGGTCACCTGTCCCACCCTGGAGGGGTCAGGTGACCCGCCCTTGAGAGGTCACAGCAGTTTCAGAGGGTCCCTGCGCACCTGTCCGTGGAAACAGAAGCCCTCCCTGCCACTCAGAGCACCGCGCCATTTCCCCTAGGCCACACTGCCCAGCAGCACTCTCAGCCCCGCACAGACAGTGTGCTAAGGACAGACTTGGATACCGGGGGCCTGGGCGGGGGATTTTCCATGGAACTCTCTCAGGGCCCCGTGCCCTGTGTCGCCCGGGAGTGCCCATGCCCTTCCTTGACCCCGCAGGACACTTGCATCCAGCAATAAGCAGCCCTCTGCCTCCACGGGGCTCAAACACCTGGGCCCGGTGTGCGGGCACCTGGCGTACGTGGAGGCAAACCCGCGGACCCCTCTGGCCCGAACCCACCACTGCGAAGATCCCCCTTTTCTTCCATCCGTAAAGGGGTCCTCCTTGGGGAGTGGAGGAACATGGGGAGGCCCCCAGGAGATGGCTTTTCTCCGAGCCGAGTCTGCCTGGTTTCGGGCCAACACCTGGGCCGCGCATGCGCACTCAGGCTCCCAAGCACACGCCTCCCTCGGCTCACCAGACCCACCCTTTAGAGGTCACAGCAGTTCCACACGGTCCCTGGGCACCTGTCCGTGGACACACGAGCCCTCCCTGTCACCTAGAGGACAACGCGATTTCCGCTGGGGAACACTGCCCAGAAGCACTCCCAGCCTGGCACAGACACTGTGCGCAGGATAGACTTGTGGACCAGGGGCCTGGGCGGGGAATTTTCCAGGGAATTCTCTAAAGGCCAGGTGCCCTCTGTCGCCCTGGGAGTGCCCACGCCGTCCCTTAACCCTGCAGGACACTATCATCCAGCAATAAGCAGCCCTCTGCCTCCACGGGGCTCAAACACCTGGGCCCGTTGTGCGAGCACCTGGCGTACGTGCAGGCAAACCCGCCGACCCCTCTGGCCCGAACCCACCACTGCGAAGATCCCCCATTTCTTCCATCCGTAAAGGGGTGCTCCTTGGGGACTGGAGGAACATGGGGAGACCCCCAGGAGATGGCTTTTCTCCGAGCCGCGGCTGGCTCCTTTCGGGCCTATTCGTGGGCCGCGCATGCGCACTCAGGCTCCCAAGCACACGCCTCCCTCGGCTCACCTGACCCACCCTTGAGCTGTCAGACCATTTGCACAGGGTCCCTAGGCACCTGTATGGAAACGGAAGCCCACCCCGCCACCCAGAGGACCGCGCGATTTCCCATGGGCCACACTTCCCAGCAGCTCTCCCAGCTCCTCAGACACAGTGTGCGCAGGAAAGACTTGGGGAACGGGGGCCTGGGCGGGGGATTTTCCAGGGGGCTGTCTGATGACCAGGCGTCCTCTCTCGCCCGGTGAGTGTCCAAGCCGTCCCTTGACCCCCGCAGGAGACCTGATTCCTGCCATAAGCGGCCCTCTAGCCACATGGGGCAGGGACACCTGGGCCCGGTGTGCCAGCAACTGGCCTACATGGAGGCAAACAAACAGACACCTCAGGCCCGACCCCACCACTGCGAAGATCCCCCTTTTCTTCCATCCGTAAAGGGGTCACGCTTCAGGAGTGGAAGAACACGGGGAGGCCCCCAGGAGATGGCTTTTCTCCGAGCCGCGGCTGGCTCCTTTCTGGCCTATATGTGGGCCGTGCATGCGCACTCAGGCTCCCTACCACAAGTCTCCCTCGGGTCACGGGACCCACACTAGAGGTGTCTCCTGACCCACCCTTGAGGGGTCACGCGACCCACCCCTGAGTGGTCTCGTGACCCACACCTGAGGGGTCACGTGACCCACCCCTGAGGAGTCTCGTGACCCACACCTGAGGGGTCACGTGACCCACCCCTGAGGGGTCACGTAACGCACCCCTGAGGGGTCACGTGACCCACCCCTGAGGGGTCTCGTGACCCACTCGTGAGGGGTCATGTGACCCACCCCTGAGGGGTCACGTGACGCACCACTGAGGGGTCACGTGACCCACCCCTGACGGGGCACGTGACCCACCCCTGAGGGGTCTCGTGACCCACCCCTGACGGGGCACGTGACCCACCCCTGAGGGGTCACGTGACCCACCCCTGAGGGGTCTCGTGACCCACCCTTGAGGGTCACGTGCCCCACCCTTGAGGGGTCTCGAGACCCACCCTTGCGGGGTCACGTGCCCCACCCTTGAGGGGTCTCGAGACCCACCCTTGCGGGGTCACGTGCCCCACCCTTGAGGGGTCTCGAGACCCACCCTTGGGAGGTCACCTGTCCCACCCTGGAGGGGTCAGGTGACCCGCCCTTGAGAGGTCACAGCAGTTTCAGAGGGTCCCTGCGCACCTGTCCGTGGAAACAGAAGCCCTCCCTGCCACTCAGAGCACCGCGCCATTTCCCCTAGGCCACACTGCCCAGCAGCACTCTCAGCCCCGCACAGACAGTGTGCTAAGGACAGACTTGGATACCGGGGGCCTGGGCGGGGGATTTTCCATGGAACTCTCTCAGGGCCCCGTGCCCTGTGTCGCCCGGGAGTGCCCATGCCCTTCCTTGACCCCGCAGGACACTTGCATCCAGCAATAAGCAGCCCTCTGCCTCCACGGGGCTCAAACACCTGGGCCCGGTGTGCGGGCACCTGGCGTACGTGGAGGCAAACCCGCGGACCCCTCTGGCCCGAACCCACCACTGCGAAGATCCCCCTTTTCTTCCATCCGTAAAGGGGTCCTCCTTGGGGAGTGGAGGAACATGGGGAGGCCCCCAGGAGATGGCTTTTCTCCGAGCCGAGTCTGCCTGGTTTCGGGCCAACACCTGGGCCGCGCATGCGCACTCAGGCTCCCAAGCACACGCCTCCCTCGGCTCACCAGACCCACCCTTTAGAGGTCACAGCAGTTCCACACGGTCCCTGGGCACCTGTCCGTGGACACACGAGCCCTCCCTGTCACCTAGAGGACAACGCGATTTCCGCTGGGGAACACTGCCCAGAAGCACTCCCAGCCTGGCACAGACACTGTGCGCAGGATAGACTTGTGGACCAGGGGCCTGGGCGGGGAATTTTCCAGGGAATTCTCTAAAGGCCAGGTGCCCTCTGTCGCCCTGGGAGTGCCCACGCCGTCCCTTAACCCTGCAGGACACTATCATCCAGCAATAAGCAGCCCTCTGCCTCCACGGGGCTCAAACACCTGGGCCCGTTGTGCGAGCACCTGGCGTACGTGCAGGCAAACCCGCCGACCCCTCTGGCCCGAACCCACCACTGCGAAGATCCCCCATTTCTTCCATCCGTAAAGGGGTGCTCCTTGGGGACTGGAGGAACATGGGGAGACCCCCAGGAGATGGCTTTTCTCCGAGCCGCGGCTGGCTCCTTTCGGGCCTATTCGTGGGCCGCGCATGCGCACTCAGGCTCCCAAGCACACGCCTCCCTCGGCTCACCTGACCCACCCTTGAGCTGTCAGACCATTTGCACAGGGTCCCTAGGCACCTGTATGGAAACGGAAGCCCACCCCGCCACCCAGAGGACCGCGCGATTTCCCATGGGCCACACTTCCCAGCAGCTCTCCCAGCTCCTCAGACACAGTGTGCGCAGGAAAGACTTGGGGAACGGGGGCCTGGGCGGGGGATTTTCCAGGGGGCTGTCTGATGACCAGGCGTCCTCTCTCGCCCGGTGAGTGTCCAAGCCGTCCCTTGACCCCCGCAGGAGACCTGATTCCTGCCATAAGCGGCCCTCTAGCCACATGGGGCAGGGACACCTGGGCCCGGTGTGCCAGCAACTGGCCTACATGGAGGCAAACAAACAGACACCTCAGGCCCGACCCCACCACTGCGAAGATCCCCCTTTTCTTCCATCCGTAAAGGGGTCACGCTTCAGGAGTGGAAGAACACGGGGAGGCCCCCAAGAGATGGCTTTTCTCCGAGCCGCGGCTGGCTCCTTTCTGGCCTATATGTGGGCCGTGCATGCGCACTCAGGCTCCCTACCACAAGCCTCCCTCGGGTCACGGGACCCACACTAGAGGTGTCTCCTGACCCACCCTTGAGGGGTCACGCGACCCACCCCTGAGTGGTCTGGTGACCCACACCTGAGGGGTCACGTGACCCACCCCTGAGGAGTCTCCTGACCCACACCTGAGGGGTCACGTGACGCACCCCTGAGGGGTCACGTGACCCACCCCTGAGGGGTCACGTGACGCACCCCTGAGGGGTCACATGACCCACCCCTGAGGGGTCTCGTGACCCACCCCTGAGGGGTCACGTGACCCACCCCTGAGGGGTCACGTGACGCACCCCTGGGGGGTCACGTGACGCACCCCTGAGGTGTCATGTGACCCACCCCTGAGGGGTCACGTGACCCACCCCTGAGGGGTCTCGTGACCCACCCCTGACGGGTCACGTGACCCAACACTGAGGGGTCACGTGACCCACCCCTGAGGGGTCTCGTGACCCACCCTGGAGGGTCACGTGCCCCACCCTTGAGGGGTCTCGAGACCCACCCTTGCGGGGTCACGTGCCCCACCCTTGAGGGGTCTCGAGACCCACCCTTGGGAGGTCACCTGTCCCACCCTGGAGGGGTCAGGTGACCCGCCCTTGAGAGGTCACAGCAGTTTCAGAGGGTCCCTGCGCACCTGTCCGTGGAAACAGAAGCCCTCCCTGCCACTCAGAGCACCGCGCCATTTCCCCTAGGCCACACTGCCCAGCAGCACTCTCAGCCCCGCACAGACAGTGTGCTAAGGACAGACTTGGATACCGGGGGCCTGGGCGGGGGATTTTCCATGGAACTCTCTCAGGGCCCCGTGCCCTGTGTCGCCCGGGAGTGCCCATGCCCTTCCTTGACCCCGCAGGACACTTGCATCCAGCAATAAGCAGCCCTCTGCCTCCACGGGGCTCAAACACCTGGGCCCGGTGTGCGGGCACCTGGCGTACGTGGAGGCAAACCCGCGGACCCCTCTGGCCCGAACCCACCACTGCGAAGATCCCCCTTTTCTTCCATCCGTAAAGGGGTCCTCCTTGGGGAGTGGAGGAACATGGGGAGGCCCCCAGGAGATGGCTTTTCTCCGAGCCGAGTCTGCCTGGTTTCGGGCCAACACCTGGGCCGCGCATGCGCACTCAGGCTCCCAAGCACACGCCTCCCTCGGCTCACCAGACCCACCCTTTAGAGGTCACAGCAGTTCCACACGGTCCCTGGGCACCTGTCCGTGGACACACGAGCCCTCCCTGTCACCTAGAGGACAACGCGATTTCCGCTGGGGAACACTGCCCAGAAGCACTCCCAGCCTGGCACAGACACTGTGCGCAGGATAGACTTGTGGACCAGGGGCCTGGGCGGGGAATTTTCCAGGGAATTCTCTAAAGGCCAGGTGCCCTCTGTCGCCCTGGGAGTGCCCACGCCGTCCCTTAACCCTGCAGGACACTATCATCCAGCAATAAGCAGCCCTCTGCCTCCACGGGGCTCAAACACCTGGGCCCGTTGTGCGAGCACCTGGCGTACGTGCAGGCAAACCCGCCGACCCCTCTGGCCCGAACCCACCACTGTGAAGATCCCCCATTTCTTCCATCCGTAAAGGGGTGCTCCTTGGGGACTGGAGGAACATGGGGAGACCCCCAGGAGATGGCTTTTCTCCGAGCCGCGGCTGGCTCCTTTCGGGCCTATTCGTGGGCCGCGCATGCGCACTCAGGCTCCCAAGCACACGCCTCCCTCGGCTCACCTGACCCACCCTTGAGCTGTCAGACCATTTGCACAGGGTCCCTAGGCACCTGTATGGAAACGGAAGCCCACCCCGCCACCCAGAGGACCGCGCGATTTCCCATGGGCCACACTTCCCAGCAGCTCTCCCAGCTCCTCAGACACAGTGTGCGCAGGAAAGACTTGGGGAACGGGGGCCTGGGCGGGGGATTTTCCAGGGGGCTGTCTGATGACCAGGCGTCCTCTCTCGCCCGGTGAGTGTCCAAGCCGTCCCTTGACCCCCGCAGGAGACCTGATTCCTGCCATAAGCGGCCCTCTAGCCACATGGGGCAGGGACACCTGGGCCCGGTGTGCCAGCAACTGGCCTACATGGAGGCAAACAAACAGACACCTCAGGCCCGACCCCACCACTGCGAAGATCCCCCTTTTCTTCCATCCGTAAAGGGGTCACGCTTCAGGAGTGGAAGAACACGGGGAGGCCCCCAGGAGATGGCTTTTCTCCGAGCCGCGGCTGGCTCCTTTCTGGCCTATATGTGGGCCGTGCATGCGCACTCAGGCTCCCTACCACAAGTCTCCCTCGGGTCACGGGACCCACACTAGAGGTGTCTCCTGACCCACCCTTGAGGGGTCACGCGACCCACCCCTGAGTGGTCTCGTGACCCACACCTGAGGGGTCACGTGACCCACCCCTGAGGAGTCTCGTGACCCACACCTGAGGGGTCACGTGACCCACCCCTGAGGGGTCACGTAACGCACCCCTGAGGGGTCACGTGACCCACCCCTGAGGGGTCTCGTGACCCACTCGTGAGGGGTCATGTGACCCACCCCTGAGGGGTCACGTGACGCACCACTGAGGGGTCACGTGACCCACCCCTGACGGGGCACGTGACCCACCCCTGAGGGGTCTCGTGACCCACCCCTGACGGGGCACGTGACCCACCCCTGAGGGGTCACGTGACCCACCCCTGAGGGGTCTCGTGACCCACCCTTGAGGGTCACGTGCCCCACCCTTGAGGGGTCTCGAGACCCACCCTTGCGGGGTCACGTGCCCCACCCTTGAGGGGTCTCGAGACCCACCCTTGGGAGGTCACCTGTCCCACCCTGGAGGGGTCAGGTGACCCGCCCTTGAGAGGTCACAGCAGTTTCAGAGGGTCCCTGCGCACCTGTCCGTGGAAACAGAAGCCCTCCCTGCCACTCAGAGCACCGCGCCATTTCCCCTAGGCCACACTGCCCAGCAGCACTCTCAGCCCCGCACAGACAGTGTGCTAAGGACAGACTTGGATACCGGGGGCCTGGGCGGGGGATTTTCCATGGAACTCTCTCAGGGCCCCGTGCCCTGTGTCGCCCGGGAGTGCCCATGCCCTTCCTTGACCCCGCAGGACACTTGCATCCAGCAATAAGCAGCCCTCTGCCTCCACGGGGCTCAAACACCTGGGCCCGGTGTGCGGGCACCTGGCGTACGTGGAGGCAAACCCGCGGACCCCTCTGGCCCGAACCCACCACTGCGAAGATCCCCCTTTTCTTCCATCCGTAAAGGGGTCCTCCTTGGGGAGTGGAGGAACATGGGGAGGCCCCCAGGAGATGGCTTTTCTCCGAGCCGAGTCTGCCTGGTTTCGGGCCAACACCTGGGCCGCGCATGCGCACTCAGGCTCCCAAGCACACGCCTCCCTCGGCTCACCAGACCCACCCTTTAGAGGTCACAGCAGTTCCACACGGTCCCTGGGCACCTGTCCGTGGACACACGAGCCCTCCCTGTCACCTAGAGGACAACGCGATTTCCGCTGGGGAACACTGCCCAGAAGCACTCCCAGCCTGGCACAGACACTGTGCGCAGGATAGACTTGTGGACCAGGGGCCTGGGCGGGGAATTTTCCAGGGAATTCTCTAAAGGCCAGGTGCCCTCTGTCGCCCTGGGAGTGCCCACGCCATCCCTTAACCCTGCAGGACACTATCATCCAGCAATAAGCAGCCCTCTGCCTCCACGGGGCTCAAACACCTGGGCCCGTTGTGCGAGCACCTGGCGTACGTGCAGGCAAACCCGCCGACCCCTCTGGCCCGAACCCACCACTGCGAAGATCCCCCATTTCTTCCATCCGTAAAGGGGTGCTCCTTGGGGACTGGAGGAACATGGGGAGACCCCCAGGAGATGGCTTTTCTCCGAGCCGCGGCTGGCTCCTTTCGGGCCTATTCGTGGGCCGCGCATGCGCACTCAGGCTCCCAAGCACACGCCTCCCTCGGCTCACCTGACCCACCCTTGAGCTGTCAGACCATTTGCACAGGGTCCCTAGGCACCTGTATGGAAACGGAAGCCCACCCCGCCACCCAGAGGACCGCGCGATTTCCCATGGGCCACACTTCCCAGCAGCTCTCCCAGCTCCTCAGACACAGTGTGCGCAGGAAAGACTTGGGGAACGGGGGCCTGGGCGGGGGATTTTCCAGGGGGCTGTCTGATGACCAGGCGTCCTCTCTCGCCCGGTGAGTGTCCAAGCCGTCCCTTGACCCCCGCAGGAGACCTGATTCCTGCCATAAGCGGCCCTCTAGCCACATGGGGCAGGGACACCTGGGCCCGGTGTGCCAGCAACTGGCCTACATGGAGGCAAACAAACAGACACCTCAGGCCGGACCCCACCACTGCGAAGATCCCCCTTTTCTTCCATCCGTAAAGGGGTCACGCTTCAGGAGTGGAAGAACACGGGGAGGCCCCCAGGAGATGGCTTTTCTCCGAGCCGCGGCTGGCTCCTTTCTGGCCTATATGTGGGCCGTGCATGCGCACTCAGGCTCCCTACCACAAGTCTCCCTCGGGTCACGGGACCCACACTAGAAGTGTCTCCTGACCCACCCTTGAGGGGTCACGCGACCCACCCCTGAGTGGTCTCGTGACCCACACCTGAGGGGTCACGTGACGCACCCCTGGGGGGTCACGTGACGCACCCCTGGGGGGTCACGTGACGCACCCCTGGGGGGTCACGTGACCCACCCCTGCCGGGTCACGTGACCCACCCCTGAGGGGTCTCGTGACCCACCCCTGACGGGTCACGTGACCCAACCCTGAGGGGTCACGTGACCCACCCCTGAGGGGTCTCGTGACCCACCCTTGAGGGTCACGTGCCCCACCCTTGAGGGGTCTCGAGACCCACCCTTGCGGGGTCACGTGCCCCACCCTTGAGGGGTCTCGAGACCCACCCTTGGGAGGTCACCTGTCCCACCCTGGAGGGGTCAGGTGACCCGCCCTTGAGAGGTCACAGCAGTTTCAGAGGGTCCCTGCGCACCTGTCCGTGGAAACAGAAGCCCTCCCTGCCACTCAGAGCACCGCGCCATTTCCCCTAGGCCACACTGCCCAGCAGCACTCTCAGCCCCGCACAGACAGTGTGCTAAGGACAGACTTGGATACCGGGGGCCTGGGCGGGGGATTTTCCATGGAACTCTCTCAGGGCCCCGTGCCCTGTGTCGCCCGGGAGTGCCCATGCCCTTCCTTGACCCCGCAGGACACTTGCATCCAGCAATAAGCAGCCCTCTGCCTCCACGGGGCTCAAACACCTGGGCCCGGTGTGCGGGCACCTGGCGTACGTGGAGGCAAACCCGCGGACCCCTCTGGCCCGAACCCACCACTGCGAAGATCCCCCTTTTCTTCCATCCGTAAAGGGGTCCTCCTTGGGGAGTGGAGGAACATGGGGAGGCCCCCAGGAGATGGCTTTTCTCCGAGCCGAGTCTGCCTGGTTTCGGGCCAACACCTGGGCCGCGCATGCGCACTCAGGCTCCCAAGCACACGCCTCCCTCGGCTCACCAGACCCACCCTTTAGAGGTCACAGCAGTTCCACACGGTCCCTGGGCACCTGTCCGTGGACACAGGAGCCCTCCCTGCCACCTAGAGGACCACGCGATTTCCGCTGGGGAACACTGCCCAGAAGCACTCCCAGCCTGGCACAGACACTGTGCGCAGGATAGACTTGTGGACCAGGGGCCTGGGCGGGGAATTTTCCAGGGAATTCTCTAAAGGCCAGGTGCCCTCTGTCGCCCTGGGAGTGCCCACGCCGTCCCTTAACCCTGCAGGACACTATCATCCAGCAATAAGCAGCCCTCTGCCTCCACGGGGCTCAAACACCTGGGCCCGTTGTGCGAGCACCTGGCGTACGTGCAGGCAAACCCGCCGACCCCTCTGGCCCGAACCCACCACTGCGAAGATCCCCCATTTCTTCCATCCGTAAAGGGGTGCTCCTTGGGGACTGGAGGAACATGGGGAGACCCCCAGGAGATGGCTTTTCTCCGAGCCGCGGCTGGCTCCTTTCGGGCCTATTCGTGGGCCGCGCATGCGCACTCAGGCTCCCAAGCACACGCCTCCCTCGGCTCACCTGACCCACCCTTGAGCTGTCAGACCATTTGCACAGGGTCCCTAGGCACCTGTATGGAAACGGAAGCCCACCCCGCCACCCAGAGGACCGCGCGATTTCCCATGGGCCACACTTCCCAGCAGCTCTCCCAGCTCCTCAGACACAGTGTGCGCAGGAAAGACTTGGGGAACGGGGGCCTGGGCGGGGGATTTTCCAGGGGGCTGTCTGATGACCAGGCGTCCTCTCTCGCCCGGTGAGTGTCCAAGCCGTCCCTTGACCCCCGCAGGAGACCTGATTCCTGCCATAAGCGGCCCTCTAGCCACATGGGGCAGGGACACCTGGGCCCGGTGTGCCAGCAACTGGCCTACATGGAGGCAAACAAACAGACACCTCAGGCCGGACCCCACCACTGCGAAGATCCCCCTTTTCTTCCATCCGTAAAGGGGTCACGCTTCAGGAGTGGAAGAACACGGGGAGGCCCCCAGGAGATGGCTTTTCTCCGAGCCGCGGCTGGCTCCTTTCTGGCCTATATGTGGGCCGTGCATGCGCACTCAGGCTCCCTACCACAAGTCTCCCTCGGGTCACGGGACCCACACTAGAAGTGTCTCCTGACCCACCCTTGAGGGGTCACGCGACCCACCCCTGAGTGGTCTCGTGACCCACACCTGAGGGGTCACGTGACGCACCCCTGGGGGGTCACGTGACGCACCCCTGGGGGGTCACGTGACGCACCCCTGGGGGGTCACGTGACCCAACCCTGCCGGGTCACGTGACCCACCCCTGAGGGGTCTCGTGACCCACCCCTGACGGGTCACGTGACCCAAACCTGAGGGGTCACGTGACCCACCCCTGAGGGGTCTCGTGACCCACCCTTGAGGGTCACGTGCCCCACCCTTGAGGGGTCTCGAGACCCACCCTTGCGGGGTCACGTGCCCCACCCTTGAGGGGTCTCGAGACCCACCCTTGGGAGGTCACCTGTCCCACCCTGGAGGGGTCAGGTGACCCGCCCTTGAGAGGTCACAGCAGTTTCAGAGGGTCCCTGTGCACCTGTCCGTGGAAACAGAAGCCCTCCCTGCCACTCAGAGCACCGCGCCATTTCCCCTAGGCCACACTGCCCAGCAGCACTCTCAGCCCCGCACAGACAGTGTGCTAAGGACAGACTTGGATACCGGGGGCCTGGGCGGGGGATTTTCCATGGAACTCTCTCAGGGCCCAGTGCCCTGTGTCGCCCAGAGTGCCCATGCCCTTCCTTGACCCCGCAGGACACTTGCATCCAGCAATAAGCAGCCCTCTGCCTCCACGGGGCTCAAACACCTGGGCCCGGTGTGGGGGCACCTGGCGTACGTGGAGGCAAACCCGCGGACCCCTCTGGCCCGAACCCACCACTGCGAAGATCCCCCTTTTCTTCCATCCGTAAAGGGGTCCTCCTTGGGGAGTGGAGGAACATGGGGAGGCCCCCAGGAGATGGCTTTTCTCCGAGCCGAGTCTGCCTGGTTTCGGGCCAACACCTGGGCCGCGCATGCGCACTCAGGCTCCCAAGCACACGCCTCCCTCGGCTCACCAGACCCACCCTTTAGAGGTCACAGCAGTTCCACACGGTCCCTGGGCACCTGTCCGTGGACACAGGAGCCCTCCCTGCCACCTAGAGGACCACGCGATTTCCCCTGGGGAACACTGCCCAGAAGCACTCCCAGCCTGGCACAGACACTGTGCGCAGGATAGACTTGTGGACCAGGGGCCTGGGCGGGGAATTTTCCAGGGAATTCTCTAAAGGCCAGGTGCCCTCTGTCGCCCTGGGAGTGCCCACGCCGTCCCTTAACCCTGCAGGCCACTATCATCCAGCAATAAGCAGCCCTCTGCCTCCACGGGGCTCAAACACCTGGGCCCGTTGTGCGAGCACCTGGCGTACGTGCAGGCAAACCCGCCGACCCCTCTGGCCCGAACCCACCACTGCGAAGATCCCCCATTTCTTCCATCCGTAAAGGGGTGCTCCTTGGGGACTGGAGGAACATGGGGAGACCCCCAGGAGATGGCTTTTCTCCGAGCCGCGGCTGGCTCCTTTCGGGCCTATTCGTGGGCCGCGCATGCGCACTCAGGCTCCCAAGCACACGCCTCCCTCGGCTCACCTGACCCACGCTTGAGCTGTCAGACCTTTTGCACAGGGTCCCTAGGCACCTGTCTGGAAACGGAAGCCCACCCCGCCACCCAGAGGACCGCGCGATTTCCCATGGGCCACACTTCCCAGCAGCTCTCCCAGCTCCTCAGACACAGTGTGCGCATGAAAGACTTGGGGAACGGGGGCCTGGGCGGGGGATTTTCCAGGGGGCTGTCTGATGACCAGGCGTCCTCTCTCGCCCGGTGAGTGTCCAAGCCGTCCCTTGACCCCCGCAGGAGACCTGATTCCTGCCATAAGCGGCCCTCTAGCCACATGGGGCAGGGACACCTGGGCCCGGTGTGCCAGCAACTGGCCTACATGGAGGCAAACAAACAGACACCTCAGGCCCGACCCCACCACTGCGAAGATCCCCCTTTTCTTCCATCCGTAAAGGGGTCGCGCTTCAGGAGTGGAAGAACACGGGGAGGCCCCCAGGAGATGGCTTTTCTCCGAGACGCGGCTGGCTCCTTTCTGGCCTATATGTGGGCCGTGCATGCGCACTCAGGCTCCCTACCACAAGCCTCCCTCGGGTCACGGGACCCACACTAGAGGTGTCTCCTGACCCACCCTTGAGGGGTCACGCGACCCACCCCTGAGTGGTCTGGTGACCCACACCTGAGGGGTCACGTGACCCACCCCTGAGGAGTCTCCTGACCCACACCTGAGGGGTCACGTGACGCACCCCTGAGGGGTCACGTGACCCACCCCTGAGGGGTCACGTGACGCACCCCTGAGGGGTCACATGACCCACCCCTGAGGGGTCTCGTGACCCACCCCTGAGGGGTCATGTGACCCACCCCTGAGGGGTCACGTGACGCACCCCTGGGGGGTCACGTGACGCACACCTGAGGTGTCATGTGACCCACCCCCGAGGGGTCACGTGACCCACCCCTGAGGGGTCTCGTGACCCACCCCTGACGGGTCACGTGACCCAACCCTGAGGGGTCACGTGACCCACCCCTGAGGGGTCTCGTGACCCACCCTGGAGGGTCACGTGCCCCACCCTTGAGGGGTCTCGAGACCCACCCTTGCGGGGTCACGTGCCCCACCCTTGAGGGGTCTCGAGACCCACCCTTGGGAGGTCACCTGTCCCACCCTGGAGGGGTCAGGTGACCCGCCCTTGAGAGGTCACAGCAGTTTCAGAGGGTCCCTGCGCACCTGTCCGTGGAAACAGAAGCCCTCCCTGCCACTCAGAGCACCGCGCCATTTCCCCTAGGCCACACTGCCCAGCAGCACTCTCAGCCCCGCACAGACAGTGTGCTAAGGACAGACTTGGATACCGGGGGCCTGGGCGGGGGATTTTCCATGGAACTCTCTCAGGGCCCCGTGCCCTGTGTCGCCCGGGAGTGCCCATGCCCTTCCTTGACCCCGCAGGACACTTGCATCCAGCAATAAGCAGCCCTCTGCCTCCACGGGGCTCAAACACCTGGGCCCGGTGTGCGGGCACCTGGCGTACGTGGAGGCAAACCCGCGGACCCCTCTGGCCCGAACCCACCACTGCGAAGATCCCCCTTTTCTTCCATCCGTAAAGGGGTCCTCCTTGGGGAGTGGAGGAACATGGGGAGGCCCCCAGGAGATGGCTTTTCTCCGAGCCGAGTCTGCCTGGTTTCGGGCCAACACCTGGGCCGCGCATGAGCACTCAGGCTCCCAAGCACACGCCTCCCTCGGCTCACCAGACCCACCCTTTAGAGGTCACAGCAGTTCCACACGGTCCCTGGGCACCTGTCCGTGGACACAGGAGCCCTCCCTGCCACCTAGAGGACCACGCGATTTCCGCTGGGGAACACTGCCCAGAAGCACTCCCAGCCTGGCACAGACACTGTGCGCAGGATAGACTTGTGGACCAGGGGCCTGGGCGGGGAATTTTCCAGGGAATTCTCTAAAGGCCAGGTGCCCTCTGTCGCCCTGGGAGTGCCCACGCCGTCCCTTAACCCTGCAGGACACTATCATCCAGCAATAAGCAGCCCTCTGCCTCCACGGGGCTCAAACACCTGGGCCCGTTGTGCGAGCACCTGGCGTACGTGCAGGCAAACCCGCCGACCCCTCTGGCCCGAACCCACCACTGCGAAGATCCCCCATTTCTTCCATCCGTAAAGGGGTGCTCCTTGGGGACTGGAGGAACATGGGGAGACCCCCAGGAGATGGCTTTTCTCCGAGCCGCGGCTGGCTCCTTTCGGGCCTATTCGTGGGCCGCGCATGCGCACTCAGGCTCCCAAGCACACGCCTCCCTCGGCTCACCTGACCCACGCTTGAGCAGTCAGACCTTTTGCACAGGGTCCCTAGGCACCTGTCTGGAAACGGAAGCCCACCCCGCCACCCAGAGGACCGCGCGATTTCCCATGGGCCACACTTCCCAGCAGCTCTCCCAGCTCCTCAGACACAGTGTGCGCATGAAAGACTTGGGGAACGGGGGCCTGGGCGGGGGATTTTCCAGGGGGCTGTCTGATGACCAGGCGTCCTCTCTCGCCCGGTGAGTGTCCAAGCCGTCCCTTGACCCCCGCAGGAGACCTGATTCCTGCCATAAGCGGCCCTCTAGCCACGTGGGGCAGGGACACCTGGGCCCGGTGTGCCAGCAACTGGCCTACATGGAGGCAAACAAACAGACACCTCAGGCCCGACCCCACCACTGCGAAGATCCCCCTTTTCTTTCATCCGTAAAGGGGTCACGCTTCAGGAGTGGAAGAACACGGGGAGGCCCCCAGGAGATGGCTTTTCTCCGAGCCGCGGCTGGCTCCTTTCTGGCCTATATGTGGGCCGTGCATGCGCACTCAGGCTCCCTACCACAAGCCTCCCTCGGGTCACGGGACCCACACTAGAGGTGTCTCCTGACCCACCCTTGAGGGGTCACGCGACCCACCCCTGAGTGGTCTGGAGACCCACACCTGAGGGGTCACGTGACCCACCCCTGAGGAGTCTCCTGACCCACACCTGAGGGGTCACGTGACGCACCCCTGAGGGGTCACGTGACCCACCCCTGAGGGGTCACGTGACGCACCCCTGAGGGGTCACATGACCCACCCCTGAGGGGTCTCGTGACCCACCCCTGAGGGGTCATGTGACCCACCCCTGAGGGGTCACGTGACGCACCCCTGGGGGGTCACGTGACGCACCCCTGAGGTGTCATGTGACCCACCCCTGAGGGGTCACGTGACCCACCCCTGAGGGGTCTCGTGACCCACCCCTGACGGGTCACGTGACCCAACCCTGAGGGGTCACGTGACCCACCCCTGAGGGGTCTCGTGACCCACCCTGGAGGGTCACGTGCCCCACCCTTGAGGGGTCTCGAGACCCACCCTTGCGGGGTCACGTGCCCCACCCTTGAGGGGTCTCGAGACCCACCCTTGGGAGGTCACCTGTCCCACCCTGGAGGGGTCAGGTGACCCGCCCTTGAGAGGTCACAGCAGTTTCAGAGGGTCCCTGAGCACCTGTCCGTGGAAACAGAAGCCCTCCCTGCCACTCAGAGCACCGCGCCATTTCCCCTAGGCCACACTGCCCAGCAGCACTCTCAGCCCCGCACAGACAGTGTGCTAAGGACAGACTTGGATACCGGGGGCCTGGGCGGGGGATTTTCCATGGAACTCTCTCAGGGCCCCGTGCCCTGTGTCGCCCGGGAGTGCCCATGCCCTTCCTTGACCCCGCAGGACACTTGCATCCAGCAATAAGCAGCCCTCTGCCTCCACGGGGCTCAAACACCTGGGCCCGGTGTGCGGGCACCTGGCGTACGTGGAGGCAAACCCGCGGACCCCTCTGGCCCGAACCCACCACTGCGAAGATCCCCCTTTTCTTCCATCCGTAAAGGGGTCCTCCTTGGGGAGTGGAGGAACATGGGGAGGCCCCCAGGAGATGGCTTTTCTCCGAGCCGAGTCTGCCTGGTTTCGGGCCAACACCTGGGCCGCGCATGCGCACTCAGGCTCCCAAGCACACGCCTCCCTCGGCTCACCAGACCCACCCTTTAGAGGTCACAGCAGTTCCACACGGTCCCTGGGCACCTGTCCGTGGACACAGGAGCCCTCCCTGCCACCTAGAGGACCACGCGATTTCCGCTGGGGAACACTGCCCAGAAGCACTCCCAGCCTGGCACAGACACTGTGCGCAGGATAGACTTGTGGACCAGGGGCCTGGGCGGGGAATTTTCCAGGGAATTCTCTAAAGGCCAGGTGCCCTCTGTCGCCCTGGGAGTGCCCACGCCGTCCCTTAACCCTGCAGGACACTATCATCCAGCAATAAGCAGCCCTCTGCCTCCACGGGGCTCAAACACCTGGGCCCGTTGTGCGAGCACCTGGCGTACGTGCAGGCAAACCCGCCGACCCCTCTGGCCCGAACCCACCACTGCGAAGATCCCCCATTTCTTCCATCCGTAAAGGGGTGCTCCTTGGGGACTGGAGGAACATGGGGAGACCCCCAGGAGATGGCTTTTCTCCGAGCCGCGGCTGGCTCCTTTCGGGCCTATTCGTGGGCCGCGCATGCGCACTCAGGCTCCCAAGCACACGCCTCCCTCGGCTCACCTGACCCACCCTTGAGCTGTCAGACCATTTGCACAGGGTCCCTAGGCACCTGTATGGAAACGGAAGCCCACCCCGCCACCCAGAGGACCGCGCGATTTCCCATGGGCCACACTTCCCAGCAGCTCTCCCAGCTCCTCAGACACAGTGTGCGCAGGAAAGACTTGGGGAACGGGGGCCTGGGCGGGGGATTTTCCAGGGGGCTGTCTGATGACCAGGCGTCCTCTCTCGCCCGGTGAGTGTCCAAGCCGTCCCTTGACCCCCGCAGGAGACCTGATTCCTGCCATAAGCGGCCCTCTAGCCACATGGGGCAGGGACACCTGGGCCCGGTGTGCCAGCAACTGGCCTACATGGAGGCAAACAAACAGACACCTCAGGCCCGACCCCACCACTGCGAAGATCCCCCTTTTCTTCCATCCGTAAAGGGGTCACGCTTCAGGAGTGGAAGAACACGGGGAGGCCCCCAGGAGATGGCTTTTCTCCGAGCCGCGGCTGGCTCCTTTCTGGCCTATATGTGGGCCGTGCATGCGCACTCAGGCTCCCTACCACAAGTCTCCCTCGGGTCACGGGACCCACACTAGAGGTGTCTCCTGACCCACCCTTGAGGGGTCACGCGACCCACCCCTGAGTGGTCTCGTGACCCACACCTGAGGGGTCACGTGACCCACCCCTGAGGAGTCTCCTGACCCACACCTGAGGGGTCACGTGACCCACCCCTGAGGGGTCACGTGACGCACCCCTGAGGGGTCACGTGACCCACCCCTGAGGGGTCACGTGACCCACCCCTGAGGGGTCACGTGACCCACCCCTGAGGGGTCATGTGACCCACCCCTGAGGGGTCTCGTAACCCACTCGTGAGGGGTCATGTGACCCACCCCTGAGGGGTCACGTGACGCACCCCTGAGGGGTCACGTGACCCACCCCTGACGGGGCACGTGACCCACCCCTGAGGGGTCTCGTGACCCACCCCTGACGGGGCACGTGACCCACCCCTGAGGGGTCACGTGACCCACCCCTGAGGGGTCTCGTGACCCACCCTTGAGGGTCACGTGCCCCACCCTTGAGGGGTCTCGAGACCCACCCTTGCGGGGTCACGTGCCCCACCCTTGAGGGGTCTCGAGACCCACCCTTGGGAGGTCACCTGTCCCACCCTGGAGGGGTCAGGTGACCCGCCCTTGAGAGGTCACAGCAGTTTCAGAGGGTCCCTGCGCACCTGTCCGTGGAAACAGAAGCCCTCCCTGCCACTCAGAGCACCGCGCCATTTCCCCTAGGCCACACTGCCCAGCAGCACTCTCAGCCCCGCACAGACAGTGTGCTAAGGACAGACTTGGATACCGGGGGCCTGGGCGGGGGATTTTCCATGGAACTCTCTCAGGGCCCAGTGCCCTGTGTCGCCCAGAGTGCCCATGCCCTTCCTTGACCCCGCAGGACACTTGCATCCAGCAATAAGCAGCCCTCTGCCTCCACGGGGCTCAAACACCTGGGCCCGGTGTGGGGGCACCTGGCGTACGTGGAGGCAAACCCGCGGACCCCTCTGGCCCGAACCCACCACTGCGAAGATCCCCCTTTTCTTCCATCCGTAAAGGGGTCCTCCTTGGGGAGTGGAGGAACATGGGGAGGCCCCCAGGAGATGGCTTTTCTCCGAGCCGAGTCTGCCTGGTTTCGGGCCAACACCTGGGCCGCGCATGCGCACTCAGGCTCCCAAGCACACGCCTCCCTCGGCTCACCAGACCCACCCTTTAGAGGTCACAGCAGTTCCACACGGTCCCTGGGCACCTGTCCGTGGACACAGGAGCCCTCCCTGTCACCTAGAGGACAACGCGATTTCCGCTGGGGAACACTGCCCAGAAGCACTCCCAGCCTGGCACAGACACTGTGCGCAGGATAGACTTGTGGACCAGGGGCCTGGGCGGGGAATTTTCCAGGGAATTCTCTAAAGGCCAGGTGCCCTCTGTCGCCCTGGGAGTGCCCACGCCGTCCCTTAACCCTGCAGGACACTATCATCCAGCAATAAGCAGCCCTCTGCCTCCACGGGGCTCAAACACCTGGGCCCGTTGTGCGAGCACCTGGCGTACGTGCAGGCAAACCCGCCGACCCCTCTGGCCCGAACCCACCACTGCGAAGATCCCCCATTTCTTCCATCCGTAAAGGGGTGCTCCTTGGGGACTGGAGGAACATGGGGAGACCCCCAGGAGATGGCTTTTCTCCGAGCCGCGGCTGGCTCCTTTCGGGCCTATTCGTGGGCCGCGCATGCGCACTCAGGCTCCCAAGCACACGCCTCCCTCGGCTCACCTGACCCACCCTTGAGCTGTCAGACCATTTGCACAGGGTCCCTAGGCACCTGTATGGAAACGGAAGCCCACCCCGCCACCCAGAGGACCGCGCGATTTCCCATGGGCCACACTTCCCAGCAGCTCTCCCAGCTCCTCAGACACAGTGTGCGCAGGAAAGACTTGGGGAACGGGGGCCTGGGCGGGGGATTTTCCAGGGGGCTGTCTGATGACCAGGCGTCCTCTCTCGCCCGGTGAGTGTCCAAGCCGTCCCTTGACCCCCGCAGGAGACCTGATTCCTGCCATAAGCGGCCCTCTAGCCACATGGGGCAGGGACACCTGGGCCCGGTGTGCCAGCAACTGGCCTACATGGAGGCAAACAAACAGACACCTCAGGCCCGACCCCACCACTGTGAAGATCCCCCTTTTCTTCCATCCGTAAAGGGGTCACGCTTCAGGAGTGGAAGAACACGGGGAGGCCCCCAGGAGATGGCTTTTCTCCGAGCCGCGGCTGGCTCCTTTCTGGCCTATATGTGGGCCGTGCATGCGCACTCAGGCTCCCTACCACAAGTCTCCCTCGGGTCACGGGACCCACACTAGAAGTGTCTCCAGACCCACCCTTGAGGGGTCACGCGACCCACCCCTGAGTGGTCTCGTGACCCACACCTGAGGGGTCACGTGACCCACCCCTGAGGAGTCTCCTGACCCACACCTGAGGGGTCACGTGACGCACCCCTGGGGGGTCACGTGACGCACCCCTGGGGGGTCACGTGACCCACCCCTGACGGGTCACGTGACCCAACCCTGAGGGGTCTCGTGACCCACCCCTGACGGGTCACGTGACCCACCCCTGCCGGGTCACGTGACCCACCCCTGAGGCGTCTCGTGACCCACCCTTGAGGGTCACGTGCCCCACCCTTGAGGGGTCTCGAGACCCACCCTTGCGGGGTCACGTGCCCCACCCTTGAGGGGTCTCGCGACCCACCCTTGGGAGGTCACCTGTCCCACCCTGGAGGGGTCAGGTGACCCGCCCTTGAGAGGTCACAGCAGTTTCAGAGGGTCCCTGTGCACCTGTCCGTGGAAACAGAAGCCCTCCCTGCCACTCAGAGCACCGCGCCATTTCCCCTAGGCCACACTGCCCAGCAGCACTCTCAGCCCCGCACAGACAGTGTGCTAAGGACAGACTTGGATACCGGGGGCCTGGGCGGGGGATTTTCCATGGAACTCTCTCAGGGCCCCGTGCCCTGTGTCGCCCGGGAGTGCCCATGCCCTTCCTTGACCCCGCAGGACACTTGCATCCAGCAATAAGCAGCCCTCTGCCTCCACGGGGCTCAAACACCTGGGCCCGGTGTGCGGGCACCTGGCGTACGTGGAGGCAAACCCGCGGACCCCTCTGGCCCGAACCCACCACTGCGAAGATCCCCCTTTTCTTCCATCCGTAAAGGGGTCCTCCTTGGGGAGTGGAGGAACATGGGGAGGCCCCCAGGAGATGGCTTTTCTCCGAGCCGAGTCTGCCTGGCTTCGGGCCAACACCTGGGCCGCGCATGCGCACTCAGGCTCCCAAGCACACGCCTCCCTCGGCTCACCAGACCCACCCTTTAGAGGTCACAGCAGTTCCACACGGTCCCTGGGCACCTGTCCGTGGACACAGGAGCCCTCCCTGCCACCTAGAGGACCACGCGATTTCCGCTGGGGAACACTGCCCAGAAGCACTCCCAGCCTGGCACAGACACTGTGCGCAGGATAGACTTGTGGACCAGGGGCCTGGGCGGGGAATTTTCCAGGGAATTCTCTAAAGGCCAGGTGCCCTCTGTCGCCCTGGGAGTGCCCACGCCGTCCCTTAACCCTGCAGGACACTATCATCCAGCAATAAGCAGCCCTCTGCCTCCACGGGGCTCAAACACCTGGGCCCGTTGTGCGAGCACCTGGCGTACGTGCAGGCAAACCCGCCGACCCCTCTGGCCCGAACCCACCACTGCGAAGATCCCCCATTTCTTCCATCCGTAAAGGGGTGCTCCTTGGGGACTGGAGGAACATGGGGAGACCCCCAGGAGATGGCTTTTCTCCGAGCCGCGGCTGGCTCCTTTCGGGCCTATTCGTGGGCCGCGCATGCGCACTCAGGCTCCCAAGCACACGCCTCCCTCGGCTCACCTGACCCACGCTTGAGCAGTCAGACCTTTTGCACAGGGTCCCTAGGCACCTGTCTGGAAACGGAAGCCCACCCCGCCACCCAGAGGACCGCGCGATTTCCCATGGGCCACACTTCCCAGCAGCTCTCCCAGCTCCTCAGACACAGTGTGCGCATGAAAGACTTGGGGAACGGGGGCCTGGGCGGGGGATTTTCCAGGGGGCTGTCTGATGACCAGGCGTCCTCTCTCGCCCGGTGAGTGTCCAAGCCGTCCCTTGACCCCCGCAGGAGACCTGATTCCTGCCATAAGCGGCCCTCTAGCCACATGGGGCAGGGACACCTGGGCCCGGTGTGCCAGCAACTGGCCTACATGGAGGCAAACAAACAGACACCTCAGGCCCGACCCCACCACTGCGAAGATCCCCCTTTTCTTTCATCCGTAAAGGGGTCACGCTTCAGGAGTGGAAGAACACGGGGAGGCCCCCAGGAGATGGCTTTTCTCCGAGCCGCGGCTGGCTCCTTTCTGGCCTATATGTGGGCCGTGCATGCGCACTCAGGCTCCCTACCACAAGCCTCCCTCGGGTCACGGGACCCACACTAGAGGTGTCTCCTGACCCACCCTTGAGGGGTCACGCGACCCACCCCTGAGTGGTCTGGAGACCCACACCTGAGGGGTCACGTGACCCACCCCTGAGGAGTCTCCTGACCCACACCTGAGGGGTCACGTGACGCACCCCTGAGGGGTCACGTGACCCACCCCTGAGGGGTCACGTGACGCACCCCTGAGGGGTCACATGACCCACCCCTGAGGGGTCTCGTGACCCACCCCTGAGGGGTCATGTGACCCACCCCTGAGGGGTCACGTGACGCACCCCTGGGGGGTCACGTGACGCACCCCTGAGGTGTCATGTGACCCACCCCTGAGGGGTCACGTGACCCACCCCTGAGGGGTCTCGTGACCCACCCCTGACGGGTCACGTGACCCAACCCTGAGGGGTCACGTGACCCACCCCTGAGGGGTCTCGTGACCCACCCTGGAGGGTCACGTGCCCCACCCTTGAGGGGTCTCGAGACCCACCCTTGCGGGGTCACGTGCCCCACCCTTGAGGGGTCTCGAGACCCACCCTTGGGAGGTCACCTGTCCCACCCTGGAGGGGTCAGGTGACCCGCCCTTGAGAGGTCACAGCAGTTTCAGAGGGTCCCTGAGCACCTGTCCGTGGAAACAGAAGCCCTCCCTGCCACTCAGAGCACCGCGCCATTTCCCCTAGGCCACACTGCCCAGCAGCACTCTCAGCCCCGCACAGACAGTGTGCTAAGGACAGACTTGGATACCGGGGGCCTGGGCGGGGGATTTTCCATGGAACTCTCTCAGGGCCCCGTGCCCTGTGTCGCCCGGGAGTGCCCATGCCCTTCCTTGACCCCGCAGGACACTTGCATCCAGCAATAAGCAGCCCTCTGCCTCCACGGGGCTCAAACACCTGGGCCCGGTGTGCGGGCACCTGGCGTACGTGGAGGCAAACCCGCGGACCCCTCTGGCCCGAACCCACCACTGCGAAGATCCCCCTTTTCTTCCATCCGTAAAGGGGTCCTCCTTGGGGAGTGGAGGAACATGGGGAGGCCCCCAGGAGATGGCTTTTCTCCGAGCCGAGTCTGCCTGGTTTCGGGCCAACACCTGGGCCGCGCATGCGCACTCAGGCTCCCAAGCACACGCCTCCCTCGGCTCACCAGACCCACCCTTTAGAGGTCACAGCAGTTCCACACGGTCCCTGGGCACCTGTCCGTGGACACAGGAGCCCTCCCTGCCACCTAGAGGACCACGCGATTTCCGCTGGGGAACACTGCCCAGAAGCACTCCCAGCCTGGCACAGACACTGTGCGCAGGATAGACTTGTGGACCAGGGGCCTGGGCGGGGAATTTTCCAGGGAATTCTCTAAAGGCCAGGTGCCCTCTGTCGCCCTGGGAGTGCCCACGCCGTCCCTTAACCCTGCAGGACACTATCATCCAGCAATAAGCAGCCCTCTGCCTCCACGGGGCTCAAACACCTGGGCCCGTTGTGCGAGCACCTGGCGTACGTGCAGGCAAACCCGCCGACCCCTCTGGCCCGAACCCACCACTGCGAAGATCCCCCATTTCTTCCATCCGTAAAGGGGTGCTCCTTGGGGACTGGAGGAACATGGGGAGACCCCCAGGAGATGGCTTTTCTCCGAGCCGCGGCTGGCTCCTTTCGGGCCTATTCGTGGGCCGCGCATGCGCACTCAGGCTCCCAAGCACACGCCTCCCTCGGCTCACCTGACCCACCCTTGAGCTGTCAGACCATTTGCACAGGGTCCCTAGGCACCTGTATGGAAACGGAAGCCCACCCCGCCACCCAGAGGACCGCGCGATTTCCCATGGGCCACACTTCCCAGCAGCTCTCCCAGCTCCTCAGACACAGTGTGCGCAGGAAAGACTTGGGGAACGGGGGCCTGGGCGGGGGATTTTCCAGGGGGCTGTCTGATGACCAGGCGTCCTCTCTCGCCCGGTGAGTGTCCAAGCCGTCCCTTGACCCCCGCAGGAGACCTGATTCCTGCCATAAGCGGCCCTCTAGCCACATGGGGCAGGGACACCTGGGCCCGGTGTGCCAGCAACTGGCCTACATGGAGGCAAACAAACAGACACCTCAGGCCCGACCCCACCACTGCGAAGATCCCCCTTTTCTTCCATCCGTAAAGGGGTCACGCTTCAGGAGTGGAAGAACACGGGGAGGCCCCCAGGAGATGGCTTTTCTCCGAGCCGCGGCTGGCTCCTTTCTGGCCTATATGTGGGCCGTGCATGCGCACTCAGGCTCCCTACCACAAGTCTCCCTCGGGTCAAGGGACCCACACTAGAGGTGTCTCCTGACCCACCCTTGAGGGGTCACGCGACCCACCCCTGAGTGGTCTCGTGACCCACACCTGAGGGGTCACGTGACCCACCCCTGAGGAGTCTCCTGACCCACACCTGAGGGGTCACGTGACCCACCCCTGAGGGGTCACGTGACGCACCCCTGAGGGGTCACGTGACCCACCCCTGAGGGGTCACGTGACCCACCCCTGAGGGGTCACGTGACCCACCCCTGAGGGGTCACGTGACCCACCCCTGAGGGGTCTCGTAACCCACTCGTGAGGGGTCATGTGACCCACCCCTGAGGGGTCACGTGACGCACCCCTGAGGGGTCACGTGACCCACCCCTGACGGGGCACGTGACCCACCCCTGAGGGGTCTCGTGACCCACCCCTGACGGGGCACGTGACCCACCCCTGAGGGGTCACGTGACCCACCCCTGAGGGGTCTCGTGACCCACCCTTGAGGGTCACGTGCCCCACCCTTGAGGGGTCTCGAGACCCACCCTTGCGGGGTCACGTGCCCCACCCTTGAGGGGTCTCGAGACCCACCCTTGGGAGGTCACCTGTCCCACCCTGGAGGGGTCAGGTGACCCGCCCTTGAGAGGTCACAGCAGTTTCAGAGGGTCCCTGTGCACCTGTCCGTGGAAACAGAAGCCCTCCCTGCCACTCAGAGCACCGCGCCATTTCCCCTAGGCCACACTGCCCAGCAGCACTCTCAGCCCCGCACAGACAGTGTGCTAAGGACAGACTTGGATACCGGGGGCCTGGGCGGGGGATTTTCCATGGAACTCTCTCAGGGCCCAGTGCCCTGTGTCGCCCAGAGTGCCCATGCCCTTCCTTGACCCCGCAGGACACTTGCATCCAGCAATAAGCAGCCCTCTGCCTCCACGGGGCTCAAACACCTGGGCCCGGTGTGGGGGCACCTGGCGTACGTGGAGGCAAACCCGCGGACCCCTCTGGCCCGAACCCACCACTGCGAAGATCCCCCTTTTCTTCCATCCGTAAAGGGGTCCTCCTTGGGGAGTGGAGGAACATGGGGAGGCCCCCAGGAGATGGCTTTTCTCCGAGCCGAGTCTGCCTGGTTTCGGGCCAACACCTGGGCCGCGCATGCGCACTCAGGCTCCCAAGCACACGCCTCCCTCGGCTCACCAGACCCACCCTTTAGAGGTCACAGCAGTTCCACACGGTCCCTGGGCACCTGTCCGTGGACACAGGAGCCCTCCCTGTCACCTAGAGGACAACGCGATTTCCGCTGGGGAACACTGCCCAGAAGCACTCCCAGCCTGGCACAGACACTGTGCGCAGGATAGACTTGTGGACCAGGGGCCTGGGCGGGGAATTTTCCAGGGAATTCTCTAAAGGCCAGGTGCCCTCTGTCGCCCTGGGAGTGCCCACGCCGTCCCTTAACCCTGCAGGACACTATCATCCAGCAATAAGCAGCCCTCTGCCTCCACGGGGCTCAAACACCTGGGCCCGTTGTGCGAGCACCTGGCGTACGTGCAGGCAAACCCGCCGACCCCTCTGGCCCGAACCCACCACTGCGAAGATCCCCCATTTCTTCCATCCGTAAAGGGGTGCTCCTTGGGGACTGGAGGAACATGGGGAGACCCCCAGGAGATGGCTTTTCTCCGAGCCGCGGCTGGCTCCTTTCGGGCCTATTCGTGGGCCGCGCATGCGCACTCAGGCTCCCAAGCACACGCCTCCCTCGGCTCACCTGACCCACCCTTGAGCTGTCAGACCATTTGCACAGGGTCCCTAGGCACCTGTATGGAAACGGAAGCCCACCCCGCCACCCAGAGGACCGCGCGATTTCCCATGGGCCACACTTCCCAGCAGCTCTCCCAGCTCCTCAGACACAGTGTGCGCAGGAAAGACTTGGGGAACGGGGGCCTGGGCGGGGGATTTTCCAGGGGGCTGTCTGATGACCAGGCGTCCTCTCTCGCCCGGTGAGTGTCCAAGCCGTCCCTTGACCCCCGCAGGAGACCTGATTCCTGCCATAAGCGGCCCTCTAGCCACATGGGGCAGGGACACCTGGGCCCGGTGTGCCAGCAACTGGCCTACATGGAGGCAAACAAACAGACACCTCAGGCCCGACCCCACCACTGTGAAGATCCCCCTTTTCTTCCATCCGTAAAGGGGTCACGCTTCAGGAGTGGAAGAACACGGGGAGGCCCCCAGGAGATGGCTTTTCTCCGAGCCGCGGCTGGCTCCTTTCTGGCCTATATGTGGGCCGTGCATGCGCACTCAGGCTCCCTACCACAAGTCTCCCTCGGGTCACGGGACCCACACTAGAAGTGTCTCCAGACCCACCCTTGAGGGGTCACGCGACCCACCCCTGAGTGGTCTCGTGACCCACACCTGAGGGGTCACGTGACCCACCCCTGAGGAGTCTCGTGACCCACACCTGAGGGGTCACGTGACGCACCCCTGGGGGGTCACGTGACGCACCCCTGGGGGGTCACGTGACGCACCCCTGGGGGGTCACGTGACCCACCCCTGCCGGGTCACGTGACCCACCCCTGAGGCGTCTCGTGACCCACCCTTGAGGGTCACGTGCCCCACCCTTGAGGGGTCTCGAGACCCACCCTTGCGGGGTCACGTGCCCCACCCTTGAGGGGTCTCGCGACCCACCCTTGGGAGGTCACCTGTCCCACCCTGGAGGGGTCAGGTGACCCGCCCTTGAGAGGTCACAGCAGTTTCAGAGGGTCCCTGTGCACCTGTCCGTGGAAACAGAAGCCCTCCCTGCCACTCAGAGCACCGCGCCATTTCCCCTAGGCCACACTGCCCAGCAGCACTCTCAGCCCCGCACAGACAGTGTGCTAAGGACAGACTTGGATACCGGGGGCCTGGGCGGGGGATTTTCCATGGAACTCTCTCAGGGCCCCGTGCCCTGTGTCGCCCGGGAGTGCCCATGCCCTTCCTTGACCCCGCAGGACACTTGCATCCAGCAATAAGCAGCCCTCTGCCTCCACGGGGCTCAAACACCTGGGCCCGGTGTGCGGGCACCTGGCGTACGTGGAGGCAAACCCGCGGACCCCTCTGGCCCGAACCCACCACTGCGAAGATCCCCCTTTTCTTCCATCCGTAAAGGGGTCCTCCTTGGGGAGTGGAGGAACATGGGGAGGCCCCCAGGAGATGGCTTTTCTCCGAGCCGAGTCTGCCTGGCTTCGGGCCAACACCTGGGCCGCGCATGCGCACTCAGGCTCCCAAGCACACGCCTCCCTCGGCTCACCAGACCCACCCTTTAGAGGTCACAGCAGTTCCACACGGTCCCTGGGCACCTGTCCGTGGACACAGGAGCCCTCCCTGCCACCTAGAGGACCACGCGATTTCCGCTGGGGAACACTGCCCAGAAGCACTCCCAGCCTGGCACAGACACTGTGCGCAGGATAGACTTGTGGACCAGGGGCCTGGGCGGGGAATTTTCCAGGGAATTCTCTAAAGGCCAGGTGCCCTCTGTCGCCCTGGGAGTGCCCACGCCGTCCCTTAACCCTGCAGGACACTATCATCCAGCAATAAGCAGCCCTCTGCCTCCACGGGGCTCAAACACCTGGGCCCGTTGTGCGAGCACCTGGCGTACGTGCAGGCAAACCCGCCGACCCCTCTGGCCCGAACCCACCACTGCGAAGATCCCCCATTTCTTCCATCCGTAAAGGGGTGCTCCTTGGGGACTGGAGGAACATGGGGAGACCCCCAGGAGATGGCTTTTCTCCGAGCCGCGGCTGGCTCCTTTCGGGCCTATTCGTGGGCCGCGCATGCGCACTCAGGCTCCCAAGCACACGCCTCCCTCGGCTCACCTGACCCACGCTTGAGCAGTCAGACCTTTTGCACAGGGTCCCTAGGCACCTGTCTGGAAACGGAAGCCCACCCCGCCACCCAGAGGACCGCGCGATTTCCCATGGGCCACACTTCCCAGCAGCTCTCCCAGCTCCTCAGACACAGTGTGCGCATGAAAGACTTGGGGAACGGGGGCCTGGGCGGGGGATTTTCCAGGGGGCTGTCTGATGACCAGGCGTCCTCTCTCGCCCGGTGAGTGTCCAAGCCGTCCCTTGACCCCCGCAGGAGACCTGATTCCTGCCATAAGCGGCCCTCTAGCCACATGGGGCAGGGACACCTGGGCCCGGTGTGCCAGCAACTGGCCTACATGGAGGCAAACAAACAGACACCTCAGGCCCGACCCCACCACTGCGAAGATCCCCCTTTTCTTTCATCCGTAAAGGGGTCACGCTTCAGGAGTGGAAGAACACGGGGAGGCCCCCAGGAGATGGCTTTTCTCCGAGCCGCGGCTGGCTCCTTTCTGGCCTATATGTGGGCCGTGCATGCGCACTCAGGCTCCCTACCACAAGCCTCCCTCGGGTCACGGGACCCACACTAGAGGTGTCTCCTGACCCACCCTTGAGGGGTCACGCGACCCACCCCTGAGTGGTCTGGAGACCCACACCTGAGGGGTCACGTGACCCACCCCTGAGGAGTCTCCTGACCCACACCTGAGGGGTCACGTGACGCACCCCTGAGGGGTCACGTGACCCACCCCTGAGGGGTCACGTGACGCACCCCTGAGGGGTCACATGACCCACCCCTGAGGGGTCTCGTGACCCACCCCTGAGGGGTCATGTGACCCACCCCTGAGGGGTCACGTGACGCACCCCTGGGGGGTCACGTGACGCACCCCTGAGGTGTCATGTGACCCACCCCTGAGGGGTCACGTGACCCACCCCTGAGGGGTCTCGTGACCCACCCCTGACGGGTCACGTGACCCAACCCTGAGGGGTCACGTGACCCACCCCTGAGGGGTCTCGTGACCCACCCTGGTGGGTCACGTGCCCCACCCTTGAGGGGTCTCGAGACCCACCCTTGCGGGGTCACGTGCCCCACCCTTGAGGGGTCTCGAGACCCACCCTTGGGAGGTCACCTGTCCCACCCTGGAGGGGTCAGGTGACCCGCCCTTGAGAGGTCACAGCAGTTTCAGAGGGTCCCTGAGCACCTGTCCGTGGAAACAGAAGCCCTCCCTGCCACTCAGAGCACCGCGCCATTTCCCCTAGGCCACACTGCCCAGCAGCACTCTCAGCCCCGCACAGACAGTGTGCTAAGGACAGACTTGGATACCGGGGGCCTGGGCGGGGGATTTTCCATGGAACTCTCTCAGGGCCCCGTGCCCTGTGTCGCCCGGGAGTGCCCATGCCCTTCCTTGACCCCGCAGGACACTTGCATCCAGCAATAAGCAGCCCTCTGCCTCCACGGGGCTCAAACACCTGGGCCCGGTGTGCGGGCACCTGGCGTACGTGGAGGCAAACCCGCGGACCCCTCTGGCCCGAACCCACCACTGCGAAGATCCCCCTTTTCTTCCATCCGTAAAGGGGTCCTCCTTGGGGAGTGGAGGAACATGGGGAGGCCCCCAGGAGATGGCTTTTCTCCGAGCCGAGTCTGCCTGGTTTCGGGCCAACACCTGGGCCGCGCATGCGCACTCAGGCTCCCAAGCACACGCCTCCCTCGGCTCACCTGACCCACCCTTGAGCTGTCAGACCATTTGCACAGGGTCCCTAGGCACCTGTATGGAAACGGAAGCCCACCCCGCCACCCAGAGGACCGCGCGATTTCCCATGGGCCACACTTCCCAGCAGCTCTCCCAGCTCCTCAGACACAGTGTGCGCAGGAAAGACTTGGGGAACGGGGGCCTGGGCGGGGGATTTTCCAGGGGGCTGTCTGATGACCAGGCGTCCTCTCTCGCCCGGTGAGTGTCCAAGCCGTCCCTTGACCCCCGCAGGAGACCTGATTCCTGCCATAAGCGGCCCTCTAGCCACATGGGGCAGGGACACCTGGGCCCGGTGTGCCAGCAACTGGCCTACATGGAGGCAAACAAACAGACACCTCAGGCCCGACCCCACCACTGTGAAGATCCCCCTTTTCTTCCATCCGTAAAGGGGTCACGCTTCAGGAGTGGAAGAACACGGGGAGGCCCCCAGGAGATGGCTTTTCTCCGAGCCGCGGCTGGCTCCTTTCTGGCCTATATGTGGGCCGTGCATGCGCACTCAGGCTCCCTACCACAAGTCTCCCTCGGGTCACGGGACCCACACTAGAAGTGTCTCCAGACCCACCCTTGAGGGGTCACGCGACCCACCCCTGAGTGGTCTCGTGACCCACACCTGAGGGGTCACGTGACCCACCCCTGAGGAGTCTCCTGACCCACACCTGAGGGGTCACGTGACGCACCCCTGGGGGGTCACGTGACGCACCCCTGGGGGGTCACGTGACCCACCCCTGACGGGTCACGTGACCCAACCCTGAGGGGTCTCGTGACCCACCCCTGACGGGTCACGTGACCCACCCCTGCCGGGTCACGTGACCCACCCCTGAGGCGTCTCGTGACCCACCCTTGAGGGTCACGTGCCCCACCCTTGAGGGGTCTCGAGACCCACCCTTGCGGGGTCACGTGCCCCACCCTTGAGGGGTCTCGCGACCCACCCTTGGGAGGTCACCTGTCCCACCCTGGATGGGTCAGGTGACCCGCCCTTGAGAGGTCACAGCAGTTTCAGAGGGTCCCTGTGCACCTGTCCGTGGAAACAGAAGCCCTCCCTGCCACTCAGAGCACCGCGCCATTTCCCCTAGGCCACACTGCCCAGCAGCACTCTCAGCCCCGCACAGACAGTGTGCTAAGGACAGACTTGGATACCGGGGGCCTGGGCGGGGGATTTTCCATGGAACTCTCTCAGGGCCCCGTGCCCTGTGTCGCCCGGGAGTGCCCATGCCCTTCCTTGACCCCGCAGGACACTTGCATCCAGCAATAAGCAGCCCTCTGCCTCCACGGGGCTCAAACACCTGGGCCCGGTGTGCGGGCACCTGGCGTACGTGGAGGCAAACCCGCGGACCCCTCTGGCCCGAACCCACCACTGCGAAGATCCCCCTTTTCTTCCATCCGTAAAGGGGTCCTCCTTGGGGAGTGGAGGAACATGGGGAGGCCCCCAGGAGATGGCTTTTCTCCGAGCCGAGTCTGCCTGGCTTCGGGCCAACACCTGGGCCGCGCATGCGCACTCAGGCTCCCAAGCACACGCCTCCCTCGGCTCACCAGACCCACCCTTTAGAGGTCACAGCAGTTCCACACGGTCCCTGGGCACCTGTCCGTGGACACAGGAGCCCTCCCTGCCACCTAGAGGACCACGCGATTTCCGCTGGGGAACACTGCCCAGAAGCACTCCCAGCCTGGCACAGACACTGTGCGCAGGATAGACTTGTGGACCAGGGGCCTGGGCGGGGAATTTTCCAGGGAATTCTCTAAAGGCCAGGTGCCCTCTGTCGCCCTGGGAGTGCCCACGCCGTCCCTTAACCCTGCAGGACACTATCATCCAGCAATAAGCAGCCCTCTGCCTCCACGGGGCTCAAACACCTGGGCCCGTTGTGCGAGCACCTGGCGTACGTGCAGGCAAACCCGCCGACCCCTCTGGCCCGAACCCACCACTGCGAAGATCCCCCATTTCTTCCATCCGTAAAGGGGTGCTCCTTGGGGACTGGAGGAACATGGGGAGACCCCCAGGAGATGGCTTTTCTCCGAGCCGCGGCTGGCTCCTTTCGGGCCTATTCGTGGGCCGCGCATGCGCACTCAGGCTCCCAAGCACACGCCTCCCTCGGCTCACCTGACCCACGCTTGAGCAGTCAGACCTTTTGCACAGGGTCCCTAGGCACCTGTCTGGAAACGGAAGCCCACCCCGCCACCCAGAGGACCGCGCGATTTCCCATGGGCCACACTTCCCAGCAGCTCTCCCAGCTCCTCAGACACAGTGTGCGCATGAAAGACTTGGGGAACGGGGGCCTGGGCGGGGGATTTTCCAGGGGGCTGTCTGATGACCAGGCGTCCTCTCTCGCCCGGTGAGTGTCCAAGCCGTCCCTTGACCCCCGCAGGAGACCTGATTCCTGCCATAAGCGGCCCTCTAGCCACATGGGGCAGGGACACCTGGGCCCGGTGTGCCAGCAACTGGCCTACATGGAGGCAAACAAACAGACACCTCAGGCCCGACCCCACCACTGCGAAGATCCCCCTTTTCTTTCATCCGTAAAGGGGTCACGCTTCAGGAGTGGAAGAACACGGGGAGGCCCCCAGGAGATGGCTTTTCTCCGAGCCGCGGCTGGCTCCTTTCTGGCCTATATGTGGGCCGTGCATGCGCACTCAGGCTCCCTACCACAAGCCTCCCTCGGGTCACGGGACCCACACTAGAGGTGTCTCCTGACCCACCCTTGAGGGGTCACGCGACCCACCCCTGAGTGGTCTGGAGACCCACACCTGAGGGGTCACGTGACCCACCCCTGAGGAGTCTCCTGACCCACACCTGAGGGGTCACGTGACGCACCCCTGAGGGGTCACGTGACCCACCCCTGAGGGGTCACGTGACGCACCCCTGAGGGGTCACATGACCCACCCCTGAGGGGTCTCGTGACCCACCCCTGAGGGGTCATGTGACCCACCCCTGAGGGGTCACGTGACGCACCCCTGGGGGGTCACGTGACGCACCCCTGAGGTGTCATGTGACCCACCCCTGAGGGGTCACGTGACCCACCCCTGAGGGGTCTCGTGACCCACCCCTGACGGGTCACGTGACCCAACCCTGAGGGGTCACGTGACCCACCCCTGAGGGGTCTCGTGACCCACCCTGGAGGGTCACGTGCCCCACCCTTGAGGGGTCTCGAGACCCACCCTTGCGGGGTCACGTGCCCCACCCTTGAGGGGTCTCGAGACCCACCCTTGGGAGGTCACCTGTCCCACCCTGGAGGGGTCAGGTGACCCGCCCTTGAGAGGTCACAGCAGTTTCAGAGGGTCCCTGAGCACCTGTCCGTGGAAACAGAAGCCCTCCCTGCCACTCAGAGCACCGCGCCATTTCCCCTAGGCCACACTGCCCAGCAGCACTCTCAGCCCCGCACAGACAGTGTGCTAAGGACAGACTTGGATACCGGGGGCCTGGGCGGGGGATTTTCCATGGAACTCTCTCAGGGCCCCGTGCCCTGTGTCGCCCGGGAGTGCCCATGCCCTTCCTTGACCCCGCAGGACACTTGCATCCAGCAATAAGCAGCCCTCTGCCTCCACGGGGCTCAAACACCTGGGCCCGGTGTGCGGGCACCTGGCGTACGTGGAGGCAAACCCGCGGACCCCTCTGGCCCGAACCCACCACTGCGAAGATCCCCCTTTTCTTCCATCCGTAAAGGGGTCCTCCTTGGGGAGTGGAGGAACATGGGGAGGCCCCCAGGAGATGGCTTTTCTCCGAGCCGAGTCTGCCTGGTTTCGGGCCAACACCTGGGCCGCGCATGCGCACTCAGGCTCCCAAGCACACGCCTCCCTCGGCTCACCAGACCCACCCTTTAGAGGTCACAGCAGTTCCACACGGTCCCTGGGCACCTGTCCGTGGACACAGGAGCCCTCCCTGCCACCTAGAGGACCACGCGATTTCCGCTGGGGAACACTGCCCAGAAGCACTCCCAGCCTGGCACAGACACTGTGCGCAGGATAGACTTGTGGACCAGGGGCCTGGGCGGGGAATTTTCCAGGGAATTCTCTAAAGGCCAGGTGCCCTCTGTCGCCCTGGGAGTGCCCACGCCGTCCCTTAACCCTGCAGGACACTATCATCCAGCAATAAGCAGCCCTCTGCCTCCACGGGGCTCAAACACCTGGGCCCGTTGTGCGAGCACCTGGCGTACGTGCAGGCAAACCCGCCGACCCCTCTGGCCCGAACCCACCACTGCGAAGATCCCCCATTTCTTCCATCCGTAAAGGGGTGCTCCTTGGGGACTGGAGGAACATGGGGAGACCCCCAGGAGATGGCTTTTCTCCGAGCCGCGGCTGGCTCCTTTCGGGCCTATTCGTGGGCCGCGCATGCGCACTCAGGCTCCCAAGCACACGCCTCCCTCGGCTCACCTGACCCACCCTTGAGCTGTCAGACCATTTGCACAGGGTCCCTAGGCACCTGTATGGAAACGGAAGCCCACCCCGCCACCCAGAGGACCGCGCGATTTCCCATGGGCCACACTTCCCAGCAGCTCTCCCAGCTCCTCAGACACAGTGTGCGCAGGAAAGACTTGGGGAACGGGGGCCTGGGCGGGGGATTTTCCAGGGGGCTGTCTGATGACCAGGCGTCCTCTCTCGCCCGGTGAGTGTCCAAGCCGTCCCTTGACCCCCGCAGGAGACCTGATTCCTGCCATAAGCGGCCCTCTAGCCACATGGGGCAGGGACACCTGGGCCCGGTGTGCCAGCAACTGGCCTACATGGAGGCAAACAAACAGACACCTCAGGCCCGACCCCACCACTGCGAAGATCCCCCTTTTCTTCCATCCGTAAAGGGGTCACGCTTCAGGAGTGGAAGAACACGGGGAGGCCCCCAGGAGATGGCTTTTCTCCGAGCCGCGGCTGGCTCCTTTCTGGCCTATATGTGGGCCGTGCATGCGCACTCAGGCTCCCTACCACAAGTCTCCCTCGGGTCACGGGACCCACACTAGAGGTGTCTCCTGACCCACCCTTGAGGGGTCACGCGACCCACCCCTGAGTGGTCTCGTGACCCACACCTGAGGGGTCACGTGACCCACCCCTGAGGAGTCTCCTGACCCACACCTGAGGGGTCACGTGACCCACCCCTGAGGGGTCACGTGACGCACCCCTGAGGGGTCACGTGACCCACCCCTGAGGGGTCACGTGACCCACCCCTGAGGGGTCACGTGACCCACCCCTGAGGGGTCACGTGACCCACCCCTGAGGGGTCACGTGACCCACCCCTGAGGGGTCTCGTAACCCACTCGTGAGGGGTCATGTGACCCACCCCTGAGGGGTCACGTGACGCACCCCTGAGGGGTCACGTGACCCACCCCTGACGGGGCACGTGACCCACCCCTGAGGGGTCTCGTGACCCACCCCTGACGGGGCACGTGACCCACCCCTGAGGGGTCACGTGACCCACCCCTGAGGGGTCTCGTGACCCACCCTTGAGGGTCACGTGCCCCACCCTTGAGGGGTCTCGAGACCCACCCTTGCGGGGTCACGTGCCCCACCCTTGAGGGGTCTCGAGACCCACCCTTGGGAGGTCACCTGTCCCACCCTGGAGGGGTCAGGTGACCCGCCCTTGAGAGGTCACAGCAGTTTCAGAGGGTCCCTGTGCACCTGTCCGTGGAAACAGAAGCCCTCCCTGCCACTCAGAGCACCGCGCCATTTCCCCTAGGCCACACTGCCCAGCAGCACTCTCAGCCCCGCACAGACAGTGTGCTAAGGACAGACTTGGATACCGGGGGCCTGGGCGGGGGATTTTCCATGGAACTCTCTCAGGGCCCAGTGCCCTGTGTCGCCCAGAGTGCCCATGCCCTTCCTTGACCCCGCAGGACACTTGCATCCAGCAATAAGCAGCCCTCTGCCTCCACGGGGCTCAAACACCTGGGCCCGGTGTGGGGGCACCTGGCGTACGTGGAGGCAAACCCGCGGACCCCTCTGGCCCGAACCCACCACTGCGAAGATCCCCCTTTTCTTCCATCCGTAAAGGGGTCCTCCTTGGGGAGTGGAGGAACATGGGGAGGCCCCCAGGAGATGGCTTTTCTCCGAGCCGAGTCTGCCTGGTTTCGGGCCAACACCTGGGCCGCGCATGCGCACTCAGGCTCCCAAGCACACGCCTCCCTCGGCTCACCAGACCCACCCTTTAGAGGTCACAGCAGTTCCACACGGTCCCTGGGCACCTGTCCGTGGACACAGGAGCCCTCCCTGTCACCTAGAGGACAACGCGATTTCCGCTGGGGAACACTGCCCAGAAGCACTCCCAGCCTGGCACAGACACTGTGCGCAGGATAGACTTGTGGACCAGGGGCCTGGGCGGGGAATTTTCCAGGGAATTCTCTAAAGGCCAGGTGCCCTCTGTCGCCCTGGGAGTGCCCACGCCGTCCCTTAACCCTGCAGGACACTATCATCCAGCAATAAGCAGCCCTCTGCCTCCACGGGGCTCAAACACCTGGGCCCGTTGTGCGAGCACCTGGCGTACGTGCAGGCAAACCCGCCGACCCCTCTGGCCCGAACCCACCACTGCGAAGATCCCCCATTTCTTCCATCCGTAAAGGGGTGCTCCTTGGGGACTGGAGGAACATGGGGAGACCCCCAGGAGATGGCTTTTCTCCGAGCCGCGGCTGGCTCCTTTCGGGCCTATTCGTGGGCCGCGCATGCGCACTCAGGCTCCCAAGCACACGCCTCCCTCGGCTCACCTGACCCACCCTTGAGCTGTCAGACCATTTGCACAGGGTCCCTAGGCACCTGTATGGAAACGGAAGCCCACCCCGCCACCCAGAGGACCGCGCGATTTCCCATGGGCCACACTTCCCAGCAGCTCTCCCAGCTCCTCAGACACAGTGTGCGCAGGAAAGACTTGGGGAACGGGGGCCTGGGCGGGGGATTTTCCAGGGGGCTGTCTGATGACCAGGCGTCCTCTCTCGCCCGGTGAGTGTCCAAGCCGTCCCTTGACCCCCGCAGGAGACCTGATTCCTGCCATAAGCGGCCCTCTAGCCACATGGGGCAGGGACACCTGGGCCCGGTGTGCCAGCAACTGGCCTACATGGAGGCAAACAAACAGACACCTCAGGCCCGACCCCACCACTGTGAAGATCCCCCTTTTCTTCCATCCGTAAAGGGGTCACGCTTCAGGAGTGGAAGAACACGGGGAGGCCCCCAGGAGATGGCTTTTCTCCGAGCCGCGGCTGGCTCCTTTCTGGCCTATATGTGGGCCGTGCATGCGCACTCAGGCTCCCTACCACAAGTCTCCCTCGGGTCACGGGACCCACACTAGAAGTGTCTCCAGACCCACCCTTGAGGGGTCACGCGACCCACCCCTGAGTGGTCTGGAGACCCACACCTGAGGGGTCACGTGACCCACCCCTGAGGAGTCTCGTGACCCACACCTGAGGGGTCACGTGACGCACCCCTGGGGGGTCACGTGACGCACCCCTGGGGGGTCACGTGACCCACCCCTGACGGGTCACGTGACCCAACCCTGAGGGGTCTCGTGACCCACCCCTGACGGGTCACGTGACCCACCCCTGCCGGGTCACGTGACCCACCCCTGAGGCGTCTCGTGACCCACCCTTGAGGGTCACGTGCCCCACCCTTGAGGGGTCTCGAGACCCACCCTTGCGGGGTCACGTGCCCCACCCTTGAGGGGTCTCGCGACCCACCCTTGGGAGGTCACCTGTCCCACCCTGGAGGGGTCAGGTGACCCGCCCTTGAGAGGTCACAGCAGTTTCAGAGGGTCCCTGTGCACCTGTCCGTGGAAACAGAAGCCCTCCCTGCCACTCAGAGCACCGCGCCATTTCCCCTAGGCCACACTGCCCAGCAGCACTCTCAGCCCCGCACAGACAGTGTGCTAAGGACAGACTTGGATACCGGGGGCCTGGGCGGGGGATTTTCCATGGAACTCTCTCAGGGCCCCGTGCCCTGTGTCGCCCGGGAGTGCCCATGCCCTTCCTTGACCCCGCAGGACACTTGCATCCAGCAATAAGCAGCCCTCTGCCTCCACGGGGCTCAAACACCTGGGCCCGGTGTGCGGGCACCTGGCGTACGTGGAGGCAAACCCGCGGACCCCTCTGGCCCGAACCCACCACTGCGAAGATCCCCCTTTTCTTCCATCCGTAAAGGGGTCCTCCTTGGGGAGTGGAGGAACATGGGGAGGCCCCCAGGAGATGGCTTTTCTCCGAGCCGAGTCTGCCTGGCTTCGGGCCAACACCTGGGCCGCGCATGCGCACTCAGGCTCCCAAGCACACGCCTCCCTCGGCTCACCAGACCCACCCTTTAGAGGTCACAGCAGTTCCACACGGTCCCTGGGCACCTGTCCGTGGACACAGGAGCCCTCCCTGCCACCTAGAGGACCACGCGATTTCCGCTGGGGAACACTGCCCAGAAGCACTCCCAGCCTGGCACAGACACTGTGCGCAGGATAGACTTGTGGACCAGGGGCCTGGGCGGGGAATTTTCCAGGGAATTCTCTAAAGGCCAGGTGCCCTCTGTCGCCCTGGGAGTGCCCACGCCGTCCCTTAACCCTGCAGGACACTATCATCCAGCAATAAGCAGCCCTCTGCCTCCACGGGGCTCAAACACCTGGGCCCGTTGTGCGAGCACCTGGCGTACGTGCAGGCAAACCCGCCGACCCCTCTGGCCCGAACCCACCACTGCGAAGATCCCCCATTTCTTCCATCCGTAAAGGGGTGCTCCTTGGGGACTGGAGGAACATGGGGAGACCCCCAGGAGATGGCTTTTCTCCGAGCCGTGGCTGGCTCCTTTCGGGCCTATTCGTGGGCCGCGCATGCGCACTCAGGCTCCCAAGCACACGCCTCCCTCGGCTCACCTGACCCACGCTTGAGCAGTCAGACCTTTTGCACAGGGTCCCTAGGCACCTGTCTGGAAACGGAAGCCCACCCCGCCACCCAGAGGACCGCGCGATTTCCCATGGGCCACACTTCCCAGCAGCTCTCCCAGCTCCTCAGACACAGTGTGCGCAGGAAAGACTTGGGGAACGGGGGCCTGGGCGGGGGATTTTCCAGGGGGCTGTCTGATGACCAGGCGTCCTCTCTCGCCCGGTGAGTGTCCAAGCCGTCCCTTGACCCCCGCAGGAGACCTGATTCCTGCCATAAGCGGCCCTCTAGCCACATGGGGCAGGGACACCTGGGCCCGGTGTGCCAGCAACTGGCCTACATGGAGGCAAACAAACAGACACCTCAGGCCCGACCCCACCACTGCGAAGATCCCCCTTTTCTTTCATCCGTAAAGGGGTCACGCTTCAGGAGTGGAAGAACACGGGGAGGCCCCCAGGAGATGGCTTTTCTCCGAGCCGCGGCTGGCTCCTTTCTGGCCTATATGTGGGCCGTGCATGCGCACTCAGGCTCCCTACCACAAGCCTCCCTCGGGTCACGGGACCCACACTAGAGGTGTCTCCTGACCCACCCTTGAGGGGTCACGCGACCCACCCCTGAGTGGTCTGGAGACCCACACCTGAGGGGTCACGTGACCCACCCCTGAGGAGTCTCCTGACCCACACCTGAGGGGTCACGTGACGCACCCCTGAGGGGTCACGTGACCCACCCCTGAGGGGTCACGTGACGCACCCCTGAGGGGTCACATGACCCACCCCTGAGGGGTCTCGTGACCCACCCCTGAGGGGTCATGTGACCCACCCCTGAGGGGTCACGTGACGCACCCCTGGGGGGTCACGTGACGCACCCCTGAGGTGTCATGTGACCCACCCCTGAGGGGTCACGTGACCCACCCCTGAGGGGTCTCGTGACCCACCCCTGACGGGTCACGTGACCCAACCCTGAGGGGTCACGTGACCCACCCCTGAGGGGTCTCGTGACCCACCCTGGAGGGTCACGTGCCCCACCCTTGAGGGGTCTCGAGACCCACCCTTGCGGGGTCACGTGCCCCACCCTTGAGGGGTCTCGAGACCCACCCTTGGGAGGTCACCTGTCCCACCCTGGAGGGGTCAGGTGACCCGCCCTTGAGAGGTCACAGCAGTTTCAGAGGGTCCCTGAGCACCTGTCCGTGGAAACAGAAGCCCTCCCTGCCACTCAGAGCACCGCGCCATTTCCCCTAGGCCACACTGCCCAGCAGCACTCTCAGCCCCGCACAGACAGTGTGCTAAGGACAGACTTGGATACCGGGGGCCTGGGCGGGGGATTTTCCATGGAACTCTCTCAGGGCCCCGTGCCCTGTGTCGCCCGGGAGTGCCCATGCCCTTCCTTGACCCCGCAGGACACTTGCATCCAGCAATAAGCAGCCCTCTGCCTCCACGGGGCTCAAACACCTGGGCCCGGTGTGCGGGCACCTGGCGTACGTGGAGGCAAACCCGCGGACCCCTCTGGCCCGAACCCACCACTGCGAAGATCCCCCTTTTCTTCCATCCGTAAAGGGGTCCTCCTTGGGGAGTGGAGGAACATGGGGAGGCCCCCAGGAGATGGCTTTTCTCCGAGCCGAGTCTGCCTGGTTTCGGGCCAACACCTGGGCCGCGCATGCGCACTCAGGCTCCCAAGCACACGCCTCCCTCGGCTCACCAGACCCACCCTTTAGAGGTCACAGCAGTTCCACACGGTCCCTGGGCACCTGTCCGTGGACACAGGAGCCCTCCCTGCCACCTAGAGGACCACGCGATTTCCGCTGGGGAACACTGCCCAGAAGCACTCCCAGCCTGGCACAGACACTGTGCGCAGGATAGACTTGTGGACCAGGGGCCTGGGCGGGGAATTTTCCAGGGAATTCTCTAAAGGCCAGGTGCCCTCTGTCGCCCTGGGAGTGCCCACGCCGTCCCTTAACCCTGCAGGACACTATCATCCAGCAATAAGCAGCCCTCTGCCTCCACGGGGCTCAAACACCTGGGCCCGTTGTGCGAGCACCTGGCGTACGTGCAGGCAAACCCGCCGACCCCTCTGGCCCGAACCCACCACTGCGAAGATCCCCCATTTCTTCCATCCGTAAAGGGGTGCTCCTTGGGGACTGGAGGAACATGGGGAGACCCCCAGGAGATGGCTTTTCTCCGAGCCGCGGCTGGCTCCTTTCGGGCCTATTCGTGGGCCACGCATGCGCACTCAGGCTCCCAAGCACACGCCTCCCTCGGCTCACCTGACCCACGCTTGAGCAGTCAGACCTTTTGCACAGGGTCCCTAGGCACCTGTCTGGAAACGGAAGCCCACCCCGCCACCCAGAGGACCGCGCGATTTCCCATGGGCCACACTTCCCAGCAGCTCTCCCAGCTCCTCAGACACAGTGTGCGCAGGAAAGACTTGGGGAACGGGGGCCTGGGCGGGGGATTTTCCAGGGGGCTGTCTGATGACCAGGCGTCCTCTCTCGCCCGGTGAGTGTCCAAGCCGTCCCTTGACCCCCGCAGGAGACCTGATTCCTGCCATAAGCGGCCCTCTAGCCACATGGGGCAGGGACACCTGGGCCCGGTGTGCCAGCAACTGGCCTACATGGAGGCAAACAAACAGACACCTCAGGCCCGACCCCACCACTGTGAAGATCCCCCTTTTCTTCCATCCGTAAAGGGGTCACGCTTCAGGAGTGGAAGAACACGGGGAGGCCCCCAGGAGATGGCTTTTCTCCGAGCCGCGGCTGGCTCCTTTCTGGCCTATATGTGGGCCGTGCATGCGCACTCAGGCTCCCTACCACAAGTCTCCCTCGGGTCACGGGACCCACACTAGAAGTGTCTCCAGACCCACCCTTGAGGGGTCACGCGACCCACCCCTGAGTGGTCTCGTGACCCACACCTGAGGGGTCACGTGACCCACCCCTGAGGAGTCTCGTGACCCACACCTGAGGGGTCACGTGACGCACCCCTGGGGGGTCACGTGACGCACCCCTGGGGGGTCACGTGACCCACCCCTGACGGGTCACGTGACCCAACCCTGAGGGGTCTCGTGACCCACCCCTGACGGGTCACGTGACCCAACCCTGAGGGGTCACGTGACCCACCCCTGAGGGGTCTCGTGACCCACCCTTGAGGGTCACGTGCCCCACCCTTGAGGGGTCTCGAGACCCACCCTTGCGGGGTCACGTGCCCCACCCTTGAGGGGTCTCGCGACCCACCCTTGGGAGGTCACCTGTCCCACCCTGGAGGGGTCAGGTGACCCGCCCTTGAGAGGTCACAGCAGTTTCAGAGGGTCCCTGTGCACCTGTCCGTGGAAACAGAAGCCCTCCCTGCCACTCAGAGCACCGCGCCATTTCCCCTAGGCCACACTGCCCAGCAGCACTCTCAGCCCCGCACAGACAGTGTGCTAAGGACAGACTTGGATACCGGGGGCCTGGGCGGGGGATTTTCCATGGAACTCTCTCAGGGCCCCGTGCCCTGTGTCGCCCGGGAGTGCCCATGCCCTTCCTTGACCCCGCAGGACACTTGCATCCAGCAATAAGCAGCCCTCTGCCTCCACGGGGCTCAAACACCTGGGCCCGGTGTGCGGGCACCTGGCGTACGTGGAGGCAAACCCGCGGACCCCTCTGGCCCGAACCCACCACTGCGAAGATCCCCCTTTTCTTCCATCCGTAAAGGGGTCCTCCTTGGGGAGTGGAGGAACATGGGGAGGCCCCCAGGAGATGGCTTTTCTCCGAGCCGAGTCTGCCTGGCTTCGGGCCAACACCTGGGCCGCGCATGCGCACTCAGGCTCCCAAGCACACGCCTCCCTCGGCTCACCAGACCCACCCTTTAGAGGTCACAGCAGTTCCACACGGTCCCTGGGCACCTGTCCGTGGACACAGGAGCCCTCCCTGCCACCTAGAGGACCACGCGATTTCCGCTGGGGAACACTGCCCAGAAGCACTCCCAGCCTGGCACAGACACTGTGCGCAGGATAGACTTGTGGACCAGGGGCCTGGGCGGGGAATTTTCCAGGGAATTCTCTAAAGGCCAGGTGCCCTCTGTCGCCCTGGGAGTGCCCACGCCGTCCCTTAACCCTGCAGGACACTATCATCCAGCAATAAGCAGCCCTCTGCCTCCACGGGGCTCAAACACCTGGGCCCGTTGTGCGAGCACCTGGCGTACGTGCAGGCAAACCCGCCGACCCCTCTGGCCCGAACCCACCACTGCGAAGATCCCCCATTTCTTCCATCCGTAAAGGGGTGCTCCTTGGGGACTGGAGGAACATGGGGAGACCCCCAGGAGATGGCTTTTCTCCGAGCCGCGGCTGGCTCCTTTCGGGCCTATTCGTGGGCCGCGCATGCGCACTCAGGCTCCCAAGCACACGCCTCCCTCGGCTCACCTGACCCACGCTTGAGCAGTCAGACCTTTTGCACAGGGTCCCTAGGCACCTGTCTGGAAACGGAAGCCCACCCCGCCACCCAGAGGACCGCGCGATTTCCCATGGGCCACACTTCCCAGCAGCTCTCCCAGCTCCTCAGACACAGTGTGCGCATGAAAGACTTGGGGAACGGGGGCCTGGGCGGGGGATTTTCCAGGGGGCTGTCTGATGACCAGGCGTCCTCTCTCGCCCGGTGAGTGTCCAAGCCGTCCCTTGACCCCCGCAGGAGACCTGATTCCTGCCATAAGCGGCCCTCTAGCCACATGGGGCAGGGACACCTGGGCCCGGTGTGCCAGCAACTGGCCTACATGGAGGCAAACAAACAGACACCTCAGGCCCGACCCCACCACTGCGAAGATCCCCCTTTTCTTTCATCCGTAAAGGGGTCACGCTTCAGGAGTGGAAGAACACGGGGAGGCCCCCAGGAGATGGCTTTTCTCCGAGCCGCGGCTGGCTCCTTTCTGGCCTATATGTGGGCCGTGCATGCGCACTCAGGCTCCCTACCACAAGCCTCCCTCGGGTCACGGGACCCACACTAGAGGTGTCTCCTGACCCACCCTTGAGGGGTCACGCGACCCACCCCTGAGTGGTCTGGAGACCCACACCTGAGGGGTCACGTGACCCACCCCTGAGGAGTCTCCTGACCCACACCTGAGGGGTCACGTGACGCACCCCTGAGGGGTCACGTGACCCACCCCTGAGGGGTCACGTGACGCACCCCTGAGGGGTCACATGACCCACCCCTGAGGGGTCTCGTGACCCACCCCTGAGGGGTCATGTGACCCACCCCTGAGGGGTCACGTGACGCACCCCTGGGGGGTCACGTGACGCACCCCTGAGGTGTCATGTGACCCACCCCTGAGGGGTCACGTGACCCACCCCTGAGGGGTCTCGTGACCCACCCCTGACGGGTCACGTGACCCAACCCTGAGGGGTCACGTGACCCACCCCTGAGGGGTCTCGTGACCCACCCTGGAGGGTCACGTGCCCCACCCTTGAGGGGTCTCGAGACCCACCCTTGCGGGGTCACGTGCCCCACCCTTGAGGGGTCTCGAGACCCACCCTTGGGAGGTCACCTGTCCCACCCTGGAGGGGTCAGGTGACCCGCCCTTGAGAGGTCACAGCAGTTTCAGAGGGTCCCTGAGCACCTGTCCGTGGAAACAGAAGCCCTCCCTGCCACTCAGAGCACCGCGCCATTTCCCCTAGGCCACACTGCCCAGCAGCACTCTCAGCCCCGCACAGACAGTGTGCTAAGGACAGACTTGGATACCGGGGGCCTGGGCGGGGGATTTTCCATGGAACTCTCTCAGGGCCCCGTGCCCTGTGTCGCCCGGGAGTGCCCATGCCCTTCCTTGACCCCGCAGGACACTTGCATCCAGCAATAAGCAGCCCTCTGCCTCCACGGGGCTCAAACACCTGGGCCCGGTGTGCGGGCACCTGGCGTACGTGGAGGCAAACCCGCGGACCCCTCTGGCCCGAACCCACCACTGCGAAGATCCCCCTTTTCTTCCATCCGTAAAGGGGTCCTCCTTGGGGAGTGGAGGAACATGGGGAGGCCCCCAGGAGATGGCTTTTCTCCGAGCCGAGTCTGCCTGGTTTCGGGCCAACACCTGGGCCGCGCATGCGCACTCAGGCTCCCAAGCACACGCCTCCCTCGGCTCACCAGACCCACCCTTTAGAGGTCACAGCAGTTCCACACGGTCCCTGGGCACCTGTCCGTGGACACAGGAGCCCTCCCTGCCACCTAGAGGACCACGCGATTTCCGCTGGGGAACACTGCCCAGAAGCACTCCCAGCCTGGCACAGACACTGTGCGCAGGATAGACTTGTGGACCAGGGGCCTGGGCGGGGAATTTTCCAGGGAATTCTCTAAAGGCCAGGTGCCCTCTGTCGCCCTGGGAGTGCCCACGCCGTCCCTTAACCCTGCAGGACACTATCATCCAGCAATAAGCAGCCCTCTGCCTCCACGGGGCTCAAACACCTGGGCCCGTTGTGCGAGCACCTGGCGTACGTGCAGGCAAACCCGCCGACCCCTCTGGCCCGAACCCACCACTGCGAAGATCCCCCATTTCTTCCATCCGTAAAGGGGTGCTCCTTGGGGACTGGAGGAACATGGGGAGACCCCCAGGAGATGGCTTTTCTCCGAGCCGCGGCTGGCTCCTTTCGGGCCTATTCGTGGGCCGCGCATGCGCACTCAGGCTCCCAAGCACACGCCTCCCTCGGCTCACCTGACCCACCCTTGAGCTGTCAGACCATTTGCACAGGGTCCCTAGGCACCTGTATGGAAACGGAAGCCCACCCCGCCACCCAGAGGACCGCGCGATTTCCCATGGGCCACACTTCCCAGCAGCTCTCCCAGCTCCTCAGACACAGTGTGCGCAGGAAAGACTTGGGGAACGGGGGCCTGGGCGGGGGATTTTCCAGGGGGCTGTCTGATGACCAGGCGTCCTCTCTCGCCCGGTGAGTGTCCAAGCCGTCCCTTGACCCCCGCAGGAGACCTGATTCCTGCCATAAGCGGCCCTCTAGCCACATGGGGCAGGGACACCTGGGCCCGGTGTGCCAGCAACTGGCCTACATGGAGGCAAACAAACAGACACCTCAGGCCCGACCCCACCACTGTGAAGATCCCCCTTTTCTTCCATCCGTAAAGGGGTCACGCTTCAGGAGTGGAAGAACACGGGGAGGCCCCCAGGAGATGGCTTTTCTCCGAGCCGCGGCTGGCTCCTTTCTGGCCTATATGTGGGCCGTGCATGCGCGCTCAGGCTCCCTACCACAAGTCTCCCTCGGGTCACGGGACCCACACTAGAAGTGTCTCCAGACCCACCCTTGAGGGGTCACGCGACCCACCCCTGAGTGGTCTCGTGACCCACACCTGAGGGGTCACGTGACCCACCCCTGAGGAGTCTCGTGACCCACACCTGAGGGGTCACGTGACGCACCCCTGGGGGGTCACGTGACGCACCCCTGGGGGGTCACGTGACCCACCCCTGACGGGTCACGTGACCCAACCCAGAGGGGTCTCGTGACCCACCCCTGACGGGTCACGTGACCCACCCCTGCCGGGTCACGTGACCCACCCCTGAGGGGTCTCGTGACCCACCCTTGAGGGTCACGTGCCCCACCCTTGAGGGGTCTCGAGACCCACCCTTGCGGGGTCACGTGCCCCACCCTTGAGGGGTCTCGAGACCCACCCTTGGGAGGTCACCTGTCCCACCCTGGAGGGGTCAGGTGACCCGCCCTTGAGAGGTCACAGCAGTTTCAGAGGGTCCCTGTGCACCTGTCCGTGGAAACAGAAGCCCTCCCTGCCACTCAGAGCACCGCGCCATTTCCCCTAGGCCACACTGCCCAGCAGCACTCTCAGCCCCGCACAGACAGTGTGCTAAGGACAGACTTGGATACCGGGGGCCTGGGCGGGGGATTTTCCATGGAACTCTCTCAGGGCCCCGTGCCCTGTGTCGCCCGGGAGTGCCCATGCCCTTCCTTGACCCCGCAGGACACTTGCATCCAGCAATAAGCAGCCCTCTGCCTCCACGGGGCTCAAACACCTGGGCCCGGTGTGCGGGCACCTGGCGTACGTGGAGGCAAACCCGCGGACCCCTCTGGCCCGAACCCACCACTGCGAAGATCCCCCTTTTCTTCCATCCGTAAAGGGGTCCTCCTTGGGGAGTGGAGGAACATGGGGAGGCCCCCAGGAGATGGCTTTTCCTCGAGCCGAGTCTGCCTGGCTTCGGGCCAACACCTGGGCCGCGCATGCGCACTCAGGCTCCCAAGCACACGCCTCCCTCGGCTCACCAGACCCACCCTTTAGAGGTCACAGCAGTTCCACACGGTCCCTGGGCACCTGTCCGTGGACACAGGAGCCCTCCCTGCCACCTAGAGGACCACGCGATTTCCGCTGGGGAACACTGCCCAGAAGCACTCCCAGCCTGGCACAGACACTGTGCGCAGGATAGACTTGTGGACCAGGGGCCTGGGCGGGGAATTTTCCAGGGAATTCTCTAAAGGCCAGGTGCCCTCTGTCGCCCTGGGAGTGCCCACGCCGTCCCTTAACCCTGCAGGACACTATCATCCAGCAATAAGCAGCCCTCTGCCTCCACGGGGCTCAAACACCTGGGCCCGTTGTGCGAGCACCTGGCGTACGTGCAGGCAAACCCGCCGACCCCTCTGGCCCGAACCCACCACTGCGAAGATCCCCCATTTCTTCCATCCGTAAAGGGGTGCTCCTTGGGGACTGGAGGAACATGGGGAGACCCCCAGGAGATGGCTTTTCTCCGAGCCGCGGCTGGCTCCTTTCGGGCCTATTCGTGGGCCGCGCATGCGCACTCAGGCTCCCAAGCACACGCCTCCCTCGGCTCACCTGACCCACCCTTGAGCTGTCAGACCATTTGCACAGGGTCCCTAGGCACCTGTATGGAAACGGAAGCCCACCCCGCCACCCAGAGGACCGCGCGATTTCCCATGGGCCACACTTCCCAGCAGCTCTCCCAGCTCCTCAGACACAGTGTGCGCAGGAAAGACTTGGGGAACGGGGGCCTGGGCGGGGGATTTTCCAGGGGGCTGTCTGATGACCAGGCGTCCTCTCTCGCCCGGTGAGTGTCCAAGCCGTCCCTTGACCCCCGCAGGAGACCTGATTCCTGCCATAAGCGGCCCTCTAGCCACATGGGGCAGGGACACCTGGGCCCGGTGTGCCAGCAACTGGCCTACATGGAGGCAAACAAACAGACACCTCAGGCCCGACCCCACCACTGCGAAGATCCCCCTTTTCTTCCATCCGTAAAGGGGTCACGCTTCAGGAGTGGAAGAACACGGGGAGGCCCCCAGGAGATGGCTTTTCTCCGAGCCGCGGCTGGCTCCTTTCTGGCCTATATGTGGGCCGTGCATGCGCACTCAGGCTCCCTACCACAAGTCTCCCTCGGGTCACGGGACCCACACTAGAGGTGTCTCCTGACCCACCCTTGAGGGGTCACGCGACCCACCCCTGAGTGGTCTCGTGACCCACACCTGAGGGGTCACGTGACCCACCCCTGAGGAGTCTCCTGACCCACACCTGAGGGGTCACGTGACCCACCCCTGAGGGGTCACGTGACGCACCCCTGAGGGGTCACGTGACCCACCCCTGAGGGGTCACGTGACCCACCCCTGAGGGGTCACGTGACGCACCACTGAGGGGTCACGTGACCCACCCCTGAGGGGTCACGTGACCCACCCCTGAGGGGTCTCGTAACCCACTCGTGAGGGGTCATGTGACCCACCCCTGAGGGGTCACGTGACGCACCCCTGAGGGGTCACGTGACCCACCCCTGACGGGGCACGTGACCCACCCCTGAGGGGTCTCGTGACCCACCCCTGACGGGGCACGTGACCCATCCTGAGGGGTCACGTGACCCACCCCTGAGGGGTCTCGTGACCCACCCTTGAGGGTCACGTGCCCCACCCTTGAGGGGTCTCGAGACCCACCCTTGCGGGGTCACGTGCCCCACCCTTGAGGGGTCTCGAGACCCACCCTTGGGAGGTCACCTGTCCCACCCTGGAGGGGTCAGGTGACCCGCCCTTGAGAGGTCACAGCAGTTTCAGAGGGTCCCTGTGCACCTGTCCGTGGAAACAGAAGCCCTCCCTGCCACTCAGAGCACCGCGCCATTTCCCCTAGGCCACACTGCCCAGCAGCACTCTCAGCCCCGCACAGACAGTGTGCTAAGGACAGACTTGGATACCGGGGGCCTGGGCGGGGGATTTTCCATGGAACTCTCTCAGGGCCCAGTGCCCTGTGTCGCCCAGAGTGCCCATGCCCTTCCTTGACCCCGCAGGACACTTGCATCCAGCAATAAGCAGCCCTCTGCCTCCACGGGGCTCAAACACCTGGGCCCGGTGTGGGGGCACCTGGCGTACGTGGAGGCAAACCCGCGGACCCCTCTGGCCCGAACCCACCACTGCGAAGATCCCCCTTTTCTTCCATCCGTAAAGGGGTCCTCCTTGGGGAGTGGAGGAACATGGGGAGGCCCCCAGGAGATGGCTTTTCTCCGAGCCGAGTCTGCCTGGTTTCGGGCCAACACCTGGGCCGCGCATGCGCACTCAGGCTCCCAAGCACACGCCTCCCTCGGCTCACCAGACCCACCCTTTAGAGGTCACAGCAGTTCCACACGGTCCCTGGGCACCTGTCCGTGGACACAGGAGCCCTCCCTGTCACCTAGAGGACAACGCGATTTCCGCTGGGGAACACTGCCCAGAAGCACTCCCAGCCTGGCACAGACACTGTGCGCAGGATAGACTTGTGGACCAGGGGCCTGGGCGGGGAATTTTCCAGGGAATTCTCTAAAGGCCAGGTGCCCTCTGTCGCCCTGGGAGTGCCCACGCCGTCCCTTAACCCTGCAGGACACTATCATCCAGCAATAAGCAGCCCTCTGCCTCCACGGGGCTCAAACACCTGGGCCCGTTGTGCGAGCACCTGGCGTACGTGCAGGCAAACCCGCCGACCCCTCTGGCCCGAACCCACCACTGCGAAGATCCCCCATTTCTTCCATCCGTAAAGGGGTGCTCCTTGGGGACTGGAGGAACATGGGGAGACCCCCAGGAGATGGCTTTTCTCCGAGCCGCGGCTGGCTCCTTTCGGGCCTATTCGTGGGCCGCGCATGCGCACTCAGGCTCCCAAGCACACGCCTCCCTCGGCTCACCTGACCCACCCTTGAGCTGTCAGACCATTTGCACAGGGTCCCTAGGCACCTGTATGGAAACGGAAGCCCACCCCGCCACCCAGAGGACCGCGCGATTTCCCATGGGCCACACTTCCCAGCAGCTCTCCCAGCTCCTCAGACACAGTGTGCGCAGGAAAGACTTGGGGAACGGGGGCCTGGGCGGGGGATTTTCCAGGGGGCTGTCTGATGACCAGGCGTCCTCTCTCGCCCGGTGAGTGTCCAAGCCGTCCCTTGACCCCCGCAGGAGACCTGATTCCTGCCATAAGCGGCCCTCTAGCCACATGGGGCAGGGACACCTGGGCCCGGTGTGCCAGCAACTGGCCTACATGGAGGCAAACAAACAGACACCTCAGGCCCGACCCCACCACTGTGAAGATCCCCCTTTTCTTCCATCCGTAAAGGGGTCACGCTTCAGGAGTGGAAGAACACGGGGAGGCCCCCAGGAGATGGCTTTTCTCCGAGCCGCGGCTGGCTCCTTTCTGGCCTATATGTGGGCCGTGCATGCGCACTCAGGCTCCCTACCACAAGTCTCCCTCGGGTCACGGGACCCACACTAGAAGTGTCTCCAGACCCACCCTTGAGGGGTCACGCGACCCACCCCTGAGTGGTCTCGTGACCCACACCTGAGGGGTCACGTGACCCACCCCTGAGGAGTCTCGTGACCCACACCTGAGGGGTCACGTGACGCACCCCTGGGGGGTCACGTGACGCACCCCTGGGGGGTCACGTGACCCACCCCTGACGGGTCACGTGACCCAACCCTGAGGGGTCTCGTGACCCACCCCTGACGGGTCACGTGACCCACCCCTGCCGGGTCACGTGACCCACCCCTGAGGCGTCTCGTGACCCACCCTTGAGGGTCACGTGCCCCACCCTTGAGGGGTCTCGAGACCCACCCTTGCGGGGTCACGTGCCCCACCCTTGAGGGGTCTCGCGACCCACCCTTGGGAGGTCACCTGTCCCACCCTGGAGGGGTCAGGTGACCCGCCCTTGAGAGGTCACAGCAGTTTCAGAGGGTCCCTGTGCACCTGTCCGTGGAAACAGAAGCCCTCCCTGCCACTCAGAGCACCGCGCCATTTCCCCTAGGCCACACTGCCCAGCAGCACTCTCAGCCCCGCACAGACAGTGTGCTAAGGACAGACTTGGATACCGGGGGCCTGGGCGGGGGATTTTCCATGGAACTCTCTCAGGGCCCCGTGCCCTGTGTCGCCCGGGAGTGCCCATGCCCTTCCTTGACCCCGCAGGACACTTGCATCCAGCAATAAGCAGCCCTCTGCCTCCACGGGGCTCAAACACCTGGGCCCGGTGTGCGGGCACCTGGCGTACGTGGAGGCAAACCCGCGGACCCCTCTGGCCCGAACCCACCACTGCGAAGATCCCCCTTTTCTTCCATCCGTAAAGGGGTCCTCCTTGGGGAGTGGAGGAACATGGGGAGGCCCCCAGGAGATGGCTTTTCTCCGAGCCGAGTCTGCCTGGCTTCGGGCCAACACCTGGGCCGCGCATGCGCACTCAGGCTCCCAAGCACACGCCTCCCTCGGCTCACCAGACCCACCCTTTAGAGGTCACAGCAGTTCCACACGGTCCCTGGGCACCTGTCCGTGGACACAGGAGCCCTCCCTGCCACCTAGAGGACCACGCGATTTCCGCTGGGGAACACTGCCCAGAAGCACTCCCAGCCTGGCACAGACACTGTGCGCAGGATAGACTTGTGGACCAGGGGCCTGGGCGGGGAATTTTCCAGGGAATTCTCTAAAGGCCAGGTGCCCTCTGTCGCCCTGGGAGTGCCCACGCCGTCCCTTAACCCTGCAGGACACTATCATCCAGCAATAAGCAGCCCTCTGCCTCCACGGGGCTCAAACACCTGGGCCCGTTGTGCGAGCACCTGGCGTACGTGCAGGCAAACCCGCCGACCCCTCTGGCCCGAACCCACCACTGCGAAGATCCCCCATTTCTTCCATCCGTAAAGGGGTGCTCCTTGGGGACTGGAGGAACATGGGGAGACCCCCAGGAGATGGCTTTTCTCCGAGCCGCGGCTGGCTCCTTTCGGGCCTATTCGTGGGCCGCGCATGCGCACTCAGGCTCCCAAGCACACGCCTCCCTCGGCTCACCTGACCCACGCTTGAGCAGTCAGACCTTTTGCACAGGGTCCCTAGGCACCTGTCTGGAAACGGAAGCCCACCCCGCCACCCAGAGGACCGCGCGATTTCCCATGGGCCACACTTCCCAGCAGCTCTCCCAGCTCCTCAGACACAGTGTGCGCATGAAAGACTTGGGGAACGGGGGCCTGGGCGGGGGATTTTCCAGGGGGCTGTCTGATGACCAGGCGTCCTCTCTCGCCCGGTGAGTGTCCAAGCCGTCCCTTGACCCCCGCAGGAGACCTGATTCCTGCCATAAGCGGCCCTCTAGCCACATGGGGCAGGGACACCTGGGCCCGGTGTGCCAGCAACTGGCCTACATGGAGGCAAACAAACAGACACCTCAGGCCCGACCCCACCACTGCGAAGATCCCCCTTTTCTTTCATCCGTAAAGGGGTCACGCTTCAGGAGTGGAAGAACACGGGGAGGCCCCCAGGAGATGGCTTTTCTCCGAGCCGCGGCTGGCTCCTTTCTGGCCTATATGTGGGCCGTGCATGCGCACTCAGGCTCCCTACCACAAGCCTCCCTCGGGTCACGGGACCCACACTAGAGGTGTCTCCTGACCCACCCTTGAGGGGTCACGCGACCCACCCCTGAGTGGTCTGGAGACCCACACCTGAGGGGTCACGTGACCCACCCCTGAGGAGTCTCCTGACCCACACCTGAGGGGTCACGTGACGCACCCCTGAGGGGTCACGTGACCCACCCCTGAGGGGTCACGTGACGCACCCCTGAGGGGTCACATGACCCACCCCTGAGGGGTCTCGTGACCCACCCCTGAGGGGTCATGTGACCCACCCCTGAGGGGTCACGTGACGCACCCCTGGGGGGTCACGTGACGCACCCCTGAGGTGTCATGTGACCCACCCCTGAGGGGTCACGTGACCCACCCCTGAGGGGTCTCGTGACCCACCCCTGACGGGTCACGTGACCCAACCCTGAGGGGTCACGTGACCCACCCCTGAGGGGTCTCGTGACCCACCCTGGAGGGTCACGTGCCCCACCCTTGAGGGGTCTCGAGACCCACCCTTGCGGGGTCACGTGCCCCACCCTTGAGGGGTCTCGAGACCCACCCTTGGGAGGTCACCTGTCCCACCCTGGAGGGGTCAGGTGACCCGCCCTTGAGAGGTCACAGCAGTTTCAGAGGGTCCCTGAGCACCTGTCCGTGGAAACAGAAGCCCTCCCTGCCACTCAGAGCACCGCGCCATTTCCCCTAGGCCACACTGCCCAGCAGCACTCTCAGCCCCGCACAGACAGTGTGCTAAGGACAGACTTGGATACCGGGGGCCTGGGCGGGGGATTTTCCATGGAACTCTCTCAGGGCCCCGTGCCCTGTGTCGCCCGGGAGTGCCCATGCCCTTCCTTGACCCCGCAGGACACTTGCATCCAGCAATAAGCAGCCCTCTGCCTCCACGGGGCTCAAACACCTGGGCCCGGTGTGCGGGCACCTGGCGTACGTGGAGGCAAACCCGCGGACCCCTCTGGCCCGAACCCACCACTGCGAAGATCCCCCTTTTCTTCCATCCGTAAAGGGGTCCTCCTTGGGGAGTGGAGGAACATGGGGAGGCCCCCAGGAGATGGCTTTTCTCCGAGCCGAGTCTGCCTGGTTTCGGGCCAACACCTGGGCCGCGCATGCGCACTCAGGCTCCCAAGCACACGCCTCCCTCGGCTCACCAGACCCACCCTTTAGAGGTCACAGCAGTTCCACACGGTCCCTGGGCACCTGTCCGTGGACACAGGAGCCCTCCCTGCCACCTAGAGGACCACGCGATTTCCGCTGGGGAACACTGCCCAGAAGCACTCCCAGCCTGGCACAGACACTGTGCGCAGGATAGACTTGTGGACCAGGGGCCTGGGCGGGGAATTTTCCAGGGAATTCTCTAAAGGCCAGGTGCCCTCTGTCGCCCTGGGAGTGCCCACGCCGTCCCTTAACCCTGCAGGACACTATCATCCAGCAATAAGCAGCCCTCTGCCTCCACGGGGCTCAAACACCTGGGCCCGTTGTGCGAGCACCTGGCGTACGTGCAGGCAAACCCGCCGACCCCTCTGGCCCGAACCCACCACTGCGAAGATCCCCCATTTCTTCCATCCGTAAAGGGGTGCTCCTTGGGGACTGGAGGAACATGGGGAGACCCCCAGGAGATGGCTTTTCTCCGAGCCGCGGCTGGCTCCTTTCGGGCCTATTCGTGGGCCGCGCATGCGCACTCAGGCTCCCAAGCACACGCCTCCCTCGGCTCACCTGACCCACGCTTGAGCAGTCAGACCTTTTGCACAGGGTCCCTAGGCACCTGTCTGGAAACGGAAGCCCACCCCGCCACCCAGAGGACCGCGCGATTTCCCATGGGCCACACTTCCCAGCAGCTCTCCCAGCTCCTCAGACACAGTGTGCGCAGGAAAGACTTGGGGAACGGGGGCCTGGGCGGGGGATTTTCCAGGGGGCTGTCTGATGACCAGGCGTCCTCTCTCGCCCGGTGAGTGTCCAAGCCGTCCCTTGACCCCCGCAGGAGACCTGATTCCTGCCATAAGCGGCCCTCTAGCCACATGGGGCAGGGACACCTGGGCCCGGTGTGCCAGCAACTGGCCTACATGGAGGCAAACAAACAGACACCTCAGGCCCGACCCCACCACTGCGAAGATCCCCCTTTTCTTCCATCCGTAAAGGGGTCACGCTTCAGGAGTGGAAGAACACGGGGAGGCCCCCAGGAGATGGCTTTTCTCCGAGCCGCGGCTGGCTCCTTTCTGGCCTATATGTGGGCCGTGCATGCGCACTCAGGCTCCCTACCACAAGTCTCCCTCGGGTCACGGGACCCACACTAGAGGTGTCTCCTGACCCACCCTTGAGGGGTCACGCGACCCACCCCTGAGTGGTCTCGTGACCCACACCTGAGGGGTCACGTGACCCACCCCTGAGGAGTCTCCTGACCCACACCTGAGGGGTCACGTGACCCACCCCTGAGGGGTCACGTGACGCACCCCTGAGGGGTCACGTGACCCACCCCTGAGGGGTCACGTGACCCACCCCTGAGGGGTCACGTGACGCACCCCTGAGGGGTCACGTGACCCACCCCTGAGGGGTCACGTGACCCACCCCTGAGGGGTCTCGTAACCCACTCGTGAGGGGTCATGTGACCCACCCCTGAGGGGTCACGTGACGCACCCCTGAGGGGTCACGTGACCCACCCCTGACGGGGCACGTGACCCACCCCTGAGGGGTCTCGTGACCCACCCCTGACGGGGCACGTGACCCACCCCTGAGGGGTCACGTGACCCACCCCTGAGGGGTCTCGTGACCCACCCTTGAGGGTCACGTGCCCCACCTTTGAGGGGTCTCGAGACCCACCCTTGCGGGGTCACGTGCCCCACCCTTGAGGGGTCTCGAGACCCACCCTTGGGAGGTCACCTGTCCCACCCTGGAGGGGTCAGGTGACCCGCCCTTGAGAGGTCACAGCAGTTTCAGAGGGTCCCTGTGCACCTGTCCGTGGAAACAGAAGCCCTCCCTGCCACTCAGAGCACCGCGCCATTTCCCCTAGGCCACACTGCCCAGCAGCACTCTCAGCCCCGCACAGACAGTGTGCTAAGGACAGACTTGGATACCGGGGGCCTGGGCGGGGGATTTTCCATGGAACTCTCTCAGGGCCCAGTGCCCTGTGTCGCCCAGAGTGCCCATGCCCTTCCTTGACCCCGCAGGACACTTGCATCCAGCAATAAGCAGCCCTCTGCCTCCACGGGGCTCAAACACCTGGGCCCGGTGTGGGGGCACCTGGCGTACGTGGAGGCAAACCCGCGGACCCCTCTGGCCCGAACCCACCACTGCGAAGATCCCCCTTTTCTTCCATCCGTAAAGGGGTCCTCCTTGGGGAGTGGAGGAACATGGGGAGGCCCCCAGGAGATGGCTTTTCTCCGAGCCGAGTCTGCCTGGTTTCGGGCCAACACCTGGGCCGCGCATGCGCACTCAGGCTCCCAAGCACACGCCTCCCTCGGCTCACCAGACCCACCCTTTAGAGGTCACAGCAGTTCCACACGGTCCCTGGGCACCTGTCCGTGGACACAGGAGCCCTCCCTGCCACCTAGAGGACCACGCGATTTCCCCTGGGGAACACTGCCCAGAAGCACTCCCAGCCTGGCACAGACACTGTGCGCAGGATAGACTTGTGGACCAGGGGCCTGGGCGGGGAATTTTCCAGGGAATTCTCTAAAGGCCAGGTGCCCTCTGTTGCCCTGGGAGTGCCCACGCCGTCCCTTAACCCTGCAGGACACTATCATCCAGCAATAAGCAGCCCTCTGCCTCCACGGGGCTCAAACACCTGGGCCCGTTGTGCGAGCACCTGGCGTACGTGCAGGCAAACCCGCCGACCCCTCTGGCCCGAACCCACCACTGCGAAGATCCCCCATTTCTTCCATCCGTAAAGGGGTGCTCCTTGGGGACTGGAGGAACATGGGGAGACCCCCAGGAGATGGCTTTTCTCCGAGCCGCGGCTGGCTCCTTTCGGGCCTATTCGTGGGCCGCGCATGCGCACTCAGGCTCCCAAGCACACGCCTCCCTCGGCTCACCTGACCCACCCTTGAGCTGTCAGACCATTTGCACAGGGTCCCTAGGCACCTGTATGGAAACGGAAGCCCACCCCGCCACCCAGAGGACCGCGCGATTTCCCATGGGCCACACTTCCCAGCAGCTCTCCCAGCTCCTCAGACACAGTGTGCGCAGGAAAGACTTGGGGAACGGGGGCCTGGGCGGGGGATTTTCCAGGGGGCTGTCTGATGACCAGGCGTCCTCTCTCGCCCGGTGAGTGTCCAAGCCGTCCCTTGACCCCCGCAGGAGACCTGATTCCTGCCATAAGCGGCCCTCTAGCCACATGGGGCAGGGACACCTGGGCCCGGTGTGCCAGCAACTGGCCTACATGGAGGCAAACAAACAGACACCTCAGGCCGGACCCCACCACTGCGAAGATCCCCCTTTTCTTCCATCCGTAAAGGGGTCACGCTTCAGGAGTGGAAGAACACGGGGAGGCCCCCAGGAGATGGCTTTTCTCCGAGCCGCGGCTGGCTCCTTTCTGGCCTATATGTGGGCCGTGCATGCGCACTCAGGCTCCCTACCACAAGCCTCCCTCGGGTCACGGGACCCACACTAGAGGTGTCTCCTGACCCACCCTTGAGGGGTCACGCGACCCACCCCTGAGTGGTCTGGTGACCCACACCTGAGGGGTCACGTGACCCACCCCTGAGGAGTCTCCTGACCCACACCTGAGGGGTCACGTGACGCACCCCTGAGGGGTCACGTGACCCACACCTGAGGGGTCACGTGACGCACACCTGAGGGGTCACAAGACCCACCCCTGAGGGGTCTCGTGACCCACCCCTGAGGGTCATGTGACCCACCCCTGAGGGGTCACGTGACGCACCCCTGGGGGGTCACGTGACGCACACCTGAGGTGTCATGTGACCCACCCCCGAGGGGTCACGTGACCCACCCCTGAGGGGTCTCGAGACCCACCCCTGACGGGTCACGTGACCCAACCCTGAGGGGTCACGTGACCCACCCCTGAGGGGTCTCGTGACCCACCCTGGAGGGTCACGTGCCCCACCCTTGAGGGGTCTCGAGACCCACCCTTGCGGGGTCACGTGCCCCACCCTTGAGGGGTCTCGAGACCCACCCTTGGGAGGTCACCTGTCCCACCCTGGAGGGGTCAGGTGACCCGCCCTTGAGAGGTCACAGCAGTTTCAGAGGGTCCCTGCGCACCTGTCCGTGGAAACAGAAGCCCTCCCTGCCACTCAGAGCACCGCGCCATTTCCCCTAGGCCACACTGCCCAGCAGCACTCTCAGCCCCGCACAGACAGTGTGCTAAGGACAGACTTGGATACCGGGGGCCTGGGCGGGGGATTTTCCATGGAACTCTCTCAGGGCCCCGTGCCCTGTGTCGCCCGGGAGTGCCCATGCCCTTCCTTGACCCCGCAGGACACTTGCATCCAGCAATAAGCAGCCCTCTGCCTCCACGGGGCTCAAACACCTGGGCCCGGTGTGCGGGCACCTGGCGTACGTGGAGGCAAACCCGCGGACCCCTCTGGCCCGAACCCACCACTGCGAAGATCCCCCTTTTCTTCCATCCGTAAAGGGGTCCTCCTTGGGGAGTGGAGGAACATGGGGAGGCCCCCAGGAGATGGCTTTTCTCCGAGCCGAGTCTGCCTGGTTTCGGGCCAACACCTGGGCCGCGCATGCGCACTCAGGCTCCCAAGCACACGCCTCCCTCGGCTCACCAGACCCACCCTTTAGAGGTCACAGCAGTTCCACACGGTCCCTGGGCACCTGTCCGTGGACACAGGAGCCCTCCCTGCCACCTAGAGGACCACGCGATTTCCGCTGGGGAACACTGCCCAGAAGCACTCCCAGCCTGGCACAGACACTGTGCGCAGGATAGACTTGTGGACCAGGGGCCTGGGCGGGGAATTTTCCAGGGAATTCTCTAAAGGCCAGGTGCCCTCTGTCGCCCTGGGAGTGCCCACGCCGTCCCTTAACCCTGCAGGACACTATCATCCAGCAATAAGCAGCCCTCTGCCTCCACGGGGCTCAAACACCTGGGCCCGTTGTGCGAGCACCTGGCGTACGTGCAGGCAAACCCGCCGACCCCTCTGGCCCGAACCCACCACTGCGAAGATCCCCCATTTCTTCCATCCGTAAAGGGGTGCTCCTTGGGGACTGGAGGAACATGGGGAGACCCCCAGGAGATGGCTTTTCTCCGAGCCGCGGCTGGCTCCTTTCGGGCCTATTCGTTGGCCGCGCATGCGCACTCAGGCTCCCAAGCACACGCCTCCCTCGGCTCACCTGACCCACGCTTCAGCTGTCAGACCTTTTGCACAGGGTCCCTAGGCACCTGTCTGGAAACGGAAGCCCACCCCGCCACCCAGAGGACCGCGCGATTTCCCATGGGCCACACTTCCCAGCAGCTCTCCCAGCTCCTCAGACACAGTGTGCGCAGGAAAGACTTGGGGAACGGGGGCCTGGGCGGGGGATTTTCCAGGGGGCTGTCTGGTGACCAGGCGTCCTCTCTCGCCCGGTGAGTGTCCAAGCCGTCCCTTGACCCCCGCAGGAGACCTGATTCCTGCCATAAGCGGCCCTCTAGCCACATGGGGCAGGGACACCTGGGCCCGGTGTGCCAGCAACTGGCCTACATGGAGGCAAACAAACAGACACCTCAGGCCCGACCCCACCACTGCGAAGATCCCCCTTTTCTTCCATCCGTAAAGGGGTCACGCTTCAGGAGTGGAAGAACACGGGGAGGCCCCCAAGAGATGGCTTTTCTCCGAGCCGCGGCTGGCTCCTTTCTGGCCTATATGTGGGCCGTGCATGCGCACTCAGGCTCCCTACCACAAGCCTCCCTCGGGTCACGGGACCCACACTAGAGGTGTCTCCTGACCCACTCTTGAGGGGTCACGCGACACACCCCTGAGTGGTCTGGTGACCCACACCTGAGGGGTCACGTGACCCACCCCTGAGGAGTCTCCTGACCCACACCTGAGGGGTCAAGTGACGCACCCCTGAGGGGTCACGTGACCCACCCCTGAGGGGTCACGTGACGCACCCCTGAGGGGTCACATGACCCACCCCTGAGGGGTCTCGTGACCCACCCCTGAGGGGTCATGTGACCCACCCCTGAGGGGTCACGTGACGCACCCCTGGGGGGTCATTTGACCCACCCCTGAGGGGTCACGTGACCCAACACTGAGGGGTCACGTGACCCACCCCTGAGGGGTCTCCTGACCCACCCTGGAGGGTCACGTGCCCCACCCTTGAGGGGTCACGTGACCCACCCTTGAGGGGTCACGTGACGCACCCCTGGGGGGTCATGTGACCCACCCCTGAGGGGTCACGTGACGCACCCCTGGGGGGTCATGTGACCCACCCCTGAGGGGTCACGTGACCCAACACTGAGGGGTCACGTGACCCACCCCTGAGTGGTCTCGTGACCCACCCCTGACGGGTCACGGGACCCAACCCTGAGGGGTCACGTGACCCACCCTTGAGGGGTCTCGAGACCCAACCTTGCGGGGTCACGTGCCCCACCCTTGAGGGGTCTCGAGACCCACCCTTGGGAGGTCACCTGTCCCACCCTGGAGGGGTCAGGTGACCCGCCCTTGAGAGGTCACAGCAGTTTCAGAGGGTCCCTGCGCACCTGTCCGTGGAAACAGAAGCCCTCCCTGCCACTCAGAGCACCGCGCCATTTCCCCTAGGCCACACTGCCCAGCAGCACTCTCAGCCCCGCACAGACAGTGTGCTAAGGACAGACTTGGATACCGGGGGCCTGGGCGGGGGATTTTCCATGGAACTCTCTCAGGGCCCCGTGCCCTGTGTCGCCCGGGAGTGCCCATGCCCTTCCTTGACCCCGCAGGACACTTGCATCCAGCAATAAGCAGCCCTCTGCCTCCACGGGGCTCAAACACCTGGGCCCGGTGTGCGGGCACCTGGCGTACGTGGAGGCAAACCCGCGGACCCCTCTGGCCCGAACCCACCACTGCGAAGATCCCCCTTTTCTTCCATCCGTAAAGGGGTCCTCCTTGGGGAGTGGAGGAACATGGGGAGGCCCCCAGGAGATGGCTTTTCTCCGAGCCGAGTCTGCCTGGTTTCGGGCCAACACCTGGGCCGCGCATGCGCACTCAGGCTCCCAAGCACACGCCTCCCTCGGCTCACCAGACCCACCCTTTAGAGGTCACAGCAGTTCCACACGGTCCCTGGGCACCTGTCCGTGGACACAGGAGCCCTCCCTGCCACCTAGAGGACCACGCGATTTCCCCTGGGGAACACTGCCCAGAAGCACTCCCAGCCTGGCACAGACACTGTGCGCAGGATAGACTTGTGGACCAGGGGCCTGGGCGGGGAATTTTCCAGGGAATTCTCTAAAGGCCAGGTGCCCTCTGTCGCCCTGGGAGTGCCCACGCCATCCCTTAACCCTGCAGGACACTATCATCCAGCAATAAGCAGCCCTCTGCCTCCACGGGGCTCAAACACCTGGGCCCGTTGTGCGAGCACCTGGCGTACGTGCAGGCAAACCCGCCGACCCCTCTGGCCCGAACCCACCACTGCGAAGATCCCCCATTTCTTCCATCCGTAAAGGGGTGCTCCTTGGGGACTGGAGGAACATGGGGAGACCCCCAGGAGATGGCTTTTCTCCGAGCCGCGGCTGGCTCCTTTCGGGCCTATTCGTGGGCCGCGCATGCGCACTCAGGCTCCCAAGCACACGCCTCCCTCGGCTCACCTGACCCACCCTTGAGCTGTCAGACCATTTGCACAGGGTCCCTAGGCACCTGTATGGAAACGGAAGCCCACCCCGCCACCCAGAGGACCGCGCGATTTCCCATGGGCCACACTTCCCAGCAGCTCTCCCAGCTCCTCAGACACAGTGTGCGCAGGAAAGACTTGGGGAACGGGGGCCTGGGCGGGGGATTTTCCAGGGGGCTGTCTGATGACCAGGCGTCCTCTCTCGCCCGGTGAGTGTCCAAGCCGTCCCTTGACCCCCGCAGGAGACCTGATTCCTGCCATAAGCGGCCCTCTAGCCACATGGGGCAGGGACACCTGGGCCCGGTGTGCCAGCAACTGGCCTACATGGAGGCAAACAAACAGACACCTCAGGCCGGACCCCACCACTGCGAAGATCCCCCTTTTCTTCCATCCGTAAAGGGGTCACGCTTCAGGAGTGGAAGAACACGGGGAGGCCCCCAGGAGATGGCTTTTCTCCGAGCCGCGGCTGGCTCCTTTCTGGCCTATATGTGGGCCGTGCATGCGCACTCAGGCTCCCTACCACAAGTCTCCCTCGGGTCACGGGACCCACACTAGAAGTGTCTCCTGACCCACCCTTGAGGGGTCACGCGACCCACCCCTGAGTGGTCTCGTGACCCACACCTGAGGGGTCACGTGACGCACCCCTGGGGGGTCACGTGACGCACCCCTGGGGGGTCACGTGACGCACCCCTGGGGGGTCACGTGACCCACCCCTGCCGGGTCACGTGACCCACCCCTGAGGGGTCTCGTGACCCACCCCTGACGGGTCACGTGACCCAACCCTGAGGGGTCACGTGACCCACCCCTGAGGGGTCTCGTGACCCACCCTTGAGGGTCACGTGCCCCACCCTTGAGGGGTCTCGAGACCCACCCTTGCGGGGTCACGTGCCCCACCCTTGAGGGGTCTCGAGACCCACCCTTGGGAGGTCACCTGTCCCACCCTGGAGGGGTCAGGTGACCCGCCCTTGAGAGGTCACAGCAGTTTCAGAGGGTCCCTGCGCACCTGTCCGTGGAAACAGAAGCCCTCCCTGCCACTCAGAGCACCGCGCCATTTCCCCTAGGCCACACTGCCCAGCAGCACTCTCAGCCCCGCACAGACAGTGTGCTAAGGACAGACTTGGATACCGGGGGCCTGGGCGGGGGATTTTCCATGGAACTCTCTCAGGGCCCCGTGCCCTGTGTCGCCCGGGAGTGCCCATGCCCTTCCTTGACCCCGCAGGACACTTGCATCCAGCAATAAGCAGCCCTCTGCCTCCACGGGGCTCAAACACCTGGGCCCGGTGTGCGGGCACCTGGCGTACGTGGAGGCAAACCCGCGGACCCCTCTGGCCCGAACCCACCACTGCGAAGATCCCCCTTTTCTTCCATCCGTAAAGGGGTCCTCCTTGGGGAGTGGAGGAACATGGGGAGGCCCCCAGGAGATGGCTTTTCTCCGAGCCGAGTCTGCCTGGTTTCGGGCCAACACCTGGGCCGCGCATGCGCACTCAGGCTCCCAAGCACACGCCTCCCTCGGCTCACCAGACCCACCCTTTAGAGGTCACAGCAGTTCCACACGGTCCCTGGGCACCTGTCCGTGGACACAGGAGCCCTCCCTGCCACCTAGAGGACCACGCGATTTCCGCTGGGGAACACTGCCCAGAAGCACTCCCAGCCTGGCACAGACACTGTGCGCAGGATAGACTTGTGGACCAGGGGCCTGGGCGGGGAATTTTCCAGGGAATTCTCTAAAGGCCAGGTGCCCTCTGTCGCCCTGGGAGTGCCCACGCCGTCCCTTAACCCTGCAGGACACTATCATCCAGCAATAAGCAGCCCTCTGCCTCCACGGGGCTCAAACACCTGGGCCCGTTGTGCGAGCACCTGGCGTACGTGCAGGCAAACCCGCCGACCCCTCTGGCCCGAACCCACCACTGCGAAGATCCCCCATTTCTTCCATCCGTAAAGGGGTGCTCCTTGGGGACTGGAGGAACATGGGGAGACCCCCAGGAGATGGCTTTTCTCCGAGCCGCGGCTGGCTCCTTTCGGGCCTATTCGTGGGCCGCGCATGCGCACTCAGGCTCCCAAGCACACGCCTCCCTCGGCTCACCTGACCCACCCTTGAGCTGTCAGACCATTTGCACAGGGTCCCTAGGCACCTGTATGGAAACGGAAGCCCACCCCGCCACCCAGAGGACCGCGCGATTTCCCATGGGCCACACTTCCCAGCAGCTCTCCCAGCTCCTCAGACACAGTGTGCGCAGGAAAGACTTGGGGAACGGGGGCCTGGGCGGGGGATTTTCCAGGGGGCTGTCTGATGACCAGGCGTCCTCTCTCGCCCGGTGAGTGTCCAAGCCGTCCCTTGACCCCCGCAGGAGACCTGATTCCTGCCATAAGCGGCCCTCTAGCCACATGGGGCAGGGACACCTGGGCCCGGTGTGCCAGCAACTGGCCTACATGGAGGCAAACAAACAGACACCTCAGGCCGGACCCCACCACTGCGAAGATCCCCCTTTTCTTCCATCCGTAAAGGGGTCACGCTTCAGGAGTGGAAGAACACGGGGAGGCCCCCAGGAGATGGCTTTTCTCCGAGCCGCGGCTGGCTCCTTTCTGGCCTATATGTGGGCCGTGCATGCGCACTCAGGCTCCCTACCACAAGTCTCCCTCGGGTCACGGGACCCACACTAGAAGTGTCTCCTGACCCACCCTTGAGGGGTCACGCGACCCACCCCTGAGTGGTCTCGTGACCCACACCTGAGGGGTCACGTGACGCACCCCTGGGGGGTCACGTGACGCACCCCTGGGGGGTCACGTGACGCACCCCTGGGGGGTCACGTGACCCAACCCTGCCGGGTCACGTGACCCACCCCTGAGGGGTCTCGTGACCCACCCCTGACGGGTCACGTGACCCAAACCTGAGGGGTCACGTGACCCACCCCTGAGGGGTCTCGTGACCCACCCTTGAGGGTCACGTGCCCCACCCTTGAGGGGTCTCGAGACCCACCCTTGCGGGGTCACGTGCCCCACCCTTGAGGGGTCTCGAGACCCACCCTTGGGAGGTCACCTGTCCCACCCTGGAGGGGTCAGGTGACCCGCCCTTGAGAGGTCACAGCAGTTTCAGAGGGTCCCTGTGCACCTGTCCGTGGAAACAGAAGCCCTCCCTGCCACTCAGAGCACCGCGCCATTTCCCCTAGGCCACACTGCCCAGCAGCACTCTCAGCCCCGCACAGACAGTGTGCTAAGGACAGACTTGGATACCGGGGGCCTGGGCGGGGGATTTTCCATGGAACTCTCTCAGGGCCCAGTGCCCTGTGTCGCCCAGAGTGCCCATGCCCTTCCTTGACCCCGCAGGACACTTGCATCCAGCAATAAGCAGCCCTCTGCCTCCACGGGGCTCAAACACCTGGGCCCGGTGTGGGGGCACCTGGCGTACGTGGAGGCAAACCCGCGGACCCCTCTGGCCCGAACCCACCACTGCGAAGATCCCCCTTTTCTTCCATCCGTAAAGGGGTCCTCCTTGGGGAGTGGAGGAACATGGGGAGGCCCCCAGGAGATGGCTTTTCTCCGAGCCGAGTCTGCCTGGTTTCGGGCCAACACCTGGGCCGCGCATGCGCACTCAGGCTCCCAAGCACACGCCTCCCTCGGCTCACCAGACCCACCCTTTAGAGGTCACAGCAGTTCCACACGGTCCCTGGGCACCTGTCCGTGGACACAGGAGCCCTCCCTGCCACCTAGAGGACCACGCGATTTCCCCTGGGGAACACTGCCCAGAAGCACTCCCAGCCTGGCACAGACACTGTGCGCAGGATAGACTTGTGGACCAGGGGCCTGGGCGGGGAATTTTCCAGGGAATTCTCTAAAGGCCAGGTGCCCTCTGTCGCCCTGGGAGTGCCCACGCCGTCCCTTAACCCTGCAGGCCACTATCATCCAGCAATAAGCAGCCCTCTGCCTCCACGGGGCTCAAACACCTGGGCCCGTTGTGCGAGCACCTGGCGTACGTGCAGGCAAACCCGCCGACCCCTCTGGCCCGAACCCACCACTGCGAAGATCCCCCATTTCTTCCATCCGTAAAGGGGTGCTCCTTGGGGACTGGAGGAACATGGGGAGACCCCCAGGAGATGGCTTTTCTCCGAGCCGCGGCTGGCTCCTTTCGGGCCTATTCGTGGGCCGCGCATGCGCACTCAGGCTCCCAAGCACACGCCTCCCTCGGCTCACCTGACCCACGCTTGAGCTGTCAGACCTTTTGCACAGGGTCCCTAGGCACCTGTCTGGAAACGGAAGCCCACCCCGCCACCCAGAGGACCGCGCGATTTCCCATGGGCCACACTTCCCAGCAGCTCTCCCAGCTCCTCAGACACAGTGTGCGCATGAAAGACTTGGGGAACGGGGGCCTGGGCGGGGGATTTTCCAGGGGGCTGTCTGATGACCAGGCGTCCTCTCTCGCCCGGTGAGTGTCCAAGCCGTCCCTTGACCCCCGCAGGAGACCTGATTCCTGCCATAAGCGGCCCTCTAGCCACATGGGGCAGGGACACCTGGGCCCGGTGTGCCAGCAACTGGCCTACATGGAGGCAAACAAACAGACACCTCAGGCCCGACCCCACCACTGCGAAGATCCCCCTTTTCTTCCATCCGTAAAGGGGTCGCGCTTCAGGAGTGGAAGAACACGGGGAGGCCCCCAGGAGATGGCTTTTCTCCGAGACGCGGCTGGCTCCTTTCTGGCCTATATGTGGGCCGTGCATGCGCACTCAGGCTCCCTACCACAAGCCTCCCTCGGGTCACGGGACCCACACTAGAGGTGTCTCCTGACCCACCCTTGAGGGGTCACGCGACCCACCCCTGAGTGGTCTGGTGACCCACACCTGAGGGGTCACGTGACCCACCCCTGAGGAGTCTCCTGACCCACACCTGAGGGGTCACGTGACGCACCCCTGAGGGGTCACGTGACCCACCCCTGAGGGGTCACGTGACGCACCCCTGAGGGGTCACATGACCCACCCCTGAGGGGTCTCGTGACCCACCCCTGAGGGGTCATGTGACCCACCCCTGAGGGGTCACGTGACGCACCCCTGGGGGGTCACGTGACGCACACCTGAGGTGTCATGTGACCCACCCCCGAGGGGTCACGTGACCCACCCCTGAGGGGTCTCGTGACCCACCCCTGACGGGTCACGTGACCCAACCCTGAGGGGTCACGTGACCCACCCCTGAGGGGTCTCGTGACCCACCCTGGAGGGTCACGTGCCCCACCCTTGAGGGGTCTCGAGACCCACCCTTGCGGGGTCACGTGCCCCACCCTTGAGGGGTCTCGAGACCCACCCTTGGGAGGTCACCTGTCCCACCCTGGAGGGGTCAGGTGACCCGCCCTTGAGAGGTCACAGCAGTTTCAGAGGGTCCCTGCGCACCTGTCCGTGGAAACAGAAGCCCTCCCTGCCACTCAGAGCACCGCGCCATTTCCCCTAGGCCACACTGCCCAGCAGCACTCTCAGCCCCGCACAGACAGTGTGCTAAGGACAGACTTGGATACCGGGGGCCTGGGCGGGGGATTTTCCATGGAACTCTCTCAGGGCCCCGTGCCCTGTGTCGCCCGGGAGTGCCCATGCCCTTCCTTGACCCCGCAGGACACTTGCATCCAGCAATAAGCAGCCCTCTGCCTCCACGGGGCTCAAACACCTGGGCCCGGTGTGCGGGCACCTGGCGTACGTGGAGGCAAACCCGCGGACCCCTCTGGCCCGAACCCACCACTGCGAAGATCCCCCTTTTCTTCCATCCGTAAAGGGGTCCTCCTTGGGGAGTGGAGGAACATGGGGAGGCCCCCAGGAGATGGCTTTTCTCCGAGCCGAGTCTGCCTGGTTTCGGGCCAACACCTGGGCCGCGCATGAGCACTCAGGCTCCCAAGCACACGCCTCCCTCGGCTCACCAGACCCACCCTTTAGAGGTCACAGCAGTTCCACACGGTCCCTGGGCACCTGTCCGTGGACACAGGAGCCCTCCCTGCCACCTAGAGGACCACGCGATTTCCGCTGGGGAACACTGCCCAGAAGCACTCCCAGCCTGGCACAGACACTGTGCGCAGGATAGACTTGTGGACCAGGGGCCTGGGCGGGGAATTTTCCAGGGAATTCTCTAAAGGCCAGGTGCCCTCTGTCGCCCTGGGAGTGCCCACGCCGTCCCTTAACCCTGCAGGACACTATCATCCAGCAATAAGCAGCCCTCTGCCTCCACGGGGCTCAAACACCTGGGCCCGTTGTGCGAGCACCTGGCGTACGTGCAGGCAAACCCGCCGACCCCTCTGGCCCGAACCCACCACTGCGAAGATCCCCCATTTCTTCCATCCGTAAAGGGGTGCTCCTTGGGGACTGGAGGAACATGGGGAGACCCCCAGGAGATGGCTTTTCTCCGAGCCGCGGCTGGCTCCTTTCGGGCCTATTCGTGGGCCGCGCATGCGCACTCAGGCTCCCAAGCACACGCCTCCCTCGGCTCACCTGACCCACGCTTGAGCTGTCAGACCTTTTGCACAGGGTCCCTAGGCACCTGTCTGGAAACGGAAGCCCACCCCGCCACCCAGAGGACCGCGCGATTTCCCATGGGCCACACTTCCCAGCAGCTCTCCCAGCTCCTCAGACACAGTGTGCGCAGGAAAGACTTGGGGAACGGGGGCCTGGGCGGGGGATTTTCCAGGGGGCTGTCTGATGACCAGGCGTCCTCTCTCGCCCGGTGAGTGTCCAAGCCGTCCCTTGACCCCCGCAGG